>NC_134406.1:37209003-37572336 GCF_038048845.1 Mixophyes fleayi
TGTATAACATCATTAATTTCATAGCATTAAGCCTGCAACATGTAGCTATTTCATATATGTGGCCTTCTCATATCATTCTTGGCTAGCAATGCTCTAGATAAACCACAATGCTTCTGGGAAAGCTTTGTTTAGTTACACAAAGTTATCTTTCAAGGAAACGGTTAGCTAAGGTTATACTGTTTAACTGCTCAAAAGGAGAATGAAAAGGACAATCTTTTCTTCAAATCAGTGCACCTGTATGTGTTCAGTACTCAGACAGAATAGCCTTCCTCTTATCCCGTTAATTTACATTGAAGCCTGTGTGGTTCATATATATATATATATATATATATATATATATATATATATATATATATATATATATATATATATATATATACATAGATATATAGATATAAATATATTAGTATAGTGTCACCACTGTTGCTACTTTATTTACTTATATATTTGTCACACAGATGCAAAACTAAAATACATCTGTTAATATCAGCAGGACTTTGTTTTTATCAGCATTAACGTTAGAAAAGAGCCTAGTTCTTCCTAATCTAACTTATACATTATTAGTGTTAAAATGTTGCAAAGCGAGTAGGCACAGGTATCATTATATTTAATGGGAAAGCAATGAGATCTCCAGGATACCAGAAATAACATTTTTATGTTTCCTAAATCCCTAAAAAGTATACATCTATTATAATAACGTTCTTAGAAGAAAATTGAGGGTCTCTTGAAATGCATACAGAGGTTAGCTTAGGCCTTTAGTAACAATATCTTTTTCAGCATGAGGTGCTGCTAAGTAGACTATTTATGTGTTTTTCTTTAAATTACTTCTAGTAAAATGATTATGTTTTGTATATTTTATTAGCTTGTTGGTTATTATCACTAGATGATTGTTTTATACCCTTAGGTATTCAATCAGCATTTGTTTGCTTGCAAAAATAAAGCGGGTAATCTGTATGGAACAAAGTCTAATTTAAGATATTTCCGCTGTTAGCTAAGAACTTCAGCAAAATATATTTCATTAATATGTGTCATGGCTTCTTAAAGAAATGACATACAGGAAAGCTTCCAGCAATAAATGTGCCTGAACACTTAACTTCCTTCATTAGAATTGTCTAGTCAGGTTATCCTGTTTCCTATGGATAATGGCTCCACCATCATGGATATCACGATCATCATTTCTCACAGACCTTTATTGTAAGAGTAGTGGCTCCCTACATGGTGTACTGAAAACAAGTGTATTAATAAATATTACTATCCTAAGAAATAAAGTTTGTGTGTGCAGAATAACTAACCTTTGTTTCAAAGAATGCTTAAGGAAAAATAGCGAAAGTTCCACTTTTAAAGGACCAGAATATTTTCCCCTCCATAAGTATACCCTTGCCTCCTCTTTGTGTTGGGGTAGCGTTCATATGCTATAGCAACAGGGGTGCCATCTTAATTTGGCTATGTTTATTAAACTGGAATACCTGAACCCAAGTATTGCATATACTGTATATTGTAATATGTAATTACACCTAGTGCATATATATTGTATATTTTACATTTTTATTGTATAGATATTTATTGGTTACGCAACTACTTAATGGTTTAACTGGCATTTAACCCAACATTTAATAGATTTTGCTAAAATAAGTCTTTAGTGGTATTGAATGTTCTGTGTTAATATGTTGCTGTGTTCCAATGCCTTTTGTTTTCAAAGCAATTATGTGTCGCTCATTATACAAATACATAAATACAGTATTTGGTTACAAGGTACAATTAAGAAAGATATTTATTTTATTATGTGATTAATTATTTCAAAGAAAGATAATTAATGTCTCAATTATAATTGCAATTTCTATTTTCTGTAAACTGAAATTAATGTGATAAAGAGCACTGTTGACTTTTGAACAAATGTAAAGCGCTACTGAATATGTTGGCGCTATATAAATAAATGATCATGATGATTTGTTCTTAGTATAGGGGTACATATATACATTAACATTGTTTGTTTATTAACCATGACGGTGAACCTAGTTGTTATTAAGGCTCCCATATAGTAATCTGGAAAGGACTAGGGGTAGTGACAGATTATGGGGCTCAATCATGCAAAAAAAGCTGCAATGTGGTTTTAGGACTTAGGATCTCCCTGGAGTACAGAGGACTATGTACAGAGGGGATCTTCTGACTGCGAGTGAATAAGAATGTCTGTGATGTTAACAGTGGAATAATGTTTGTTTTTTCACAGGGAAAATTACATTCTGGGTCCCTGTTAATCTTCTATCTAAGAGGCAAATGTATCAATGGCAACAAGCCGTATGCGAGGGAAAGCAGGTGTTCTTGTGGGTGATAGGGCTTTTCCCCTTTCCTATATAGGTGATTATTGCTGGTGATAACATATCTATCGCCAGCGATTACCATGCTGGCATTAAGCTTCTCCATGCATGAGGAACCTATTTAAATATCACAGAGATACATGATAACAGAAAGTGAAATTTGAAAAAAAATTATTGAGAAAATAAATGATTTATTCAGTCTTTCTCCCTTTTATAATGAATAGTGGTAAATATATTATATCTACCATATATTTGTTTTATATAAAAGCTTTTTTTTTTTATAGGTGCATGTTAGTTTAGTAAATTGGCCCATCTATCTCGTTCTCCTTTATAGAGCATTATAGTGTAGGTTATTTTGTGTCTTGGGTGCCAGAATATCATGTCCAAAAATAGAATAACAGTTAACATTAGGGGCTGGCTGGCAAATTTTAGTCTGGGAGGGCGAGACTTGGCTCCGCAGCCTATTAGGGTTATTTGAAAGGAAAAAAAATGCGTGTAGCCCAGTGACCCAGTCCAAGGTAGTCCTCTATGGGACCGGCCCGGGGGACGCATCCCTTTATGCTTATGAACCTCTTGTAACAAATTCTGGATACTTCTACTACTAATCTTGATTAGCGCTGGCTTACCTGAGGTGCGGAGTCTAACGATCTCCCCGGTGTTCACCAAGAACCGCCGCAAGGCGGGGGTGGGCTTCGCTGCCAGGAGTCGCAGGTCGCGGCCCCCAGTTTCGCCCCAAGATGTAGTACAGCGGAGTGAAGCGGAGGTAGCGGAGTCAAACAAGCCGGGTCTGTACACAGGAATGGAGTCAGGCAGAATCAGAAGGCAACTCGGAGTCAACAAGCCAGGTTCGGTACACGGGTCACAAGAATAGGAGAATGGTCAGCAAGCCGGGTCGGTACACAGGGATAGGAGAGCCAGGGAAGTCAAACAGGCAGAGATCAGCACACAGGAAGACACTGGAAACTGGAAGACACTGCAATCCACGAAGAACAGGAGCCAGGAACAGGTAAGTGTTGCTCTGACACTCAGCGAGTGTCAGAGTGAGGTTTTTATGCTGAAGGGGATTCAAAATCCCCGCCTCTGGGTTGTGGTCATGTGACCGCCTCCGGGTGCGGTCACGTGGTCCTGGATGCGGAAGTGCGGCTTCTGGACGGAGTGGCGGGGATAAGGTAAGTCCGTTACACCTCTATCTAATAAGTCAATCACTTTCCCACAAGTGACTAGTGCTGGTGTTAAGTAATGAAAGGCATTGCATACTGCACTATGTAGTTTCCAGTACGCTGGTTGTCTGTTAAACCAGTGATCCCAGCGCTCACTACTTGGTTTAGAATTCAATGAGGAGGCAGATGTTGCACCCTTGGGAAGACAAACGGAGTAATAGAAATAAGATACTTAATGCTCTTTAGAATTTTAACAAAAATAATTATCATGACACTGATGCACAAATAATGCTATTTTATTAATTTCATAGTTATGAGCTCACTTAGTTACTTGATGTAAAACATTAGTTTCACATCATTAAGTTAAGTTGATCCAAAGGGAACATAAGTGGTAAATCAAATTGACGTATAAGCGAGGACAAATTTAATGTTGATGCAGACATAGGCATAGTGAATGAATCATCATTATCATCACCATTTGGTTATATAGCGCCACTGATTCTGCAGCGCTGTACAGAGAACTCACTCACATCAGTCCCTGCCCCATTGGAGCTTACAGTCTAAATTCCCTAACATACACACACACACACACACACACACAGACAGACACACAGACTAGGGTCAATTTGTTAGCAGCCAATTAACCAGTATGTTTTTTGAGCGTGGGAGGAAACCAGAGCACCCAGAGGAAACCCACGCGAACACGAGGAGAACATACAAACTCCACACAGATAAGGCCATGGTCGGGAATCTAACTCATGACCCCAGTGCTGTAAGGTAGAAGTGCTAACCACTGAGCCACCGTGTGTGAATGTCATATATCCCACATACTCATGTCCCTCTAACATTACCTATTCTGTCATTCTGATGGATAGAACATGACCAAATAATAAAAATAAGTTGGATGTTATTTACATAGTTGTGTTTACAGCACAATCTTCCTGCACCCGTGTGACAGGAGTTTCACATCACTACTCAGTACTACACAACCCTGTTTACTGTCAGTCTGTGGTTTGCCCTTCCTCTCCCCACATCATGACACTGTCCCTGTGACAGGCAGCCCTGTCCTCACTTACACAATCACAGGAGTGCACAGACCAGAGTCTCCAGACCAGTGCACTGAAAATGGGCCGGGTATTGATAAACACAAACATGTTCTATCCCCGGCCACCTAAAACTGGTAACAACTCAGACAAGCAGTAGATGAAAAGTTAATACAATAAAAGTGCACTTGAAAAGAGCATTTAAAGGAATAAAAATTGAATATAGCATTCATAAAACAATTATTTCTATGTTGTCTACTGAATATTGCTGCCCTAGGCATGTACCTAGTTTACCTATATGTAGTGGCTATGAAAAGAATTAAATCCACCTAGCACTTTCCATATTCTTTTCCATATTCTTTTTTGACAACAGTCAAAATACATATACATGGGAATTCTTACCACTGATCAGCATAAAATACTCTGTAATGATAAATAATAAAAAGATTTTTCTTAATTAATTACAAATACAAAGTCAGTACCTGACTACATGATTATTCATATCCTTGTTTTAGTAGAAGTAACTTTATCTGCAATTTGGGAAAGAATTTACCAGCTTTGCTCATCTGGACATTGCAACTTTCACCCACTCTTCTTTCCAACACTGCTTAAGGTCCATTAGGTTGAAGGTAACCATTAGGGAACAGCTGTATTCAAACAATTCACATATGGCATTGAGGGTTGGGCTTTATCTGGGCTACTCCAGGACATAGTTCATCCCAAGTACACTACATGCACCAATCATCATCCCAAGTACACTACATGCACCAATCATCATCCCAAGTACACTACATGTACATGATTTGTTTTGTGCTTAAACTCTAATATGTGTTTCGGTTGTCTGGTCTGAATATACATTTCCTCACCTAGGTCATTTGCTGGCTGCAGCAGGGTTTCCTCCCAGATGTGACTATACTTTGCTCCATCTATGTTGTCCTTTATTTGAACAAGTTTTCTAATCCCTTGAACAGAGAAGCAGCCCAATAGCATTATACTGCCATCACCATGCTTCACATTGGGGATAGTGTACCTGGGGTGATAATAGATATATATATATATAATGTACCTGGGTGAAGTTAGATACATATAGTGTACTTGGGATAATATTAGATGCATATAGGTGTATTGTACTTGGGAAGATGTAAAGTACATGTAGTGTACTTGGGATGATGATTGGTGCATGTAGTGTACTTGGGATGAAGTTAGGTACATATAATGTACTTGGGATGATGTTAGGTACATATAGTATACTTGGGATGATGATTGGTGCATGTAGTTAATCGCACTGACCCCCAACCCTTCTCCAGAGATTTGCCCCCGAATGTAGGTGAGATTTCATGAGCGTTTTCTTTTCTTACCATAAAGCATAGATTTGCAATGTGCCTGGGTTTCTGCTGTACCATGCATAGTTTATCCCATGTCTGCCATGGAATACTGTAATTGTCAGTTTAGCAACTGTCTGGCATGAATACTCAGTTTCAGAGGACGGCCTGTTCCAGACAAATTGCTACACTCTCAATTTCTTTATCAAAACTTGACAAGGCTCAAGGTGATAGTAAATGTTTTTTCTTATACCCTTCGCCTGACCAATAACTTTCAATATTAAAATTTGCTGGACATGTTTTGAATGTTCTTTCTTTTTCATGATGAAGCTCGTGTTTGGAAATGCACTAATGAACTGTGTCTCACCGACAGCTGTATCTATTTTGAAATCAATGTAAACACTTTAATTGTATAAAAGAAGACTACGATCAATGGATTATGTGATATCTGAAGACCAGGGCTGCCAAGAGGAATTCAGGGCCCAGGTACAACAACTTCATGGGGCCCGCCTTATAGTTGAGCATCGCAAAAAAATTTGGAGGCGTTCATACGATTGGGGGCATAGCTATGCACCATTGAGGCATGGCTAGCAGGTGAAAAGTGCTAGGCCACTCTCCTACAGAAAAAACCCTGCATGGTTGTGTACACCACTGGCACAAGGGTGTATGTAGTGCCCGCTCGCCGGAGGGTTACCTATGTCCCAGCACTCCAGACTTTTAGGACATCTAGCACCATAGTGTAGTATATAAAGAATGCAGTGTGTACATAAAGAGTTCACAGTCTTGGCCTTCACCTTACATTGGGCAGAACACTCACCAAAAATTGGGATTGTCCCACTAGAATCACAGCATTTCACAGACTGTCCTTCTCTCTCCTACCTGTTCTTGTCGCTTTCAACACCTGTGGCTGCTGGTTTCTTTAGCTGCGGCTTGTCAGGATCCTGGAATGTTGGGGACCCTATTTGGAAAAAAGAATGGGTACATTTAGAAAATGCCAACCAGCCCAGGCGTTAAATCAATAACACCCACGAGTAATAATTAGGCCTTCCTCCAGCCCCAACATTAAAATAATAGTATTCCCATTTAAAAAATAAACTTATTTCCCTCCCTGCAAACAGCCACAGCAATAAATTAATAGTATTTACATGTCATAAATATACATATTTCCCGCAACCATCACTGCCATTAAATAATTCATTGTCACTTTTATTTTATTTTTAAAGTAATTTTTATTGGGGTTTTTTCAAAACAAAACAATGAGATTGAAACATACCAAGAGAATGTATAAACATACTGTATACATATGAAATTCAATAGAGTTTACACATAATAATAGAAAGACTTAGATTAATTCTCTAAAATCCGGTATGTTATTTATGGAAAAGAAAAAGAAAAATGTTGTTTGTTTTTATTTTTCAGAGGGAGGGGGAGACGAACAATAGGGGAAGGAAAGGGAGGTTATGGGAATGGGGAGGGGAACAGGAGACTATTCTACTCATTGTATTATGCCTCAGATTGTAGGGTAGAGAGGCATTGACCCGTGTGGCTATATGAAGAACGAAATAAATCAGAATTTTCCAGAACTTGTATGCGCAATGATCCTTCTTAAACCTGACGGGGGTACCTATCCAAACCAACAGAGATTTGTCAACCGGTTGTCAAGGGAGGTTCAGCATCATAGTGATTCGACCAGGAAGACCATGTGTTTTTGAAGTTCACTGGTTTGTCTTTGAGGAGAGCTGTGATACTTTCCATCCTATAAACTGACTAAACTTTGCTGATATTGGCTGAGAGTGAGGGGGGAGAGGTGTTTTTCCATAGAGCGGCAATTAAACATTTAGAGGCATTTAATATATGATTAATACGTTTTTGCATGGAGCGACTAATGCCCGGGAGCCGTCTAGGAAGAAGCGAGTATCGGGGGGACTCGGGCATTTTAAAAAGTGTAATATCCTTGATGAGATTATGAATTTGTTGCTAATAAGGTCGCAATTTAGGGCAACAGCACCAAACGTGCAGCAGGGTACCCACGCAATCCACACCCTCTCCAACATCTGTCACTAGCAGTCGGAAAGATAGAGTGGAGACGAGAGGGGACCAAATAGCATCTATAGAAAATTTTGTAAGAGTTTTCCTTTATCCTAACTGATATAGATGACTTTGCTATATTAGCTCTTACCTTTGACCATTGTTTAGGAGTAAGGATCTCCCCGGTGTCCCTCTCCCAGGCAAGCTCATGAGGGTCTTTATCGGGTCGGTCAAAGTTGTTAATTAATTGATACAAAGAGGAAATTAAGCCTCTACTAGTCGGGGAACAGCGACACAGAGATTCTAATGGAGAACAATGAACCGAGGGGGGAGGGGGGGGGGGCCCGTTTAAGGAACGATAAAGGTGCCTAAGTTGAAGATATTGATAGAAGATTTTTTGGGGCAAATGAAATCTTCTCTGTAAGTCTGCGAAAGTAGGAAAAACCCTAG
The DNA here is from genome assembly GCF_038048845.1 of Mixophyes fleayi. Taxonomy (NCBI): domain Eukaryota; kingdom Metazoa; phylum Chordata; class Amphibia; order Anura; family Limnodynastidae; genus Mixophyes; species Mixophyes fleayi. The sequence goes on from NC_134406.1 coordinate 37,217,322, forward strand.
CTGGGACCAGATTCAAATGAAGAGCAAATTATGTGCGGACCAGTAATGAAACATTTTATGATCTAACCCTGGCTCAAAGTTTTTATCATTCCAAAGTGGGACAAGGAGTGGATAATTAGATCGCAACTTGTAGAATCTGGTTACTTGATCCCATAATGAGACAGAAAAATGAGCAGTGGGGAGCTGAGCTAAACGCCTAGTCCTATGTTGGGATGGTATCCAGAGTAAGGAATATGGAGAATATAGTTGCAATATGTCTGACTCAATCTGCGTCCACACTCTATAATGAGGGGGTGAGTGCCATAGGATACATTGTGACATATGTGTAGCTCTATAATACTTTAGTATATTTGGGAGGCCCAGTCCTCCAGAGGTTTGATGTTTAGAGAGTATTCGCATACGCACTCTAAGCTTACGCCCTGTCATTGTCACTTTTAATAAAGAGACCGCATTCTCCACCAAGCTCATTTAAAACCCCCTAAACCACCCCATCTTAAATTAATAGTCCCCACTATTAAATTGCCCCATCATCACTCCACAAACAAAATAGCACTTATTAATTAGACACCACCTACCTTACACACTACATTGCCACAAGCCCCCTATTCCATCACACACACTACATTGCCACAAGCCCCTGTTCCCTCACAGACATACACTGCCACAAGCCCCCTCTCTCCTTCATCACTGTGCCATGCTGGTCTCCCCCTCTCTTTCATCACTGTGCCATGCTGCTCCCCGCCTTCCCTTCACCACGGTGCCATTCTGCTCCCCCCCGCTCCTTCATCATTGTGCCATCCTGCTCCCCCCCCCTCCTTCATCATTCAGTGCCTTTTTCTCCCCCCCTCCTTCATCACTCGGTGCCTTTTTCTCTTTCCCCACCCCCTCCTTTATCACTCGGGGCCTTTTTCTCTCCCCCCCTTCTTCATCACTATGCCCCTTTCTTGTTTTTCTCCCTTGGCCGCCGTTCCTTTACTTACTTTTCTGTCTTGGTCCTCTCTTCGGCACTCTTCACTGAATGTCGGGCATGATGTGATGACGTCACACCCGACATTCAGTGCAAATGGACCAGAGAGGAAGGAGGAGGGACGCCGACTCCGCGATCATGTGATGTGAGTAATACTCTTTTGTTCTTTTGTTTGTTTTTTAAATACCCTGCTCCCCCCCACAAAGGGGGAGGAGCCGTCCCCCACCCCCCAATCTAAAAAAATAATAAAAAAAAAAAAAAAAGAGAAAATACAAAACAAGCTAACAAAGAAAAAGAAAAAAGAAAGGTCGGCAGTGAGGGCCCGGTCCGGGCTCGATTAAATAGTACCCACCCACCCCTTTCTCGACGCCCCTGCTGAAAACAATTGATATCAAGTGTTTCTTTAGGTGTATCTTAGCAAAAAGGGTGAATACGTGTGTAATCAATTATTGTCCTTTTATTTGTAATTGATTATAATACACTATAGAGCTATTTGACATTACACAGTATTTTGTGTTTATCAGTAGTAGCAGTTATCAAATAAAACTATTTTGATTGTAAGACAATACATTGTGTTAAATGACAATGGGGGTTCAATATTTTTGTAAAAATGTGACCATTTTTATTGTGTGAGTATCTTTTTAAAGATAAAGTACATTCAACATGAAATTTCTTAAACATTTAATAATGAAGAAAGATAGAAAGGAACAATATGGGAAAAATACATAAAGAATAGGAAAAAAGAAGTTCTAGGGGGTAATGAAGTGTGGACCTTTGCCTGGATCTGTATTATAATTAGAAGGGTGCAAATTAAAAGATCTTTTTCAACAGTTGAGTATCAGAGCCTCTCCTGATGTAGCCAAGAACATCTTTTGAGAAGTATCCAGTGTTTCAATAACTGAAGTTCTCAGTTTCTCCATAGAGTCAATACTCCAAAACCTATATGGGGAGCAGAATTTGTCAGGTAGATCTTAGATTTTTTAGGTTCTTCTTTCTTCAGGATACCTCTAACTACAAGCTGATGTCCAGCCCAGACAACCGGAAGGGACAACTGACAGTAATGTTACTTAAAATTTTAGGGTCTGGGGCGGGAAGGAAAACTGACGCCTCCCCCCTATCCTTCAATTTGAACCAAATTAAACTAAAAAATTCATAAATTATGCCCTGGGCGGTCGCCCCTCTCGCACAGCCCTAGTTACAGCTCTGTGACACCACCTTGTTAAGATTGAGGTTAAAGTATTGTTGGAGGTATTTTTTACGTTTTTGATTGACAGTGGAATATACACTATGGGTGGGTGGAGCAACTTCCATGCACCAATGAGACCTAATGATGAATAAGATACTTAAATCCGCTAGGAGCATGACAGGATATAAGTCATTGAAAATTCCATTTGCTGTTGATTAAGAAAAGCATTTTTTTCTGCTTAAGAAGTCAGAAAGCAATCAGAAAACAACCAGTTTTATCCTTATTAATAGTGTCTAATTGAGAGACTTCTCTAATCTTATTATGGACAAAGGCTTGTAAAACAGGTAGGATTTAGGAATGCAGAATTTGATCTTACAGTGATTGATTTCCTGAAGAAAGACATCTGCGTGCACACGGGGTGCTCAGTGCATGCTATTCTCTTTTAGGCTGTCTGTTAAGACCATTGACATTATGGGTAATCAATTTCATAGCACCCTTGTGTTGTATATTCTGCAACCGAGAAGTCATCTCTTAAAATATAGATGGGATTAGCAAGTGGTGTTTGGGGCTGGGAAGGGGGGGTTGTAAAGAAGAAAGTAATGGATAAAGAAGATTAAATTAAATTAAAGTACTAAAACAAAGAGGCAGCACAAATGCACATCTACAAGCATCTAAGAATTGAATAATAATTGATTATTAAACAATAATAATGACCCACGGTGCTATGTAATGGAAGGAAGGCCAAAGTCAGCCCAATATTATCAAGAACAGACCAGATATAAACAAATGGAGATAAATGGTAAAATAACATAAAAAATTAAATAATAAAAATAAAAAATATAATGCAGATTAAAAATAAAAATATATATTATAAAGAAAAACAATCCTGTTCAATTTCAAACAATGCTGTAATATAGATGTAGACATTTTTATTTTTGTTTTTTTTATATTTTTTATATATACTTTATAATATATATTTTTTATTTTTAATCTGCATTATATTTTTTATTTTTATTATTTAATTTTTTATGTTATTTTACCATTTATCTCCATTTGTTTATATATGGTCTGTTCTTGATAATAATTGATTATGAAGTCTATTATCACCAGACCATGTGCCCATCAGCAAATCAGGGTGTTGAGATCAGGGATTCTGTAAAATCACGTCCTGGAGCTTGTCATCCCTGGGTTGATACTGATACTGATTGAAGTATCTGCCCACTGATGGCCAGATACTTCTGGCAGAATGATAGAAAACATTTTTAATAAATAGGATAAGAGATCAGTACTCAGGGATGCGTTTTACTCTAATATTATTTCTGCCTGTCCTGTTTTTAGCATCTTCTTGTTGCTTTCATAGTGCCTCCTTCAGATTGTAGAAGTTAATAATATCAGAGGCCACTTTCTCTTTAAATTCTTTCTTGTCCAGTCTGTAAATTTCAAGTATGGACACTCTATTAGATAGGGTAAATATTTAACTTTTGAACTCATTAGTGGTTGTGCTGGTTCAGCCTGAAGAGCCTCTCGATATTTTATAAAAAGATTGGTAAAATCCTGTTTGGACATAGACCCACTAACTTATTCCGCCACTGCATCAACCTCATCGCTATATAAGGAACCGCAACAGCTTGTATTGGTTATATAGAGGGTGTCTGCCTAAATAGCTTATATCTGCCTGGACTAAGAAGAGGCTTTTTAAATCCCTAAATAATCTAAATTTAGGTGCAACACTTTATTTCTGAAGATATTGCAGTTAGTGATCGTATAGTCTGGGTCACAAATGAGATCCTTCAGTGTGTGTCCCACGCCATCGGCTATCTGGCCACACTTCACCTATGTTTCTGTAGCAGCTGTAGTAAATACAGAGTGAACATATTTGTTTCCGTGCTGTAGTTAAGATCTAGCAAGCAAGGACCTTTCATATTTTTTAAGTGTAAAGTATATTCTGTATTAGTACCATGGTATGTTCAATTTATCTCCCTTATAAAGTGCTGCAGAACATACTTTTAAAATATAAATATAGTTGTAAGCTAAAAATAATAATAATATTAATATAATAATTTAATACATTTCAATATTCATTAGTGACTCATGCTTCAGTGAAGTCATTGGCTGATAGATTGCATTTTCATGAATATTGGTCTAATGCAGTGAATGCCTCTATTGTGTGAGAACAAATTAAAGGATCTTTCACACATCTACTGTAAATGTGCTTTTCACCCACTAACTATGCCTGAAAAACATATTCAAAATAGGAAATATGGTTTCTTACAGTCTCATTCCCACCGTTGCATCCTAAAATTTTATAACGCAGCACAACCTGTTTATTATGCGACAGCGCGTTACCAGTGCAATAGATTGTACTGGTATAACACAAGGTGGAAAAGTGCATGGAAAACACATTAAAAATTAGATTGCTAAAGCATGCTTTAGTTATCATGTGTTTTTAGCCGTTATCCCAGCGCATATTTGTGAACAAGCGCTAGAACATATAATAAAAAGCACAGAGTAAAGTGGCGAATTCCAATTCTTTAAGTTATGTCCTTATATTGCTGAGCTGACATGCCACATGATTCAGAGCTGGTGTTCCTATTGTATATCACAGCAAATCTGTCTTTAATGCACCAGAGGGGACAATGAATCTTAATATACCTGTAAAAGTTCTCATGCCATAAATTATCTCCAGTGTGTTTCAGCTGTAAATGGCAAAATCTGATTAGCTAAATTAAGAGCATCTTTAAAGTGCTACATGATGTCATGAAAGCTCTTATGTCATTCCTTTCTTACATGTCTCACAACCATCTGGTCAGATTTACAAGCTCCAGTCCGTACTTGTAACTTGTAAGGGAGAGCTTTTCATCCATTCCGTCTGTGCTTTTGTATTTTTAATGTCAAACTACACAGCTTCTATATATTTATTTGCTGATGATAAAACATATTAAGATTTATCTGAGTTTATTGAACTCGCCAATATCAAATCTAAGTATATATTCATTTTTAGCCTGAATTTTAGAATTCAACAAGCAGATGGTTTTGTTTTCGGTGGATGCTGTAATTTTATTATGACTTTACCAAAAGGGTCTATTACTTCACCGGGCAGAAACATGCTCATGATCAGCTGTATATTTTTTTGTTTTGTTGTATTTTTTTTTTATTTATTTTTTTACAGAGGTTTGATTATTTTTTTCTGTTTTTGTCTCTTTTATTTTTTGCCTTTTCAGTCTGTGTGAAATTAGTCTGACCTCAATTCCATCCACACAAAGGCACTGATTGGTGTTCCAGTTTTTTTCTGCCAACAGTGCAAACAACAGGTTAGTAGATTAGGCACCTAGTAATCTTGATTGTTATAGAGAGAGAGGCAAAGCTGTTACTCTGACAAATATTTAGAAACCTGTTATTATTTGCACTGTTCTGAAAGGAGCTGCCCAACTTGGAAAAAAGGGTAATGGCTTAGGATAGCTTGATTCTGCCTGTGCTGCATCAGCTATGCAAATAATGCAAATGCTTGCAGAATATGCACTGGGAACAATTACTGGGGGAGCCAAATACAGCATTAAAAGATGAATAATATATAATGACATATACCAAGGCAATAATTTGGATGATAGTGCTGAAAAGCACTAATCTATCAAAGCAAGGCTTAAAAATGATGACAGAAGAGGCCAAAAACTGAAATGTGAATTACTGCCCTGCTCAGGTGCCGTGATATTTTTTCAATCCAAGTATAAATACGATTTATAATTCTAATTCCACTTGTGATAGGCTTGCGTTTCTGCTTTTTTAATATATATATATATATCTTTGATAAGCAAAAAAAGCTCTATATACTTAATTTCTTCTGCTATAAATACTGTACATAACGCTTTTGGACGGGTTTATTAATGTTTCCAGTGGCTACCGTAATTTAAACAGAGCTCTGTGGTTTATTTTTTTTTTAAAAAAAATGGTTTTGATTACATAGCTCTATGTGGAATATGAAATTGCTGTGAAAATAGTGTGAAAGTCAAATAATTGTTGAAGTAAAACTAAACTGATTAATATTGTTTTACCGTGTGATTGCGATTAGTACGCCACTTGTAATGACACAATCGCACGTATTAATAACACACACATTTACATTCGCACTTACACTTGTAAATAATACACATTTATTAAAGTTCCACTTTTATTTATTAGTAAAATGTATTAGAGATTATTTATACATAGATAATATTAAAGTTAGGGTATTTCTGGTTCAGGTACTCTAAAAGGTAAAGAGTTTGGTCTCACATTAAAGCTTATTTCCCCAGCCAGGGGTAGGCAGGGCTGGGGGGCAGGGGGTAATCTTCCCCCCTGGGCCGGTCCTATAGTGGGCTACCTTGGGCTAGGTCACTGGGCCACCGGCATTTTTTTTTACTTTAAAATGTCTGGCACCCCAGGTTAAAATTTGCCAGCCCTCACCTGGGCTGGGCCCCTGTACTTTGTACCTCCCCCATCTTGACACCCTTTTATCATATCATTCACTGACTAATGTCGATGCACCATATTCTCCGTCAGTATGAGAAGTGGAAGGGTAGCACAATATCCCATGGGGAGGGAGCTGGATAAAGACAGGGTCACTTAGATCCAACTTGGAAAAAATATCCAACGTTCTACTCTCATGGCCTGGAAAAACACATGGACAATTTATTACAGAGAAAACTTATAGAAACAATTAAACTTAATATAATTAATATAATATTATTATTATAATACTATTATAAAATTATTATTATAATTATTATATAAATATTATAATTAATATATAAAATTATTAATATAATTAATATAATTATTAAAATACAATTAAATAAAGTAGAATTACCCATTAGCCCATTAATACTTAAGTTATTTAATGAAAAAGGATCAATAGCGAGTTTACACGCTGCAATAGTTCTACCCCCTCCCCTATACCACAGACACCACACATTCCATGGCATACAACCAGACCAATACGGCTATGCTGGATATGCTGTAATGTTACATACATTGAAAAATACAAGTACAGTATATAGTTTGCAAACTCAAGATGAGAAAATCTTCATAATATATTTTTCTGTAGACTTTCCACGGACATATAAAGACACATCAAATAAAGAAATAGATGCATATTACCAATTTAAATGTAAGATATGACATGTCTTGAGTAGACAGTAACAGACTGCGCAGAAGCATTGATAAGGTTTGTAGTTATAGAAATGAAGCCCTGGATAAGAAAGACTTTATTAAATCATATAATATCTTCCTGTTAAATGTCACCCAAATATCATGCTTGTCAATCACCCGATCCTGTTCCCTATTGAGTCAGCTTCTTTTCACTGGAAATCACAATGTCTCTATTAGCTTATAAAAAAAATCTCTTTCAAGAGGAAGTGATGGAAAATGAAACTCGAGACTAAAATATAACCTATGTGTAATAATGTTTTATTTCCATAAAAAAAAAATAGTGCAATAGAAATGCCAAGGGAAGATTTACATGCTAACTGTCCTAATACAGATCACCTCTAAAAGGGCATTAATTATAATTTAAATTGGTACAGCTAGTTATGGCAGGAACAGTCACATAGTGAGCTACCTTGGGCTGGGTCCTAATGTTCCTAATAGGCTCCTTTGTCGAGTCGTGTCCCCCCGGCTAAAATTTGCCAGCCCTCCCCTGGATACCACCTATAGCATTGGGTTTTTTGGATAAAGGATAAATGGAGGTTGGTGGAGATTTGGCACATGGTTTTTGTTTTTATTTTGAGATTTTGAGATGTTGAAATATTATATGTTCTTTGCAAAATTCATGTATCTTGCGGATGGGTGGTGCTAGATATGAGGGCAGAGTTATCATGTCTGCAATATCCCAAGGATTGGGTAATTACATGTAACTAAGGAGGAAATCTGCTAATGGACAGTTTTGTTCAGAAGTTTAAATCACCCAAAATCGCCATAAATAGATGGTTAACTCTCCAATCTACTAAGAATGGATTTATTTTAAAATCAGGCAGTTCTGGGAGATTTCACTCTGTTTAGCAAAATTGCTGATCTTCCTTTTTATTTGAATAGGTAATGCATTTTCAATGGGGACAGACAGCCCATTGAATGCATTGCCTGTATAAATTAATGGGAAAACACTCAGCCAATCACAAGCAATGTTTACATGCAGACTGCTTGTGACATCCAGCCCTATTGAAAACAATGGTATTAGCAGCAAAGCAGTGTTATAAATATTGTGGAATTGTTCATGACGGCGCATGTAGGTCTATTTGTAGTTCCACAATAGTAGAACTGCAAGTTGTAATTACACAATATATTTCTTATTTACTTAAAAAAGTTTATTTATGTATTTTTTAACAGAGCAATTCCCCATTCATTTCAATCAGCATTGCATTCCTATGGGCTTTCTGTGTCCATTGGAATGCATTGCCCATTGAAATTAATGGGAAAGTTCACGTCTCTCACTGGTTTTCAGGCAATCTCAGTGAGATTACACTTGGAGAGTTTCATGGTGATATCACGCATCTCACCAGTTTAGTTCTGTGCTGTTCATTTTGTTCATTGGCTGCACTTGGTTACCACTATCTGCTGTTCAGCCTGGCATTCCTCTATCATCGGAAGCCATCTTGCCTAGTAGCCTGTGTATGCGCTACCCCAGAAACCTTTTACAGCTCTGCTCCGCAGTGATTGGATCATCTTCAGCCAGTTCCCATTATAAGGGCCCTCCTCCATTTAATGGGTGTCAGATCATCAGGTCTCCCTACCTGATAGGAAGCATCTCCTCTGACTCCTGTTCATATACTTCAGTTGTTCCTGACATCGTGGATTGTGCAGCTCATCGCTTCTCAGCATTACCTGTGCAGCTCATCGCTTCTCAGCATTACCGGTGCAGCTCATTGATTCTCAGCATTACCTGTGCAGCTCATCACTTCTCAGCATTACCTGTGCAGCTCATCGCTTCTCAGCATTACCTGTGCAGCTCATCGCTTCTCAGCATTACCTGTGCAGCTCATCGCTTCTCAGCATTACCTGTGCAGCTCATCGCTTCTCAGCATTACCTGTGCAGCTCATCGCTTCTCAGCATTACCGGTGCAGCTCATTGATTCTCAGCATTACCTGTGCAGCTCATCGCTTCTCAGCATTACCTGTGCAGCTGATCGCTTCTCAGCATTACCTGTGCAGCTGATCGCTTCTCAGCATTACCTGTGCAGCTCATTGCTTCTCAGCATTACCTGTGCAGCTCATCGCTTCTCAGCATTATCTGTGTAGCTCATCGCTTCTCAGCATTACCTGTGCAGCTCATCGCTTCTCAGCATTACCTGTGCAGCTCATTGCTTCTCAGCATTACCTGTGCAGCTCATCGCTTCTCAGCATTATCGGTGCAGCTGATCGCTTCTCAGCATTACCTGTGCAGCTCATCGCTTCTCAGCATTACCTGTGCAGCTCATCGCTTCTCAGCATTATCGGTGCAGCTCATCGCTTCTCAGCTTTACCTGTGCAGCTCATCGCTTCTCAGCATTACCTGTGCAGCTCATCGCTTCTCAGCATTACCTGTGCAGCTCATCCCTTCTCAGCATTACCTGTGCAGCTCATCGCTTCTCAGCATTACCTGTGCAGCTCATCGCTTCTCAGCATTACCGGTGCAGCTCATTGATTCTCAGCATTACCTGTGCAGCTCATCGCTTCTCAGCATTATCTGTGTAGCTCATCGCTTCTCAGCATTACCTGTGCAGCTCATCGCTTCTCAGCATTACCTGTGCAGCTCATCGCTTCTCAGCATTATCGGTGCAGCTCATCGCTTCTCAGCTTTACCTGTGCAGCTCATCGCTTCTCAGCATTACCTGTGCAGCTCATCGCTTCTCAGCATTACCTGTGCAGCTCATCGCTTCTCAGCATTATCTGTGCAGCTCATCGCTTCTCAGCATTACCTGTGCAGCTCATCGCTTCTCAGCATTACCTGTGCAGCTCATCGCTTCTCAGCATTACCTGTGCAGCTCATCGCTTCTCAGCATTACCTGTGCAGCTCATCGCTTCTCAGCATTACCTGTGCAGCTCATCGCTTCTCAGCATTACCTGTGCAGCTCATCCCTTCTCAGCATTACCTGTGCAGCTCATCGCTTCTCAGCATTACCTGTGCAGCTCATCGCTTCTCAGCATTACCTGTGCAGCTCATCGCTTCTCAGCATTACCTGTGCAGCTCATCCCTTCTCAGCATTACCTGTGCAGCTCATCACTTCTCAGCATTACCTGTGCAGCTCATCGCTTCTCAGCATTACCTGTGCAGCTCATCGCTTCTCAGCATTACCTGTGCAGCTCATCCCTTCTCAGCATTACCTGTGCAGCTCATCCCTTCTCAGCATTACCTGTGCAGCTCATCGCTTCTCAGCATTACCTGTGCAGCTCATCCCTTCTCAGCATTACCTGTGCAGCTCATCACTTCTCAGCATTACCTGTGCAGCTCATCGCTTCTCAGCATTACCTGTGCAGCTCATCGCTTCTCAGCATTACCCGTGCAGCTCATCGCTTCTCAGCATTACCGGTGCAGCTCATCGCTTCTCAGCATTACCTGTGCAGCTCATCGCTTCTCAGCATTACCGGTGCAGCTCATCCCTTCTCAGCATTACCTGTGCAGCTCATCGCTTCTCAGCATTACCTGTGCAGCTCATCGCTTCTCAGCATTACCTGTGCAGCTCATCGCTTCTCAGCATTACCTGTGCAGCTCATCGCTTCTCAGCATTACCTGTGCAGCTCATCGCTTCTCAGCATTACCTGTGCAGCTCATCGCTTCTCAGCATTACCTGTGCAGCTCATCCCTTCTCAGCATTACCTGTGCAGCTCATCGCTTCTCAGCATTACCTGTGCAGCTCATCGCTTCTCAGCATTACCTGTGCAGCTCATCGCTTCTCAGCATTACCTGTGTAGCTCATTGCTTCTCAGGGCATTATCTGCTCTGCGCCCCCCAGAGGACTGCGACCTGTGGTTGAGAGCAGATAAGACCATATTCCCTTGCGGGAATCCCTTGTGAGTACCTCTCCTCCGTTAGACTCTGCACCTCTCTGGGGGTAAGCTGTCACTCAAGCAGAGATCAAGACCATTCCCCTTATCTGGCTCTCGTCACAGGTGATTTTGAAAATCACCCTTTACTAGATCCTCCCTTCTCTGCACTTCCCAATACACAAATTGATAATTTCTGTGATTGTGAGATGTATGGCAAATTTTTAAAGGTTTGAAAAAGTGGAGATTTACGATTTGCCTTTGTAGATTAGGCCAATTGCAAATCACTATGTAAATCACTAAAATAAAGGTTTGGTCAAAATTGCCCATTGATACATCCTCCAAAGCGTTTTATTATGCAGGAAGACACTATAGAATCACTAAACTTAGAGTGACACAATACTTACAAAGTGTTTACAGAAAATGTATTGTACACATAATAGATATATGGTCCACACAGTGTCCACGTAGGTTTCCTGGCTGTCTGAGGAGTGTAGGCTCTGTCATTTGCCATCTGTCGTCATTGGCAGTAGAATCAATGAAAATAAAGCAAATTACATCTCATGTCCAATACGAATGTTGCGCAGCACCTGAGCCAGCAGCAGGAGTTGAATAAAATGTGTAATGATAATTCTGGTTAGCGTGTCATGGAACATACAGAAATATACATTTAACTGCAAGTAATGACTCATAAATCTATAGGGCTATGTCGCCCATCATTCATTCTGGCTGCTATATTGATATCCCATTCTCAGTTGGAGATATGTTGTATCATTCTTCATCTGTCAGCAGAATAGAGTGGGAGTAGATGGTGACTAGGACGCTAATCGCCAATACAAAGGAGCAACATAGGAGCCTTTCATTAGCTGTTGCCAGTCCAGGGGTGATATTTGGGGCTCATGCATGATTGATATCTCTATCTCAATACCAGATTAGAAAAATAACCAATAAGTCATTCAAATACAAGGTGTTATGCATAAAGGTTTGGTCAATAATCTGGAATGCTTGTAACTCACACCCTGCCACCATGCAGCATATAGCAGGCCCGTGACTCAAAATCAGCTGTGATACCCAATTATAATCACATTAAAATTGATTGTATCATTATTAGGCATTATTGGACAGATCCAAAAGTTTGACAAGCAGCCCTATGGCATGTAGACCTGTTAGTATGGTCAGCAGGTGAACTCACACACAGACAAGACAACAGCAGTATTTCCACTCCTTTTAGTTTCATGCAACCCCACAATCCAGTTTCCATGTTATTGTCAGAACCAGATTAACAATAGGGCTAAAGGGGCTACAGCCCAAGGGCCTCGGGCAGCCCATCGGCATTCATCGGGTCAGGGGCGTCCCCGCCCCTGGTTCCGACTGTCACCTGTTCAAGGAGAATGGCAGGCAGCTAACAGCAAATACTATACTGTTAGCTGCCTACTGTCACTGTAGGACTTACACGGCGCGCAGTAATCTCCTTACTGAGGAGATCTTGTGAGAGTGAGACTATGGGTCAGTCTCACTCACAAGATCTCCTCAGTAAGGAGATTACTGCACGCAGCATAAGTGCTACAGGGAGTGGAACAACAGAAGGAGGTAAGCTCACTGGGGGGGTGGGGGGGCTCATGGCTGGGGGGCCTCATGGGGGGTGCCCTCACAGTACCCTTAGCCTGGGGGCCTCCCTTCCCTTAATTTTTGGCCCCAGTTATTGTGTCACCATCCTAGCCTGTTATAGGCTTGTGCTGTAGTGGATTTTGCAGGGGGACTCCATCCCCTGTCCCCCCCCCCCCCCCCCCCCCACACACAATTGCTGCTACCAGCCCAGGCAATGAGAACTTTTATATCATCATCAAGGACCTTTGTTCCTGGGATAGAGTATCAGCAATAGAGAGACCTTCTGAAAGCTATATGAAAATACTGGGGGATGTGTAATAGTGTATACGAGTCCAAACAACACTGTGAACCATGGATAAAGAAATAAATAACATTGTTTATTCGAACTACATCGATAACCACAATCAGTAGTGGCAAGATATCAATAATACATAAAATATATAGCAATAAAAAAAAAAGTTAATACTAAAATAATGAATTTGATCACATGTGTGAAAATACCAAGTTTGTTCATATTACTTTAGGAATCAATTCCCTAAAAATATATGCACAAAAACTTTCACACAGTTTATTGGAATCCGGCGGTCCAAAAAAAGTATAAATAGTTGTATTTCACCGTTGGCAAATATTATCAGCGGAGTTGTGCAATAATAGTACAGGCAGCAGTTTGCCTGAAGCCAAACCCACCGATGAATATGTGGGGTAATGAAAATGTACGAAAATAGTCACTTGATTCCTTACCAGATACCTGGAGACTTGATCCTTAGTATGGACATGGAGAAAGTGATAAACAGGTAAAGCAATGTTATCCTTAAGATAAACTCCGCATTCGTGAGGGGAACGGTCGTAACCAGCTTCCTCTGGCAACAATGTGAACAAAAATTAGTTTCTACCGCTGATAAGGAATACTGCTCCGGGTGGAAATAATAGCTGCAATATCACGATCCGGTAACTTCACCAGTAAGAAAGAATTAACTGGCCTTGAATTGTGTTAAGATGACAAAGGACCACCCGATATCAGAGCGTAATTAACAAATCAACTCCTCTTCCAATAGATGACAAACGCTATGGTATAACCACACATGTATCACATGGAACTTTGACTGACGCGTTTCTTCTGAAAGGTGTATCTGCGGCTGTCTCTATCTCCAAGCAGAGTACATAAGTACGTAAACATGCCTTTATTGTAGTTGTCCTGTTATAACACGCCCCTCTCCTGTTCCGCTTCTCCAGACATGAGGAAGCACAAGTCAGGGATACACAAATAGTGTAATATGGATGTAGGAATACACATTTTTCATGGGCATTTACAGTTCCAAAAACTGTATTTTACGCTTAAAAATGCACCTTGTGTCCTACTATAAATCAGCCCCAATGTGTTTTGAAGATGTGTTGCTGTGGCGTTTGCTCGGCTTGTGAGTAGTAAGCTAGAAGCATGGAGGATTTTACCAGTACAGTTAATGTTATGTGGGCATGTGCCTGGAATATTTCTCCTGCTCACTGAACATGCTCTTCTCAACCCAAGCTATGTCGTTGCTTGAAAAGCCTGCTGAGATACCTATAGCAGAGTATAATGGAGAATATCCAATATGTCAGTGAAATACATGGTCATGATAATAGGTAGTCTTTATTCCCACTTCTTCACTCCAGCAGATTCTTAGGTACAATAATAAAACAAATATATATAGGTACCTTTCTCCTGCTGCCCACGGTTGCATTGCATATGTTGATATTATAGTAACGGTTAAAGTGGTGTCTCAGTGGACATCCATTCTCTCTTAGCAGTGTATCACTCTCCCCACCTCGTCGCAGGGGGACATCACTCACTCGGATCAGGCACTATAATTCCTATTATTCTCTTAGCCCTGCTCACCTCTCAACCATGGGGGTGAATCTTCACGCGTTTGGCCTCTGACACGAACTTGCTAGTGTTCTCTCAGTTCCTTCAATGTATGCTGCCTATCTAATCCCAACTGAATGTCCCTGGGTTCCCTCACTCAGATGCTGTGTCTCTCGGTCCTACCATTATTTTCAGTGGTATTTCTGTATATTCCCCCTGACAGAGCCCTCTCTGCATCACACAGACACATTATGAGGTTATTTCTCCCTCAAATCTGTCCCATTTCACTGATATTCTCTTTGTCGTGAAGTACTTTGGCCCTTGTGTCAGCAGGCGCGGACCTGCTCTAGTGGCAGCCAGAGGTGATCCTGGGACCTCTTATGTTGCTAATGTTGCCTTATGTTGCTAAGCAACTGTTCCTTGTGTGTCTCCTCTAGGTTTTCGTGCTAGAGCCACTCATTCAGTCACTGAAAGATGTGAATAGCAATGTCAGGGGTTCGTTACATATGGAAACAAGGAATACCAGAAGTAGATAAAGGTAAATTGGTTTCATTGATTTCCTAGGAAGAGAAAGACTAAATAAATTTGTTACTGGGGTTAGGAAAGGTATGAAAATCCACATTACTATACTTTCCGTCTCTGGCTGAGAATCGGCTCACATCTGGACAAGGAATAGTAGTTTTGTCAGCAGCTGAAAAGTACTGGCCCATTGTAGAGTTTCTTCTGGTGCTGGAAACACAACAGAATTGCTCATTGAGCCTCTGTACTGGCACATTCCAAGGTGGGTAACCTAAACTAAATTACTTTGGTCAGAAATGTAGTGTATGGATGGGGGACTGCCGCTTTTGTGTAGGATGTGAAGGACTGAAATAGATTGTGTTGCCTGGTATGTCAAGGGCAACATACAGAAGATAAGCTTGATGTCTAATGCTGTTTTCAGCAACCTTCTTCTCTTTAGATTCTTAGGGGTATATTTACTAAACTGCAGGTTTGAAAAAGTGGTTGCTTTTAGCAAACCAATTAGATTCTAGTTAGAATTTATGTAGTGCATTCTACAAAATGTCAGCTAGAATCTGATTGGTTGCCATAGGCGACATCTCCATTTTTACAAGTCTGCAGTTTAGTAAATATACCCCTTAGAGTTGTTTTTCAATCATCAAATGGCTATAGTGTTAATTTAGTTGACAAAAACATCACAATGCTTCTAAGGTGTACAATAGAATGGCAAATGATGTATATTGAAATGGAGGAGTTATTAAAATATGAGCACTTGGGATAAATCCATGCATTTGTGATACCCTGCTACGCAAGGTCTTATTTTATCTTCACTTCACCCATATATTTCCTTTACCAATCTATGGTTCTTTACATTATCTTCCACTTATTGCTTCTTCACACTTACTTAATCTTCACTCAACTTATTTTCATACTTCTGTATAACTTTATTCCTCTACATATTCCCCAACATTCTCCTCCTTAATTTTCTCTACTGTTTTTCACGTTTGCCACAACTCAACTACCATGGACCTCTCCTCCAATCACATGCTCACACCTCCACTTCAATCAATAAGCTTCTCTCCTCCCCCTCTCTCTTTCACTTAAACCAACATACTACAACAGGACGGTAATCCCAGAGGAAGTTACACCAGACAAATGCATTGGATACTATTACTACCCCACACTATTCCAGGCACCCCACTAGAACACCCAAATCCTAGGAGAAAGCCTAAAACCTGAAAAGTAGAATCGGAGAAACACCCGATTTGCGTATCAGCTGCCATCTTGGGTCCGAACAAGACTAGTACACTTGCTGCATATTACACAAAAACTGCTCTTCTAAGAGCAACACTAAGCTATAGACACTGTACAAACACAGAGCCTTGTGCCTTAAACATTTCTGAGCTATCTTCATCCCAGAGCTACCCTAGACTACCAGGGTTGCATTCCTACTATTACTTCTACCACTACCATCAACTTCCTCTCCCAGTTTTTCCTTTATCACCCATCTTATACTACCTACCTCCCTCTTACCACCATTGGCAGCACCCCCACGACAACACCACTTCTCCTAAACCCTCTTCCAAGAAAAGTGACAGGAGAGCTGAGATTAGTGAGAACATTGATAAAGAGAGAGAGAGAGAGAGTGCTGGAGAGCTCAGAAGGAGCAGAGTGCTGTAAGTAACAGTGAAAGGAGAGAAAAAGTGTGACAGAACCGGAGAGACTTGGGTAAATCAATAAGATGGCTTTAAAGAAAAACAAGAGACTGATTTATTGTTATTATTGCCTAGATAAAAGCATCAGAGAAAATTCAACTTTCCCAAAGCCCTGATTTATAGTGCAAACCTCGAGGCTCTATAAATAACAGCCATCTGCCATTTTGTGGACAGAATCCTGTCAGCCATTTCAGGGTCCAACTGTCAGTCACTACCTTATTAATAATGCAGAAAAAATAATAAAAGAGACAGTTATTACTTACCAGAGACTATGTATACAACATATAGGCACCTCTTTAAGCATTCTGCACTGTGCTCCTGTAGTCATCCTTACAGGGTGGCCACTTCTAAGGACAATGACAGCAGTGCTGAAATTTAAAAACTTATAGATAATTTGTCTGACCGTGGACTGATGAACATGGACCTTCCCAGCTTTATACAAGTCAACAATTCTTAATCTTAAGTCTAGTGATATGTCGTTTGTTCGAGACATGATTCAAATCAGGCAAGGCTTCCTGTGAATAGCAAGCTCCAAGTTTGTGAGTGCTGTTTATAAGGCAGCTTCAATCTTGTCTCAATGGTTGGCCTCCAGGTCAGCTACTCCTGATCAATCTCTGTAGAAATCCAGGTGCTTCCAAGGGTTTCACATACTTTTTCTTGCATTCAATTGATTAGAGAGTACCTTTCAGAGATTATACTAAAACTGTATTGGAGATCATTAGTTAAGAAGGCCTTTAACTGTCAAGGACTGTATCAAATTGGATCTATTGATATCATCAGAGCTAGCAATTATTGCAGGTGATGCCTTATGCAATGCAATAAAAGCAACAGATCTCAATTGAAGGCGAGAAAAGGTTATTGTTTTTCATGCAAGTGAACAAAATAACAGGATATCCTTAGAGGAAGGTGTGAATCGGTGCGCTGTTACGCTTAAAGAACCAATCACTACTGAAACTGTTACCTTAAACACCTTTATTCTTGTATAATATCATTCTAACCACAGAGATCGTTACCTTCAAGTTAGTATTATTCAAAGTGTTGTTAGGTAAAGCCTAATGTTTAGCAGCAGAAGCTTGCAGAGGGTTGTTTTCAAGTTTTCACCTAACAGGCCTACAATGCCAGGATACAACACCTGCACCACCGCAGGAATAAGATAAGTATTGTTTTTATATATTTATTTACTGCTCGAACTGAGATTATAACAGCCATTTATGAAATTGAATATTGGTATTTAATAATTTATTTAAATATTTAATTTATTGTGATGGTTTTAGTCTCAATTTTATTATTCAGCGTATCACTTAATTTGCAGGCATTTTTAAACATAAAATTATTAAGGTTTAACTAATTTACTTATTTATTTGTCAAAAAAAGTTAACATATTAAAATATGTAGAGTCTGTGAATTAACTAAGAATGTCTAAGTATATATAAGATTTGGTAAAGGTACTGAACTATTAGTGAGAGTGCTTATATTTAAGAAACATATTGTAAATGTGGTATGCTTGTAGAAAGGTAAAATAATCCGTTTGTTATGTTGTTAATTCCAATGAGTCATAGAGCCATTTACATATCAACATCATCATCATTTATATAGCGCCACTAATTCTGCACTGCTATACAGAGAACTCACTCACATCAATCCCTGCCCCATTGGAGCTTACTGTCTAAACTCCCTAACATATACACACACAGACCAAGGGGTAAATGTATCAAGGTCCGATTTCAAATCACGGGTTATCATTTAGCGTGGGAAAATCACCTAATACTATAAATAGAAGTACCGCAATGAGCTAAGCTCATTGCGCATCGGAGCTCCTACTGTGTAGAAGCTCCGATACGCAATGAACTTAGTTCATTGCATTAGGTCTATTTATAGTATTAGGTGATTTTCCCATGCTAGTGGGAAAATCCCCTAATACTATAAATAGACCTAGCGCAATGAGCTTAGCTCATTGTGTATCCTGGGTCAAGTTTGACTGCCTTGAAAGCAAGTTAAAGAAAATCACATTTTTGAGCCCAATTGCTCTTCTCACATTGGTATTCATTTAAGTCTGTGTACTTCTTAGGGGATCTTTACCTCTCTGTCGTGAAGAGTGCTCCTGCAGGTCCAAGTTGGAGCGAGGGAGAGGAAGACCAGAACAAGAAGTCATCCCGTAAAGGTACCACCTCTAACCCTAGAACCCGTGAGCTCACTGGTCACCCTCAGGTTATCACACATTATGGCACCGATAGTATTTCTTTTTCACAAATATGTTCAGATCTGAATTCACAAATGGATCACTATGGTACAAAGCACTAAAATGTGTAAATGCAGCCCTGACTTACACACCAAACCACCCCACATTGGTGACTGTATGTGGAGCACCATGTTGTACGCTTATTGTCAGGGAAGGATTAGGGAGAGGGGAATTGTTCCCTGGGACACTCTGACTTTTGTAGTACTGAGTTATTATTGCCCAGTGCTGGAAATAATGACGATGGTATGTTACTATCTCACCAATAAATATTGTCCCATATGATCAGTGTGGTTCCAACAGACAAAAGAGATTTAATAGCAATAAGCAGCAAAATACAATAAGAATGTTACAAGGTATAACCGATACACCCTGGATCCAGGAACGTTCATCAAAGCTGATGTCTGTCTGTGGCAAAATATATATATATATATATATATATATATACATACAAGTTAACCCGTGCATGATACTCATGCATTCTTGTCAAATCAAGCTACTTAAGGTGTTAAAAAGGTTCTTGTCATGCATTTGGGCCATAGCCCAGGCCTCAACCACCAACCACTCCCCACTGTCACCCCCGGCAACCACCAACCACTCCCAACTGTCACTTCTCCTTCAAGAAATATATATATATTTTTTTAAATCTTTATAAACACTTTTAACAATTAACAAATTAAATTAACAAATTAAAAACATCTTAGTATACCAAATGTCAGCCCTTTCTGAATTTTTTTCCCCACACACACTAAGAATTTAGTAGGTCAGTGTATAACTCCGCCCAGCAGGTGGCGCTGCAGCTTAGTTTTATTTTTTCCACACACACACACACACACACACACACACACACACACACACACACACACACACACACACACACAGACTAACACACGCCACTAGACATTTATATATTAGATATATATAGTATATATGTATTTACACTCTCAAGTTCACTGTAGGCTATAAGAAGTTAGGTTAGTCATAATAAGATGAGTGGTAGCAGGCTTGATGATCTCACTCAATGCATATCTTGTCATATGTATGCACACTTGGAGCAATTGTCCCAAGGTTTATACCTCTGTGAGAAATGTAAGCAATTGGTCTCTTTGGAAGCCCAGGTAACTGATCTAAAGCAGACCATTGCAACATTGAGAGAGATTGCCAACCTGGAGCAGAGTTTACAGCTCACCGTTGATGCATCAGCTGAGAAGGGTGGAGCAGAGACAGAGGTAGGCAGCTGGGTGACAGTTACTAGGGGTAGAAGAGGGAGGAAGAGGCAGGCCAGTTCTGAGCTAAGCAATCCCAGCAGATTTGCCAGATTGGATGAAGATACTGTGGAAGGCAGTTCAGAATTGGTAGAGTTGGGTGAGACTGCTTCCTCTAGCAACCAGGAGAACGGTCTCTCCAGCATAGAGGGGACCAAAGTTACTCAGGGACCCAGGCAGCTTGTGGTGGTAGGGGATTCAATTATTAGGAAGGTAGATAGGGCAATCTGTTACCGGGACCGTGCATGCCGAACAGTGTGTTGTCTTCCGGGTGCTCTGGTTTGGCATATTGTGGATCGGGTGGACAGATTGTTGGGAGGGGCTGCGAATGACCCGGCGGTTTTGGTGCATGTTGGCACCAATAATCGAGTTAGAGGAAGGAGTGTCTTAAAGAATGATTTCAGGGACATAGGTTGCAAACTTAAGGCAAGGACATCCAAGATAGTATTTTTAGAAATACTACCTGTGCCACGCGCTAGTCCAGGGAGGCAGCGGGAGGTTAATGCGTGCCAAAAAGATTGGTGTAGGAAGGAGGGTTTTGGATTCTTAGAGCACTGGGCTGATTTCTCGGTTAGTTGCCATCTTTATTGTCAAGATGGATTCCACCTGAATGAGGAGGGGGCTGCAGTGCAAGGGGAGAGGATGATTAGAAGATTGGAGGAGATTTTAAACTAGGCTGCGGGGGGAGGGGCAAGCAAGTATTTATGGGATAGACATTGAGAGTAGTAAGGAGGAATTTAACAAGAGTCAAGGGGGTGGAGTGGGGGAAAGGGAAGCATAGGTAATAAGGAGAGGCCCTTTTTAAAGCAAAAAAAAAAATACCTAAGAGAGGCAATAGACTTAAGTGTATGCTTGCAAATGCAAGAAGCCTGACAGGTAAAATGGGGGAGTTAGAACTAGTAGCAATGAATGAGCAGTATGATATTATAGGTATTACGGAGACCTGGTGGGATGATACACATGACTGGGCAGTCAACTTGTAAGGCTATTCTCTCTTCAGGAGGGATAGGGTAAATAAAAGGGGAGGAGGAGTATGTCTTTATATTAAGCCAGAGTTAAAACCAAGTATTCAAGAAGTTATTTATGAGAATATTGGTCATAATATAGAGGCATTGTGGGTGGAAATATCCAGCGGAGGAAAGGTTCAGAGAAGTTGCTGATAGGGATATGCTATAAACCGCCAGATATTAGTACGATTGAGGAAGCCCAACTTCTACAGCAAATTGAAAAGGCTACACAACTAGGTCAAATTTTGATTATGGGGGATTTTAATTATCCGGACATTGATTGGAGTACTGAGACCTGCGGTACTGATAGGGAAAATAGGTTTCTGAGCACGCTAAAAGACCATTACATGTCCCAATTAGTAGAGGAACCAACTAGGAACCGGACTATACTGGACCTAGTAATAACAAATAAAGTAGACGTAATATGAAATATTCAAGTAAGGGAGCACTTGGGAAACAGTGATCATAATATGGTCTCATTTGAAATTAGTTTCCAGAAGCAAAGGTATAAGGGATCAACTAGGACTTTAAACTTTAGAAAGGCAAATTTTAATATGCTAAAGGAGTCTATAAAGTGCATAGACTGGGACAAAGTTTTTGACTAAATAAATATGGAAGAAAAGTGGGCTGTCTTTAAAATGTTGTTGGAAACATACACGTATAAGTTCATTCCTATGGGAAATAAAAGAATTAAGTCTAAACCAATGTGGCTAAATAAAAAGGTAAGGGAAGAAATGCAAAGGAAGAAGCGTGCATTTAAATTGTTTATGTCTGAAGGGTCAGAGGAGTCCTTCCGTTCGTACAAGGAATGTAATAAAACATGCAAAAAGGAAATTAGATTGGCTAATTTAGAAAATGAAAAGCAAGTTGCAAAAGAAAGTAAGACAAACCCCAAAACATTTTTTAAGTATATAAATGGCAAAAGGATTAAAAAAGATAATATAGGACCCCTAAGAAGTGAGATGAGTGAATTGATAAATTATACTAAGGAAAAAGCAGAGATATTAAACACTTTCTTTTCTTCAGTATTTACCAGAGAGGAACAAATGGTAGGAGTAATACATATAAATGGAAATTAAACCATACCATTAATTAATACTTGGTTGTCAGAGGAAGAAGTCCAAAGGCGACTGAAGAATATTAAGATAAATAAAGCTCCAGGTCCAGATGGCATACACCCAAGGGTCCTTATGGAGCTAAACTCAGAATTAGCTAGACCGCTATTCTTAATTTTCAGAGATTCAATCTCATCAGGCTCAGTACCAAGGGATTGGCGAATAGCAGATGTGGTGCCGTTGTTTAAAAAAGGAGACAAGTTTACAACCAGGGAATTATTGACCTGTAAGCCTGACATCAATAGTGGGGAAACTACTGTAAGGTATATTAAGGGATAGTATTCAGGATTTCTTAGTGCACAATAAGATTATTAGTGGGAATCAACATGGATTTGCGAGGGATAGGTCATGTCAAACTAATCTAATTATTTTCTATGAGGTAGTTAGTGCGAACTTAGACCAGGGCAGCACAGTAGATGTGGTCTACAGAGAGTTGTGATAAATGGAACATTTTCTAATTGGTCAAAAGTTTATATATATATATGTGTATATATATATATATATATATATATATATATATATACACACATGCACACAATACTGTGCAAGAGCTTTAGGCAGGTGTGGAAAAAATGCTGCATACTATGAATGCTTTCAAAACAGAAGTGTTAATAATTCCTTTTCTTTAACAAAATGCAAAGTGAATGAACAGAAGAAAAGTCTAAATCAAATCAATATTTGGTGGGACCACCCATTGCCTTCAAAACAGCATCAATTCTTCTAGGTACACTTGCACAGAGTCAAGGATTTTTTTAGGAGGATGTATTTTAATATTTTTAGTATATTTTCTTTACGGTTTGATGCTGTGGAGCTTTGGGATGCCTTCCATATAAATGATGAGGAGGATGATGATGATGATGATGACTACAACAATTTGTTTTAGCACTGGACTGTTCACGTCAGCAGTCTTGTTACAACATCAAAAAGGTTTGGAACCTCTGTCATAAACTGATGGTAACCTTCAGTCAGGAGGTAGCCTGCTGGGTAATTATATATCATTTTAAGACTTCCCTGGTACAATTAATGACCTTCTAGTTTGGAAACACTTGCATGCGTAAATCATATGAACATAAATTGTTGCTTGCTGTCATTTATCTTTAACAATAAAACTGTGTAATCTGTCCATTCAAAGGTTCACATTTTTGGCAGTCATGTTTGAAAGTAAAGAAAATTTTTTGTCGTTTGACATTTCATTAAGAACATATTTGTTTATTCATAGTTGCAGTGCCTTTCATGTCTTTCCCTCTGATGTTTACAATCATATATATATGTGGTTGCATACCTTACATACCTGCTGTTAGTTAGACCTTTTCAAATTAACTTAAATTACAGTCATTTTTCATTATATAGGGAAGTCCTTTTCTTCCAGTTTTCTTTCGAATAAAACACACACATGTTATAAGTGACATCTAAATAAAAAACAAGCAAAAAGCCAGAAAAAATGTGTTGCTTTTTAAATTAATGCTATCCTGAAAAGATATGTTCTGTGCTGGTTATTATATCATTATAATTATAGAACAGTATCCTATACTGATAATCTGAACAATATAATATAAATATATAGTTCTGCTACTCTGTTTTAATGATTTGTTGTCATAAGGGCTTATTTACTAACAGTATTTAGGTGCAAAATTTGCACTGATCCACAGTGATCATCAGCAATTTGATTGTATCTGTCTAGAGCGAAATTTGATAGTAAAATCAAGTTTCTGACAGATTGCGATAGTTTGGTGCAATTGTTTGAAAATGAGCGTTAATGTGTGTGTTAGTCCACTATGGGCCTTATTTGTGAAGTGTAAAACAGTCACGGTGCCGCCTTAGAGCCGCATGCCTTCATTTGTACAAGGGCATCTAGACTTCCACCCAGGCGCATGGGATTGTGGAGCAAGGTGGCCATGTTTGTGGAGGGGTCCTTAGTCTCTCTCGATCTGTGTGGGTGTGTTAGGGAATCTAGACTGTAAGCACCAATGGGGCAGGGACTGGTGTGAGTGAGTTCTCTGTGCAGCGCTGCGGAATTAGTGGCTGATGATGATGATGAGTAGCTGTTTGCACATGCCAGTGGATAGAGATGGGCACAGTGTGAGGATGTCCACTTTTAATGAGATCCATTCTGGTCCTTCCAGTTGCAGAGAGCTGTATTTCTATGCACAGTTGTGCATAGAAATACAGAACTTCATGCAAAATGCAAAACTTCAAACACACAAAGAGCCAGATGCAATAAAGACAGTCCCAATATGGCCTCAATCTCATGTGTTATAACTTATATAAAAGCAGAGGTTCTGCAGTGGTAGGAGGTTGGACTCTGATGTGATGATGGCACTTTTGGACGAGCGTCTCTTCAGGTTTTTATGCCTCTCTGTATATCTAGGCACACATCTGGTCTGCAGGGGCGTCTGCTGAGAGTGGAGAGTAGGTCTGCAAAGTGAAATTTGCTGACCAGAACATCTAGACCAGTGATAGACAACCTGATACACTTCAAGGGCCTCTTGGGCGGTGCTCTATCCTTCAAAAGAGCTGCAAATTACCCTTAATCTCAGTAATACACAATTTCACACAAGACAACTATCCCCTGACTAACATTGTTGTGTGACAGGATCATTTAGCCTATGAGTCACTTTTACCTTTACAGTCTGGCTGGGCCAAAATGCAAAATGTAGACTTAGGGCTAGATTTACTAAACGGCGGGTTTGAAAAAGTGGAGATGTTACCTATGGCAACCAATCAGATTCTAGCTTTCATTTATTTACTGCATTCTACAAAATTACAGCTAGAATCTGATTGGTTGCCATAGGCAACATCTCCACTTTTTCAAATCCACTGTTTAGTGAATATACCCCTTAGTCTTAGCCTCATGTGTCAAACTCCGATTGTCCCATAGATTGTAAGCTTGCGAGCAGGGCCTTCTCACCTCTTTGTCTGTTTTACCCAGTTTGTTTATTAGTTTACTATGTTTGTCCCCAATTGTAAAGCGCTATGGAATATGTTGGCGCTATATAAATAAATGATGATGATGATGATAATAAGTAAAAACAATACATTTAAACCAAGAAAAATATACCTATCTGTAATAATATATCAGCAGGCATTTTAAACAAGTGTAACAAGTTATAGCAAACAAATCTGAAAATAATGCAAGATGGAGCTGCACAGTGGCCTAGTGGTTAGCACTTCTGCCTCACAGCACTGGGGTCATGAGTTCAATTCCCGACCATGGCCTTATCTGTGTGGAGTTTATATGTTCTCCCTGTGTTTGCGTGGGTTTCCTCCAGGTGCTCCGGTTTCCTCCCACACTCCAAAAACATACTGGTAGGTTAATTGGCCGCTATCAAAAATTTACCCTAGTCTCTCCCTCTCTGTCTGTCTGTCTCTGCCTGTGTGTGTGTCTATATTAGGGAATTTAGACTGTAAGCTCCAATGGGGCAGGGACTGATGTGAATGAGTTCTCTGTACAGCGCTGCGGAATTAGTGGCGCTATATAAATAAATGATGATGATGATGATGAAGGAGCTGTGAGCTCGAAGGGCCATCTGTTGCCCACAACTGATCTAGACAGACCTAGGAAACTACAAAGTGTTCTGCTGTGTGCATCCAGAGTCCTGAGGTCCACTTAAGTCATTTGGAATGCTAAAATATAGTCAGCACAGCACAGAAACCCTCCACACAAAGGCTTATCCGTATGCTGTTCAGCAAATGTTTTACACTTTGCACACATGTGTTTTTGAAGAGTAATAGTTGATCTAAGAGGATCTGGGCAATGTATATTATCTTGTTGCAATTATGCTGCAGTTTGTGCACTAAAACCACAGATTTTCATATGCACGTAAGAGATTAAACCAGGGTTTCCCAAACCCAGTCCTCAGGGCTCCCTAACAGTGCAGGTTTTCCATATCTCCTTGCTGGAGCACAGGTGTATTCATTACTGACTGACACATTGTAACAGATCCACAGGTGGTCCTAATTATGTCACATGTGGTCCGGAAAACCTGCACTGTTACTGTACTAACCCTGGATTAAACTATACTACGAGAGGTACACATAGAGTTTGTGTTTACTTTCTTTGAGAGGTTTTGCGTTTTCATTGAGCAGATTCTAACACTACCTAGGGACAATATACTCCATACTTTCATGCACAATCTTGCATAAAGGCATAACAAAAAGACTCAGAAGTCACTGCAGGGAACAAAACTGTACAGCACCACCCTATTTTTTGAATGGTTAATTGCACCCAGTGTTTCTTTATATATATTTTTAAATGCCAGCCTTTCTAAGGCTTTTCTGCTATGCTAGAGAAAATATATTTGGAATTCATGGCACAGTCCAAAAGGAAAGCTGAAAAGAGCTGATAACACACAGAAGAATGTACAGACTGACAGGGGAAGGCTGGTGTTTTTCTTTTCTTTACTGAACTTCAATTTGCTGGCTAAAACTCAGCTATATTACTTTACTGAGTTTAATCACATATTGTAGCTCACAGTATCCACACAGGGGTGTTTCTCGACAATAAAGTGATTGTGGTTTGTGATATGTCCTCCTGCTCGCACCCCTCTGCTGCCATTTTAAAGTGGCCAATGACATTGGTTTGTCCCTGGAACTCTGGTTAGGGGAAAAAGAAAGTTTATATAATTTATCAAGTAGGTTGTAGTACAGTTTTAAATGAATGATTGTAAATCCACCTACTGGGTACAACTGTCTCAGTTTGCTTCAAAAAAGGATCACTCCCACATCCTCATCCCCTTTGAAAATGTGGTAATTGAGCTTCCTTAGGCCCATACCTCCCACGGTTTCATCTGGACAATCCCAATATTGGTGCTCTAACCCACGTGGGGACATGTTTGTCCCGTGGGTGGGAATGCTGAGGGAAGGGAGGTATATAATGGGCAGCTTGGCCCTCTGGATGTGTGGTCACACCCCATAATGATGTGGATACGCCCCCTGTCCTGTTGCCTGGTGCAAACATGTTGGGAGGTAAGCAGGTCTTACAGTCTCAGTTAGTCTTTGACAGGTTCATCATTTCTTAAATGGTGACTTCCCTCAGCTATGTTGCTTAATTAAAATCAATAGGCTATTTACAGCAACCAGCTGGAATAACATCTCATACTTGAAGTAGAACTTCATGTTGAAATTGCCTCTTGAAATCTCGGAAACACACTGTTTCTGATTTTTGAGAGATAGGTTGTTTATTGTTTTTTTGTTTATTATTGATCATCTTTATATAGCACTAACATATTGTGCAGTGCCTTTACCTTGTTAAATCATTAACATCAATTCCTGTCCCAATGGTGCTTATAGTCTTAATCAGTTATCGCCCAAACACCTACACTAACAATAACCTATATGTATGTTTTTGGACCATGAATAACTGATCTTCCTTTGCAAAATCCGTAACTATGGAAACTATGGACAGCACTTATTGTTCCCATGGTTACAGATATTAATAAGGAAGCCTACTCACAACCAATTTCAAGAGGCAATTTCAGGTAAAAGTCCTATTAAAGTTTCACAAGTCTTTCCCGCTGTAGCACAAAGCATGATTATTTTAATAAGCCCACATAATTTTTAAGGGAAATAACCCTTTAAAGCGTTTTAATTTATTGTGATGAATTGCAATTTATGGAGTAAAAACACTTAACTACAGATGACCAAGCTGTTTCAATTTTATTTGGATATTTCCAGAACAAGGCAAGTCTTAGTACTTAGTGGATAGACTGAATATATTGGAAGTATGGGAAATCATAGAAATAATTAATTATAAAAGAAAATTAATTATATTGAATATAACAATGTGATATTAGTAAAGTAGGGCATGATGAGTAAATGTGCTTAGCGAAAATTATATCAGCAGATAAATAATGAAATGAAAAAGTGTTATGCCACATTGAATGTTAAAATGAAATAAGACACTAAACCCTGTAGATAACAGTGGTGGAAAGATATAAGTGATAAGGGGCTGTGGACGGGTAAAGTCCAGTAGTTATTAGATAAAATCCCGGTATAGATGGTTGTTTAACTCGTGGTCCAAGCATGTATGAGGAGTAATTGGTGTAGGGAATCATTATTAATACTGGGTGCTAGAACTGGATGATTAAAAAACAAAAGGAAAAATAAACACTATGGGGTATATTTACTAAACTGCGGGTTTGAAAAAGTGTAGATGTTGCCTATAGCAACCAATCAGATTCTAGTTATCATTTATTTAGTACATTCTACAAAATTACAGCTAGAATCTGATTGGTTGCTATAGGCAACACCTACACTTTTTTAAACCCGCAGTTTAGTAAATATACTCCTATGTGTCAATAAAGCTAAAAAAAAATTACAAAAATAACATTAAAATGTAAATTATTAGTGTTTTATTGCTTGAATTTAAAGTGCTGTGTACATTCATATGGAGTGATAACGGAATTGATGAGGAATTCTTTTTAGATAGCCCTACTGTTGTGGCAAGGACTATGAATTCAATACTGGATTTTAGTCTTGTGGCCTTAAAGCTGAAGTTTGATTTTTTTTCCATCTATTGATTAATTTGTCATGTAGTTGATTTGTTTTACCATTCCCATTTGATAACAGTGATAATGCTAGTATCATTAATATTTATTTTTTAGTGCAAATTATATTACAGTTTGTTGATTTGATGATTGAGGAACTGTTTTCTAACTTTGTATTTTATATTGGATGATAATTTGCTGCTTATCCCTTTTCTGTTTTTGTTTACATTTTAGTGTCAATTAGTTTGGAAAAGCATCCCTTGCACTTATAGGTTTAATCAATGATAATGAAGCTTTATTAAGCAATTGACTTTATGCATTTCTTTTTATATTGTAAGATCTTCTAAAATACAGCTATGGTTAGTTATCATTGCTGGGAAAAGTTATATTGACACCCAAAGCAATCGTGTAGCCAACATAGCAACATGCACCACCATCATCATCATCATCATCACCATTTATTTATATAGCGCCACTAATTCCGCGGCACTGTACAGAGAACTCACTCACATCAGTCCCTGCCCCATTGGAGCTTATAGTCTAAATTACCTAATATACATACACACACACACACACACTATGGTCAATTTTGATAGCAGCCAATTAACCTACTAGTATGTTTTTGGAGTGTGGGAGGAAACCGGAGCACCCGGAGGAAACCCACGCAAACACGGGGAGAACATACAAACTCTACACAGATAAGGTCATGGTCGGGAATTGAACTCATGACCCCAGTGCTGTGAAGCACCACTACCATCATCATCATTATCATCATCATCATCGTCATCCTGTGCATGGTAGGAGCAACTAAAAATGTGTGCAGTGTGGTTGTGTGGCTAGAAAGTTTATGTGAAACCTGGCAACCCCTATTCCATGTAATAGTATGTCAATACTATACGTAGGCTTGTAATAAGACATCCACAACCAATTATATATATGTATATATATATATATATATATATATATATTTATTTAAATAAACATAGCATAGATTGTGGTCTATACATTTTATATTATAAGAGTAGCCATATGGGGGTTGGGGACCAAGATACTTTATGAAGCCCTGCTGAGGAAGGACTTAAATCTTTTGCATGTTTTATGTGATGTGTCTGACACAATTAGCTGCTGCAAAGAGAGAGAGCACAGTGGTGTTGTGCTAACAGGTAGCAATCACTGTCTTCTTTCAACTCCCATCTCAAGGTTGCCTAACATTTGTATGTTTTATGGAAGTGTTTTTACTTGTCTTATCACATTTATTGGAAACTGAGCATGCATGTGTCCTCATGTGGGTGTTACTTCAATAGACAATGCTTTACGTTCCACTTTCTTAAGAGCATGGGCTTAAACGTTAGCTACTGTTACCATGAGTACTTCAGCACTGGAAATGCTTGTCTTCAGAGAATGTTAAAGGAAAATAATAAATCAAGATATATATTGTATGTAAGGGTTCTAGATATATTCTGCATGCAAAGGTCCCGCAAATATTCTGTATTATAAAGGTTCTGCATCCTGATGCAATGAAAATAAATTATACCTTTACTTTACAGGGAGAAAGAAATTGCATTGTAGATATTTAATAGTGCAGCAATATTTAAAATACAACAAAAGCTATTTTGCTATATGCTGCAACATTATCTTGGCAATTAAATGCTAAAATTATATTAAAAATGTAAATTTCCACACGCACATTAGTTGAATGATGGGGGATCCTCTAATCTGCTATATTCATATAATACAATTTCGTTTTATAATTTAATTATGCTATTCATATAGAGTCTGTTGTTATCTGTTGGTTTTATTGTATAAAATTTTATATATATATATATATATATATATATATATATATATATATATATATATATATACGAATCCCAAATTGCATCACGTATAATTTCTAGCGCTCTGCTAATGATGTGTTTTTTCAGTTATTTATTTTTAGGGAGTAGCAACACTTCCCTGCAGTGCAGCTGCTTAATGATACTTTATAATTATTTAATAGCGTCTGTGATCACCTAGGTTGACCCCTGATGAAATCGGGTCTCCACAAAAGAGGGTCTAAGTTTAAGAGGCCACAATGGAGCAAATGCTGAGCAAGTCTCAGGCCACCTCATTCCATCGCTTAATCATGCCGATATTTTCCACAGCGCTGAACAGAGAACTCACTCACATCAGTCCCTGCCCCATAGGAGCTTACAATCTAAATTCCCTTACACACACACACACACACACAGACTAGGGTCAATTTTGTTAGCAGCCAATTAACCTACCAGTATGTTTTTTGGAGTGTGGGAGGAAACCGGAGCACCAGGTGGAAACCCACGCAAACACAGGGAGAACATACAAACTGCACACAGATAAGGCCATGGTCGGGAATTGAACTCATGACCCCGGTGCTGTAAGTCAGAAGTGCTACCTACTAAAAGCCCATCCATGACCATGGCTGAAAGAGGATTACACATCTTTATTACATTTAAAGTCAGGATAGCAACAACAAAAAAACTAAGATCAAACACCAAAACATGCTATGTTCTATTAAAATTCATTGGTTGATAGGATCCATGACAATTCTACACCTCTGCAATTTTTTAAGGATTTTGACAGGAAAAGACTTTCCCCAAACTGTTGCCACAAAGTTGAAGTCCACAATTCTCTAGAATGTTGTTATATACTGTAACATTATGATTTTCCTTCACTGGCCAAACTATGAAAAACAACCCCTTAATCCTTCTCCACCAAACTTTACTGTTGGCAGTACGCATTTGGATAGAAACTGTTCTTTTGACATCTGCCAAACCCAGATTTACCTGTCAGACTGACAGATGGTGAAGTGTGCTTCATCACGTCAGAGAACATGTTTCCACTGCTCCAGAATCCATTGGCGGTGTGCACTACACCATCCAGTTGGCCTTCGGCAATGCACATGGTGATCTGAGGCTTGTTGCAGTGGAAACCAAAATCTCCTGAAGAACAGTTCTTGTGCTGACATTGCTTCCAGAGGCAGTTTGGAACTTGGTAGTGAGTGTTGCAACTGAAGATGATTTTTCCGCAGTATGTGCTTCAGCACCCCACAGTCCTGTTCGGTGAACTTGTATGGCCTATAGCTTCGGGGCTGAGCTGTTGTTGCTCCTAGACGTTTCCGCTTCACTATAATAGTACAGGTGACTGTGGCAGCTCTAGCAGGGCAGAATTGTGATGAACTGGCTTGTTGGAAAGGTGACATCCAATGACAGGGTCTCGTTGAAAGTCACTGAGCTCTCCAGTACAACCCATTCTACTGCTTATGTTTGACAATGAAGAGTACATGTCTGTATGCTTCATTTTATACACCTGTTAGCAATGGCTGAAATGGCCAAACAGACTAATTAGCTGGGATATATATACAATACCGAAGTACATTAAAAGGTGCTACACTGCTGTGACACACAATCCAAAATGCAAATGCAGGTGCACAGCTTAAGCACTAAGAACAGATTTATACATGAATAAAGACAGACATTGGTTGTAAACTGTATAAAATAACTTCTAAAATAATCACAGGGTTTTTAATGCACATTTTGATCAAACTGTGTATGCCCATCTACCACATCAAGGTGACCTTATTCATAAGGGAACCAATTCTAACAATTTATAATTGTAACAATATGGGATTTACCTCATCTAGTGCCTCTACAAGTAATATTAGTAGGAACTATATTATATACTGCTCTGATAAAATACACCTATGGACAGATGGGTGGGGTGCTGAGCCAATAAGAAAGCAGTCACAACCTTTACAATTTACAAAATGCCAGGGGGTGGTTAGTCCACCCACCTTAATTTCCAAATACATTAAAAGGTACAACACCAGTGGCGCACGCAGGGGGGGGTTTCTGAGTCTCCAGAAACCCCCCCTGCGCTAACTAAGTGGCCGCTATAGCTGCACTGTCCTATACAGCAGCCGTGGCGCTGTCAAAGAAGCGTCCGCGGCGGTGCTGTAGTGTATACAGCACCGCCGCGGACGCTTCTTAGACAGCGCCACGGCTGCTGTATAGGACAGCGCTGAAGAAACGGAGCTGCTGCGCATGCGCAGCAGCTCTCGCAGGGGGGTGGGGTTTTTTTTGGGTCGGGGGGGACACCCCCCTCCCCGACAATCCTCCGTTCGCCCCTGAACACTACTGTGACTGAAAGTACAATACACAATCCCAAATGCAGGCACACACTTATAGCACTAAGAACAGATTTATACGTAATTAAAGACAGATATATATTGACATTATTTAGATGTCTATCTACACTAACAATTTAAAAACAATGGAGATCAAAAAATATCTCTCTCTGGCCACATAACTGTCTGACAGTATTTACCAATACAACCAATAATTATCTTACGGATCATTATTGGGTATCACGGTTACTTTGTGGCACACATGTGGCAATATTGGGCTAACTGGTCCATCTCACCTGAGATATTGCAGCATCTGTGGCCAGTTATATTACACTATATGACTTCAGCAAACTAAAAAACAAGATTTAATATTATGCAAAGCAGGACTACTGGCTAAAATAAACTAATATAGTTTGCTGATCCAGGAAATTGTCAGTATTTTTAGTTTTTTTTACCTGTTTTTGCACATACTTCCTCCAATGTTTCCAATATCTGTTACCTACACCACATATGCTCTGCCTAAGGTCGAGACATAAGGAACAGGAAGGAGATTATAGATTTTGGTGAATTGAAGCGAAATCTAGAAGTAGAAGGAGAAAGCTCCGGACAGCCAGGACTTCATGATGCAGCTGAAGATATCTAAAGATCTAGAATCTGGCAATAGTATGACTATTGAGGACAGTGGCAGGTGGGGAATTTGACTGGAGAGGTACACCTGTCAAACCATAACACAGATGTCCTAAGGTGAGCTCAGAGGAGGACAAAACCTCCCTTGGCGCAGAAGGTCGATATTTTTCCAACCATGGTAAGTTTCTGTTCGGTCAGAGCTGCACTTTGGTTTCTGGTACCTTGTTGATATAATACCAATGTATTATTTCCATAGCGGGTCACATAATCATCATCACCATTTATTTACATAGCGCCATTAATTCCGCAGCGCTGTACAGAGAGCTCACTCACATCAGTCCCTGCCCCATTGGGGCTTACAGTGTAAATTCCCTAACATACACACACAGACAGAGAGAGACTAGCGTCAATTTAACAGCACCCAATTAACCTACTGGTATGTTTTTGCATAATGCTCTTTGCATCTTTCAGAATGTATATAAACAGTGTCTCAGTAATCAGGAGTTATAATGCTTAAGCTGAGAAACCAGATAGTATATTAAAAGTCTGAAACCGCCAACTCTTCCATTTTCTAAGGCTTTTGTAATCTCTCCTACCCATATAAGGAGTGTAGGCAATGAGTTAAGGATTTTGCTTGGGATAATAATTGGGGTATGTTGTAGCATATATTGTGTTTGGGGGAGACGGACAAATTATTTATGCTAATGAGCCTCATCAATGAGAGTTTGTTGATTATTGATTTTATGTTTTATTTTATCTGTAACTGGTATAATCTTAAATTCAATATAGTCTTTCCAGTATGTAGTCCCAGTGACTCCTACATACTTCAGGGAACTTGATCATACAAGGGGATATTGTGGAGATGTGTGTCTAGGGGGAAAATTATAAATGTATCCCAGTTAGCCCCGTGTAGTGAATTTGACCCAAATAAGTCTAACTCAAAAACAGTAGCATTTGTGCCTGACACACAACAGGCATACAACTGTGTATACTTATTTCTCAATATAGAGCAGAGATAGGACAGAGATGGGGCTTGACAGTGTTAGTAGTTAATGTTAAAATCACATTACCCTATTTGTGCACAATATAATAACATAATCAATAGCATTGATAATAGTAGCATTGAAGGCCTAGGCCTGAAAAGCGTTTGTGAGCCACATTTTAATTAAAGAACATACATCCTTTCCCTCAACATTTGTCAGGAAACCCACCAAACTGACATAATTTTTTATTAGGCTATTTTGCAGACCGGCAATCCTATCATTTCTGTTTTAGTTTTCCTAGTAAAATAGCTTAGAGATATAGCACTGAGTCTTACAGCATATACATCGGTCTCTATCTCATCTGTTCAATATATGAGTTTCTGTACATCCGCATGTGTCAAAAAGTCCTGATTGCACATACTAACTTTTTTCGGTAATAACTGATTCACAATCTGAGATAGCGTGCAAGAGAACAGGAAGAGAGAGTGGTCAATGGCAATATTTGAATCTTCCCATGTTGGTGCTTGCTGCTGAGAATGTTTACTCCGCAATGCTCTCTACTACAGCCTCCGTATCAGATACCTCGCCGTCTTTGCGCTACATAATTGGTGGTAGGAAGATTGGGAGGCACCTCAGGGTTGATTCTGATGCTTTTTGAGTAAATATAGTGCAGATATTTGTATAGGACGATAGGTCGGTAATGGAGTTACATAGTTCAGGGTAATGAGAAACAGTGGCTCTTTATGTAGGAAGATAAGAGCTGGAAAAACAAAACAAAAAAAAAAAACTTAGATTTTTAGGAACTAAAAACAGAGGAATACAAACATTCCACCACATACTATAACATTGCAGACATTGTTCCAAAAAAAGACAGAGTAGTTAGTCATTGTCTATAAACCAATGCATTTTAAGGATTCTCATGGTGCTGTGAATGGACCCCAGTAGTGAGCTGTTAACAATTGTGTTTGGAAACAGCAGGAGAGATTGTGCAATGACACACACACATATCCTGGGGATGAATCAGAGCAGGACTGCAATGTAACCTTCCCTAAAGACTTGTTGAGGCAAAACGCTCCAGGAGCCATACAAACGATTCCAATAATTATACCAGTTAGCTTTCTGGAACAACAAATCCCATCATCCTCTGCAAAACCCCACCACATGAAGACATCAAATCTGGAATATTCAGGTGGTCCAACTTGTGAAATCTCCTTATTGTAAACATCTGTGAAAACACGGTGACAAAATCGCTCTGTTTAGAAGTGGGCTAGCCCCAGTTTTATGGCACAGTCCCAGGGCATCTGGGGAATAGGCTAGAAAGCTGAGGATAAAGAGAGTGAGAGGAGGTGGTGAAACATCTATAAAAAGACACGTCTCACCCTGCTCTTTATTGCACAATATTTTCCACTATATAATCCTCATTTACAGCCCTGTTTTTATGGCATAATATTAGAAATGATCTTACCTCAGCAGGTTTTTCATTAATTTAATTAGATAGCATTTGTAAGCAAATAAAATGTATTGCTGTGGAAATAATGAACCTTTCTAATTAGAGTTTCTCTTGTAGCTTGTAATCAATTACGTAGAATGTACATGCAATTATTTTCATAATTTATTATTTGATATACACAGCAATTTAAGATCCCTTTTTCTTCAATCCTGTCTAAATCTGGTTTCATCTTCATATTGCCTCCCTATTAAAAATCAAGATAGCAAAGTATTGCTTTAATAACGTCAATACATGCGTGCTTTTCATTCAAGTGTACATCATACTTACTGAGAGCAATAATACTAAAGTGGGCTGCAAATATAACCAATAAATAATAATCATAAAAAATAATAACCATAATTAATTTTTTTCTACAGGAAATTTTACTTTACATTTTTCAGTTTGTTTTGTGTTGTAACTCGTAACACAAGGCAACCTAGGTAAGAGTTTAGGGCCCAACAATATTAATGGACCAATGGCAGGACAGAAGATTGGACATTGCCAACTGGTGTGTGAGGTGGGTGACTTCACTGCCCTTTATGTACTTCCTTAAAGCCACAATGTCCCATGTGAATTTGTCAACCCAGAACTTTTCCCAACATTTATCATAGTACTCCCAGGGTATACCAAATGGTATTAGTGTAGAGGAGAACATTGTGCGACTGTTGGAAGACTTTGATGACTTTGACAGTTTGGGAAGACAAGGCATCCAAATTATTTATATCAGGTTTTATCTTAACATGTTGAACTCTACCTAATTCTAAATATATTTTCAATGTGAATGGATGAAGAAAAAGGTAGAAAAGTCTGAAGAAACGTACTGTAGACAAGTGTAAAAAAGTCCAACCGTCTACTAATATAAAATCACTCCTATCATCAAATAAAAAGTTCCTATTTGTTGTCCTAATATACTATTTAGTTTATCCACATTTATGGTTTAAATGTCTTGTAACAATTAAGGGATCAGTACAGTCTTTATTATATACTGTACTTTTATGTGTTTGAAGCTTTGATTTACTTTGTGCAAGGTGCACTTAAAAAATCCTCTTCTTTGTAGAAGTGTAACTGGAAGGCACAAAATATGCTCCACTAAAGCTATTGGATAAGACCCAAATTCCACCAGCTGAGAGTTGATGCAAAAATGAAGTTCATGTGGAAATCACTGTGTGTCCCTCCAAACAGTAAGAAACCCGTCTAAATGTGCCCACACTACCTTTTTATCTCAGGGGAATAACCTTGCTCCGCAAATTGAAATCCTAATTTTACACTGCTCCGCAAAACTAGTTGGACCCATATGCCTATTCTGTACGTAGCACAAAACTCAGCCCAACTTCCTTTATTGGCCACTGAAAACTTCTCCACAAATGCCACCATCTTGGTCCACAAACCTTAAGCACTTAGGGCCTGATCTTAACTTGAGAAGCTTCTTATTTTAGTCTCCTGAACAAAACCGTGTTACAACACAAGGGGTGCAAAGTAGTATTCTGTTTTGCACATAAGTTAAATACTGCCTCTTTTTTCATGTAGCACACAAATATCAGCTTTAAATTTCAGTGTACAAATAAGCTATCAAGTATTTGTGTGCTACATGAAAAAAGAGGCAGTATTTAACTTATGTGCAAAACAGAATACTAATTTGCACCCCTTGCATTGTTACATGGTTTTGTCCAGGAGACTGAAATAAGACGTTTCTCAAGTTAAGATCTTTAATGAATAAGGCCCTTAGGCTTTTTTGGATTTTGCCTTTTTGTGCTTCGGAATGGACTTCCAATCTTCTGTACTGTCTTATATTCACAGAATATTATGTAACAAACATAGTTTATTATTATTATTATTATTATGATTGCGCCAATTATATTACTTAGTCCCATTGGAGCTTACAATTAGGGATGAGCGCACTCGGATTTATGAAATCCGAGCCCACCCGAACGTTGCGGATCCAAGTCGGATCCGAGACAGATCCGGGTATTGGCGCCAAATTCAAAAGTGAAACTGAGGCTCTGACTCATAATCCCGTTGTCGGATCTCGCGATACTCGGATCCTATAAATTCCCCGCTAGTCGCCGCAATCTTCACTCGGGCATT
Source organism: Mixophyes fleayi (assembly GCF_038048845.1). Lineage (NCBI taxonomy): Eukaryota > Metazoa > Chordata > Amphibia > Anura > Limnodynastidae > Mixophyes > Mixophyes fleayi. The sequence continues at coordinate 37,255,563 of NC_134406.1, forward strand.
GATCAGGGTAGAGGGAGGGTGTGTTAGGTGGTCCTCTGTGCTGTTTAGTTCTGTGCTGTGCTGTGCTGTGCTGTGCTGTGTTCTGCAGTATCAGTCCAGTGGTGCTGTGTGCTGTGCTCTGTCCTTCTGAGGTCAGTGGTGCTGCTGGGTCCTGTGCTGTGTCCTGTTCAGTCCAGTGGTGCTGTGTCCTGTGCTCTGTGCTTCTAAGGGCATAGTTATTTCCCCAATATTCCCCTGTGTTTAAAAAAATAAAAAAAAGTCTTTTTAAAAAATACCAAAAACTACTTTAATATTTTTTAATTACCACAAAATTTGCACAACCAATCCTGCAGTATAAGCCCATTGGTACTGCAATATTACCAAGTTCACACATTCAGCAGTAAAAGTCCAGTGGTACTGCAATATTACAAAGTTTACACATTCTGCAGTATCAGTCCAGTGGTGCTGTGTCCTGTGCTCTGTCCTGCTGAGTTCCGTAGTGCTGCTGGGTCCTGTGCCGTGTCCTGTTCAGTCCAGTGGTGCTGTGTCCTGTGCTCTGTGCTTCTAAGGGCATAGTTATTTCCCCATTATTCCCAAGTTTTTAAAAAATAAAAAAAAAGTAAAAAAAAATAAAAATTTAAAAAAAAAAAAAAATATATAATAATTATAACCAAATTTGCAAAACCAATCCAGCATTATAAGTCCATTGGTACTGCAATATTACCAAGTTCACACATTCTGCAGTATCAGTCCAGTGGTGCTGTGTCCTGTGCTCTGTCCTGCTGAGTTCCGTAGTGCTGCTGGGTCCTGTGCCGTGTCCTGTTCAGTCCAGTGGTGCTGTGTCCTGTGCTCTGTGCTTCTAAGGGCATAGTTATTTCCCCACTATTCCCAAGTTTTTTAAAAATAAAAAAAAAGTAAAAAAAAATAAAAAATTTAAAAAAAAATATATATATAATAATTATAACCAAATTTGCAAAACCAATCCAGCAGTATAAGTCCATTGGTACTGCAATATTACCAAGTTCACACATTCTGCAGTATCTTGTGCTACATATAATGGAGACCAAAAATTTGGAGGATAAAGTAGGGAAAGATCAAGACCCACTTCCTCCTAATGCTGAAGCTGCTGCCACTAGTCATGACATAGACGATGAAATGCCATCAACGTCGTCTTCCAAGCCCGATGCCCAATCTCGTAGTACCGGGCATGTAAAATCCAAAAAGCCCAAGTTAAGAAAAAGTAGCAAAAAGAGAAACTTAAAATCATCTGAGGAGAAACGTAAAGTTGCCAATATGCCATTTACGACACGGAGTGGCAAGGAACGGCTTAGGCCCTGGCCCGTGTTCATGACTAGTGGTTCAGCTTCACCCACGGATCTTAGCCCTCCTCCTCCTCCCCCCCCCCTACAAAAAATTGAAGAGAGTTATGCTGTCAGCAACAAAACAGCAAACAACTCTGCCTTCTAAAGAGAAATTATCACAAATCCCCAAGGCGAGTCCAAGGGTGTTGGTGGTTGTCAAGCCTGACCTTCCCATCACTGTACGGGAAGAGGTGGCTCGGGAGGAGGCTATTGATGATGTAGCTGGCGCTGTGGAGGAACTTGATGATGAGGATGGTGATGTGGTTATTGTAAATGAGGCACCAGGGGAGGAAACAGCTGATGTCCATGGGATGAAAAAGCCCATCGTCATGCCTGGTCAGAAGACCAAAAAATGCACCTCTTCGGTCTGGAGTTATTTTTATCCAAATCCAGACAACCAATGTATGGCAATATGTAGCTTATGTAAAGCTCAAATAAGCAGGGGTAAGGATCTTGCCCACCTAGGAACATCCTCCCTTATACGTCACCTGAATAACCTTCATAGTTCAGTGGTTAGTTCAGGAACTGGGGCTAGGACCCTCATCGGTACAGGGACACCTAAATCCCGTGGTCCACCAGCAACACCCTCCTCGTCAACTTCCTCCACAATCTCCATCAGATTCAGTCCTGCAGCCCAAGTCAGCAGCCAGACTGAGTCCTCCTCAATACGGGATTCATCCGAGGAATCCTGCAGCGGTACGCCTACTACTGCCACTGCTGCTGTTGCTGCTGTTAGTCGGTCATCTTCCCAGAGGGGAAGTCGTAAGACCGCTAAGTCTTTCACAAAACAATTGACCGTCCAACAGTCGTTTGCCATGACCACCAAATACGATAGTAGTCACCCTATTGCAAAGCGTATAACTGCGGCTGTAACTGCAATGTTGGTGTTAGACGTGCGCCCGGTGTCCGCCATCAGTGGAGTGGGATTTAGAGGGTTGATGGAGGTATTGTGTCCCCGGTACCAAATCCCCTCGAGATTCCACTTCACTAGGCAGGCGATACCAAAAATGTACAGAGAAGTACGATCAAGTGTCCTCAGTGCTCTTAAAAATGCGGTTGTACCCACTGTCCACTTAACCACGGACATGTGGACAAGTGGTTCTGGGCAAACGAAGGACTATATGACTGTGACAGCCCACTGGGTAGATGCATCCCCTTCCGCAGCAACAGCAACAGCTGCATCAGTAGCAGCATCTACAAAATGGCTGCTCATGCAAAGGCAGGCAACATTGTGCATTACAGGCTTTAATAAGAGGCACAACGCTGACAACATATTAGAGAAAATGAGGGAAATTATCTCCCAGTGGCTTACCCCACTTAGACTCTCATGGGGATTTGTGGTGTCAGACAATGCCAGTAACATTGTGCGGGCATTAAATATGGGCAATTTCCAGCACGTCCCATGTTTTGCCCACACCATTAATTTGGTGGTGCAGCATTACCTCAAGAGTGACAGGGGTGTGCAGGAGATGCTTGCGGTGGCGCGCAAAATTGCTGGACACTTTCGGCATTCAGCCAGTGCCTACCGCAGACTAGAGGCACATCAAAAAAGCATGAACCTGCCCTGCCATCACCTCAAACAAGAGGTTGTGACGCGCTGGAACTCCACCCTCTATATGCTGCAGAGGATGGAGGAGCAGCAAAAGGCCATTCAGGCCTACACAGCCACCTACGACATAGGCAAAGGAGTGGGGATGCGCCTCAGTCAAGCGCAGTGGAGACTGATTTCCGTGTTGTGCAAGGTTCTGCAGCCATTTGAACTTGCCACACGAGAAGTCAGTTCCGACACTGCCAGCTTGAGTCAGGTCATTTCCCTGATCAGGCTGTTGCAGAAGCAGCTGGAGAAAGTGAGGGAGGAGCTGGTAAGCCATTGCGATTACACCAAGCATGTAGCTCTTGTGGATGTAGCCCTTCGTACGCTTTGCCAGGATCCGAGGGTGGTCACTCTTTTAAAGTCAGAGGAATACATTCTGGCCACCGTGCTCGATCCTCGGTTTAAAGCGTATGTTGTGTCTCTGTTTCCGGCGGACACAAGTCTACAGCGGTGCAAAGACCTGCTGGTCAGGAGATTGTCCTCTGAAGAGGACCGTGACATGCCAACAGCTCCACCCTCATTTTCTTCCACATCTATGGCTGCGAGGAAAAAGCTCAGTTTTCCCAAAAGAGGCACTGGCGGGGATGCTGATAACATCTGGTCCGGACTGAAGGACCTGCCAACCATTGCAGACATGTCTACTCTCGCTGCATTGGATGCTGTCACAATAGAAAAAATTGTGGATGATTACTTTGCTGACACCATCCAAGTAGACATGTCAGACAGTCCATATTGTTACTGGCAGGAAAAAAAAGGCAGTTTGGAAGCCCCTGTACAAACTGGCTCTATTTTACCTGAGTTGTCCCCCCTCCAGTGTGTACTCGGAAAGAGTTTTTAGTGCAGCGGGGAACCTGGTCAGTGAGCGGCGAAGGAGGTTGCTTCCTCACAACGTTGAAAAAATGATGTTTATAAAAATGAATAATCAATTCCTCAATGAAGTACAGCACTGCCCTCCAGATACTACAGAGGGACCTGTGGTTGTGGAGTCCCAGCGGGGACGAATTGATAATGTGTGATGAGGAGGAAGTACACACTGTAGGGGGAGAGGAATCAGAGGTTGAGGATGAGGACGACATCTTGCCTCAGTAGAGCCTGTTTAGTCTGTACAGGGAGAGATGAATAGCTTTTTTGGTGTGGGGGCCCAAACAAACCAATCATTTCAGCCAAAGTTGTTTGGTAGGCCCTGTCGCTGAAATGATTGGTTTGTTAAAGTGTGCATGTCCTATTTCAACAACATAAGGGTGGGTGTGAGGGCCCAAGGACAATTCCATCTTGGAACTTTTTTTTTTGCATTATATGACCAAGCAACAGTCGTTTGCCATGTTCAAAAAGTAAAACCAAATGTAAAAAAATTCAAGAAATTAAACCAAAAGTAAAATGCCGTGTCATAATTTAAAACAAGAGGTATTGACGTGCTCTAAAACTACTGTATTGTTGTTTATATTTTATAAACACTACACTTGAAAGCTTGAGTCTTTCAATAGAAAAGTAACTGTCCATTGCACGAATATTTGCAACAGGGACAATTTTAGGGTTAAGAAAGTCAACTAATAATAACACTTCGACGCTGTGTGTCTTTATAAACACTACACTTGGAAGTTGGAGGAGGTATTGTGGCCCCGGCACCAAATTTACTACCGGGGCCACTCCACTGTGCAGTCCATATTTAGGTGTATCAGATATTAAACAACAGTGACAGTTGATGCCCAATTTTTTAATTATATTGTGGCCTCGGTACCAAATTGTGTACCGGGGCCACCCCACTACGCAGTCCAGATACTTGTTTGGTGGAATTCAGACCAGTTGAGGGTTTTATTATTATATTGTGTGGACCACTCTATCTATACCACACTACAACTCTATACCACTCTATTTCCTACTTTAATTCTATTTCATACTTTAATTCTATTTCCTACTTTAATTCTATTACTAATTAATTACCATAAAGAGGAACAAAATAAACCAATTTTACCAAAAGTATAATATGACTTAGACTTACAAACACTACACTTTAAAGATCGTGCCTTTAAATGAAAAAGTCAGTCTTCATTGCACGACTATGTGCAACAGGGACATTTTTTTGGGTTTACAAAGTCAAACAATAACACTTCGACCCTGTCTGTCTGGGGTCTCTCAATGACGAATTGTCTGTACCATGTTTGGAGGAGGTATTGTGGCCCCGGTATCAAATTGGGTACCGGGCCACCCCACTATGCAGTCCAGATACTTGTTTGGTGGAATTCAGACCAGTTGAGGGTTTTATTATTATATTGTGTGGACCACTCTATCTATACCACACTACAACTCTATACCACTCTATTTCCTACTTTAATTCTATTTCATACTTTAATTCTATTTCCTACTTTAATTCTATTACTAATTAATTACCATAAAGAGGAACAAAATAAACCAATTTTACCAAAAGTATAATATGACTTAGACTTACAAACACTACACTTTAAAGATCGTGCCTTTAAATGAAAAAGTCAGTCTTCATTGCACGACTATGTGCAACAGGGACATTTTTTTGGGTTTACAAAGTCAAACAATAACACTTCGACCCTGTCTGTCTGGGGTCTCTCAATGACGAATTGTCTGTACCATGTTTGGAGGAGGTATTGTGGCCCCGGTATCAAATTGGGTACCGGGGCCACCCCACTATGCAGTCCAGATACTTGTTTGGTGGAATTCAGACACGTGGAGGGTTTTTTAATTATATTGTGGCCTCGGTACCAAATTGTGTACCGGGGCCACCACACTACGCAGTCAAGATACTTGTTTGGTGGAATTCAGACCAGTTGAGGGTTTTATTATTATATTGTGTGGACCACTCTATCTATACCACACTACAACTCTATACCACTCTATTTCCTACTTTAATTCTATTTCATACTTTAATTCTATTTCCTACTTTAATTCTATTACTAATTAATTACCATAAAGAGGAACAAAATAAACCAATTTTACCAAAAGTATAATATGACTTAGACTTACAAACACTACACTTTAAAGATCGTGCCTTTAAATGAAAAAGTCAGTCTTCATTGCACGACTATGTGCAACAGGGACATTTTTTTGGGTTTACAAAGTCAAACAATAACACTTCGACCCTGTCTGTCTGGGGTCTCTCAATGAGGAATTGTCTGTACCATGTTTGGAGGAGGTATTGTGGCCCCGGTATCAAATTGGGTACCGGGGCCACCCCACTATGCAGTCCAGATACTTGTTTGGTGGAATTCAGACACGTGGAGGGTTTTTTAATTATATTGTGGCCTCGGTACCAAATTGTGTACCGGGGCCACCACACTACGCAGTCAAGATAGATAGATGCATATTGCGTATCATAGATAAAGTACATTCAGTGGTGTGGGGCAAATTGAAAAATATTCAAAATGCACTGACATTATCAAAAACAAGAGGTTGTCACACGCTAAAACTCCAACATGTATATGATGGAGAGGATGGAGGAGCAGCCGTTTGTGTAGTGTAATGCAGATCTGTTGAAGGTTTTTTATATATTTTATTGTGGTGCCCAGTGCCCACTCCTCTACGCAGTCCAGGTACAATTATTGGTGCGAATCATAAAAGTTCAGGGTTTTTAAGATATTGTGGTGACCCACTCCTCTACGCAGTCCAGGTACAATTATTGGTGCGAATCATAAAAGTTCAGGGTTTTTAAGATATTGTGGTGACCCACTCCTCTACGCAGTCCAGGTACAATTATTGGTGCGAATCATAAAAGTTCAGGGTTTTTTAATATATTGTGGTGACCCACTCCTCTACGCAGTCCAGGTACAATTATTGGTGCGAATCATAAAAGTTCAGGGTTTTTAAGATATTGTGGTGACCCACTCCTCTACGCAGTCCAGGTACAATTATTGGTGCGAATCATAAAAGTTCAGGGTTTTTAATATATATTGTGGTGACCCACTCCTCTACGCAGTCCAGGTACAATTATTGGTGCGAATCATAAAAGTTCAGGGTTTTTAAGATATTGTGGTGACCCACTCCTCTACGCAGTCCAGGTACAATTATTGGTGCGAATCATAAAAGTTCAGGGTTTTTAAGATATTGTGGTGACCCACTCCTCTACGCAGTCCAGGTACAATTATTGGTGCGAATCATAAAAGTTCAGGGTTTTTAAGATATTGTGGTGACCCACTCCTCTACGCAGTCCAGGTACAATTATTGGTGCGAATCATAAAAGTTCAGGGTTTTTAAGATATTGTGGTGACCCACTCCTCTACGCAGTCCAGGTACAATTATTGATGCGAATCATAAAAGTTCAGGGTTTTTAAGATATTGTGGTGACCCACTCCTCTACGCAGTCCAGGTACAATTATTGGTGCGAATCATACAAGTTCAGGGTTTTTAATATATTGTGGTGACCCACTCCTCTACGCAGTCCAGGTACATTTATTGGTGTGATTCATAAAAGTTCAGTGTTTTTAATATATATTGTGGTGACCCACTCCTCTACGCAGTCCAGGTACATTTATTGGTGCGAATCATACAAGTTGATGGTTTTCTTATTATATATATTGTGGTGACCCACTCCTCTACGCAGTCCAGGTACATTTATTGGTGCGAATCATAAAAGTTCAGGGTTTTTAAGATATATTGTGGTGACCCACTCCTCTACGCAGTCCAGGTACATTTATTGGTGCGAATCATAAAAGTTCAGGGTTTTTAATATATCTTGTGGTGACCCACTCCTATACGCAGTCCAGGTACATTTATTGGTGCGATTCATAAAAGTTCAGGGTTTTTAATAGATATTGTGGTGACCCACTCCTCTACGCAGTCCAGGTACATTTATTGGTGCGAATCATAAAAGTTCAGGGTTTTTAATATATCTTGTGGTGACCCACTCCTCTACGCAGTCCAGGTACATTTATTGGTGCGAATCATAAAAGTTCAGGGTTTTTAATATATATTGTGGTGACCCACTCCTCTACGCAGTCCAGAAAGATACCTTGTTGCAACGTTTTGGACTAATAACTATATTGTGAGGTGTTCAGAATACACTGTAAATTAGTGGAAATGCTTGTTATTGAATGTTATTGAGGTTAATAATAGCCTAGGAGTGAAAATAAGCCCAAAAACTTGATTTTTAAACTTTTATGTTTTTTTCAAAAAAAATCCGAATCCAATACCTTAAATCCGAACCGAGACCTTTCGTCAAGTGTTTTGCGAGACAAATCCGAACCTCAAAAATAACGAAAATCCGGATCCAAAACACAAAACACGAGACCTCAAAAGTCGCCGGTGCACATCCCTACTTACAATCTAAATTCCCTATCACACACACAGACTAGGGTTAATTTTGTGAGAAGCCAATTAACCTACAGATGAAGTGATTAAGTTTACCTAACCCAGCTGTATGCTATCTATCGGCAATCATATTACCAGCATGGGCAGTATGGCGGCACAGTGGGTAGCATTGCTGCCTCACACTGTTAGGGCCATGACTTTAGATTGAACCAGGACACTATTGTGTGAAGTTTGTATGTTCTCTTCATGTTTGATTGGGTGAGTTTGGTGATTTGACAAATCCGATGCTTAATTAATTCACACCATAGATTTCTTTTATTCCATATTCTGCAAAGGAAATGCCCACCCCCTGATTTGCCCAGTTCCTCACATGAGTAGATGCACAAATGTTCAGCTCCCGCAGATGCTGCAGAGCTGCACCCGTAGATGCTGCAGACCTACCCCCGCAGATGCAGCAGAGCTAACCCTGCAGATGCTGTAGAGCAACCCCCGCAGATGCTGGAGAGCTACCCACGCAGATGCTGCAGAGCTACCCCCGCAGATGCTGCAGAGCTACCCCCGCAGATGCTGCAGAGCTACCCCCGCAAATGCTGCAGAGCTACCCCCACAGATACTGCAGAGCTATGAGCGTCATGAAAAAAAATCTGTGAGAAAATAGGTGAATGATGTAATAAAACATAAATTTGCCAGGTAGGACTGCAATTGTGCATGTCAGTAATTGAGTTCCTCAGTCTCCTTCAAAACACACTTTTCTTTTTCCAGCTTTAGTACAGGTTTCACAAATCTGCAAATTTGCTCAGGATCGCTGAACCATCCAAAACCTGATGAATTTCAAACATGAAGAAATATTTAATTCAACAACTCTTAACACCTATAGCCCTTGCCTGAGAACAAGAGGCTAAAAGCTAATACTGTATATTTTTTATACTCGCCCAGATAATGGCTGACATACCGTTCATCGTTTTTTCACAGTATACATGTACTTCTATTCACTTCATGTAAACCATCGTATCAGTATTATAAATCTTTGCTCTAGAAAAACACAATATAAATAGCATTATCCTTGTTGAGCAGCTGGGCCACAATTGACTCACTTACAAGAAAGAACAAGAACGACACAAAGATTCTATGTTTGGGTTTGATATATTTGGTTTGGGGTTTCATTTTAGAGTTTATGCTCCAAGTGGAACATTTTGTTAAAATACCTTTAGAAAAGAGAGTTAAGCATTAAAGCTATTCTAATTATGCTGTGTAAATCATGTAGAGCCAGGTATTGTATCACATCCTGTAGGGTGCAGTTGTGCAGATTGTCAGGACTTGTTGCCCACCAAAACTGTTGTAAATAATTCGTGCTGATGTATTTCTACCTGCTCTTCTGTTTTATCCGGGAGATTTAGTTATTACTTTTACTATATATTGCTTCTGTTTACAAGACACTGTGTGCCTGGACACGCTCAGCTTGTTACACAACCAAAGTATATCATGGTATAATACAGACGTGTCAAACTTATAATGACACCAAAAATATTTGGAATTTTTATAGAGAAGAGTAAATTGTAATATTAAAGCTATCCGACTAGTCATGACATTGTTCATTAATAATTAGATTTGGCTCAGGATCCCTTGGCACACCAGAACTTCACCTTGACCCACCTTAATTTGATATGTTACTAAGTACTGATAGCGGAGCATTGTGCTATATATCTAGGCAGTGTGATACCACAGACATTGAAAAGTCAGACACAGCTCATTAAGTCAACCAGATGGTGGAGACCAGAGACCTAAAAGCATAAAGAAGGCAGAGTGAACACATCTGGTGGGTTCCACTCTCAGTATTAGGGACAAAGAGGGACAGTTAAAAAAAATAACGTAATCATACAGTAATATTATGCAGTAAAATCTCCCCCATCCCTACTAGAACAATTGTAGGGGCACTTTGCATAACAAATCTTTAGATATCTCAGTGCCGTCCTATGATTCGTGTTCTGAAACATGGTTCAGTTTGACAAAAAGAGAATAATTAAATATATGTTTTCAAATGTCATAATTTTCTTTTATTCCCTTATGTATAATAAGATAATGAAAGCTAATGAAACAAGTATATAAATATATACTGTATATATATATATATATATATATATATATATATATATGTGTATATATATATATATATATATATATATATATATATATATATATATATATAAAAGCCCCAGGCTTTCTGCCTTGTGTACATTGAAATTCCAGGGAGATTGTTTATATGTGTGGGAACAGCTTCTAAAAGTATGTTTCTCACTTGTAGGAAAAACTGGTAAGGGTCTCTGGGGTTATGAATGGAGAGAGGGGGCAGGCTCCATTCATCAGGTCCATTCCGGATCTTCTGGGCCTCCAGCCTAAGTGTAGGCTGACTTGCAACTGCACCTGTGTGTGGTTGTTAAAAAAGCAGTAGTCTCTCAGACCTGGGGAGGAGGTTGGATGCCTCCTTAGAGACTTTGCAAATTTTGAACAATTGCCTTTATATTTTGTATGTGTGTGGGACACAAGGTCCTTCACAGAACAGAAGTTGTTCCTGTGTGTTTAGTTAGACCTGGACAGGCCAGTTGTACCCAAAATCCTGGACTTGTGTACTTGTGTGAATTCTCTGCTGCTCTTTACTACCATCTACCCCAGGAGATGGCCCCTGTTACCCTAACGCGGCCACAATATATATGTATATATATATATATATATATATATATATATATATACATCTATATAGTCTGTGTCCTGCTGTTTACCTATACTGCTCTCCACATATTGTGACACTGCCCATCACATGTTAGTAGAACTTTTGCAAATTAAAAGAAGAAACTGCTGAAGGTATCTACTTTTATTGAGGAAAAACATTTTTCACTGGTACAAATTATTATTACTTGTTTAAAATTTGAGGAGCAAGATTACAAAACTTTTAGGGCTCAGGATAGTTTCAGAAGCTCCCCTAGGTTTATGCTCAGGTTTGAATTAGACTTGGTCTAGGTCTAGGATTAAATGTGATGTAGGTTTATATAGGAATTTGGGTAATGTAGGTCACATATCACTTGATAGATAAACTCTCATCTCTGCCATACTTCTTGATTATTTTTTTCTATGAATAGGTAAGGACCAGACACGTGCATTTTACTATTATTTCAAAATTTGATGCATTTTTAGATTTTTTAAATGGTTGATTTGTATATTACTCCCACATGTAGTCCTCCTGTTGCTGCTATTTATCCCCAATTCATGACACTGTGCTGAAATGGCCAGATAGTATGTAAGTGTATAATATGTTATATGATTAGTGAGGTGACTGCTGAAGCGGAGAGTGGAAGTCTTCTCTGCCTGTCTGACTCAAGTTACAGTAAGTGGATTGTAAATAAACCTTCATCCAGATGGTGAATTAGTGGATCTGATAAAAGATGCCTTGTATAGAGGAGTGAAATGATTCCTTCGTGCTCATAATTTATCATAATTTCATTTAACGTAATTCATTAAGTTCTGACTATTTGTATAGTTGGATTTAACTTGCAATTTTGGAAACATTTATTTTATATTTTTAATGATCAGATTATTTTGTTAGTTGTGAACAGGGGCAGGGGTCATCTGCCCCCCTGGGCTGGTCCTATAATGGGCTATATTGGGCTGGGTCACTGAGCCACCTGCAGTTTTTTCCTTTAAAATTGGCTGCTGGGTTGATTCTTGCTGCCCGGGCTGAAATTTGCCAGCCCTCCCCTGGTTGTCAAGCATAAAGTTAAAATACATTATTTAGTTGTATGTAAAGTTAAAATATTACCTCCCCTCTCTACTCTATTATAGACAGCTGAAGCCACACCCCACAGATTAAGGACTGTATCCCAATAAAATCTTATGCATTTCAAAAAGCTGAAAAATTATATATACTTTTTAAATATACACAAAGAACACGCAAACAGATTTGGTAATATATTTGCAAATGGCTCTTTTGTGTACTTGTCTATTCCTACTGACTAGATTTTCCTAATTTCTTGGGCTTTTTTTGTTTGGTTTATTCAGGTTTTTTGGGTGGCAGTTACCATTTATAATGATCTTTGCTATTTTAAATTGACTCGATTTTATATTCATTCCTTTTATTTGCATTTAATGTTAAATTAATAGGAATATACTAATTAATTTAAACAACAAAGTGTAACTGTGATACCACCTAAAAGGCAAATGTCCACTGTGGGAGCAGCTGCTCAGCAAGAAGCAGCAAAAAGATGAAGGGCGAAGCTGGATTAAGCCCAACAACAAACTATGACTGATGGCCAAAGAGAACGTGATCGTCATCGCCATACAAATCTGACTCCTCAGCAAATTGCTCGTCACAGAGAAAACATTCGAAGAGTGAACAGGACAGAGGTGATGTCACATCAACGCCTACAAAGTCAGTGAACAAGATGTCACGCCAATCTTGATCTCGGTAACTTTGATGAAACAAATATTAATTGTCATAACCGTCCCATGAACAGTACTTGTGAATTTTGCCACGCTAAGCATTTTGCGGTTGAGCAGCAATCTGACAAACTATTCAATCAATGCTGCCACAAGGGTCAAATTGGGTGCTATAAGGTCTGCCCCTGTTATAGAGCACTTAATGAAAGGACAGCAACATTCAAAAAAACACTCTTATTTTTTTCTGTCATTTTGACGGGCTTTTAAGTTAAAAGTAGTGATGAGCGGGCTCGGATATCTGAAATCCGAGCCCACCCGAACGTTGCCGATCCGAGCCGGATCCGAGACAGATCCGGGTATTCCCGCCAATTGCAAAACTGAAACCGAGGCTCTGAGTCATAATCCCGCTGTCGGATCTCGCGATACTCGTATTCTATAAATTCCCTGCTAGCCGCCGCCATCTTCACTCGGGCATTGATCAGGGTAGAGTGAGGTTGTGTTAGGTGGTCCTCTGTCCTGCTATATCTCGTGCTGTGCTGTGCTGTATTTTTCAAAATAAATCCAAAACCTTAAATCCGAACCAAAACCTTTCGTCAGGTGTTTTGCGAAACAAATCCGAACCCAAAACCTCAAGCAAATCCGAATCCAAAACACAAAACACGAGACACCAAAAGTGGCCGGTGCACATCCCTAGTTAAAAGCCCGTCAAAATGACAGAAAAAAATATGAATGTTTTAACTAGTAATAACATAATATTATGTTGCTGTGATATCACTAGTCAATTTGTTTGATTCAACTAATCCATACAGACCAAGGGCTAGATTTACCAAGCTGCAGGTTTGAAAAAGTGGAGATGTTGCATATAGCAACCAATCAGATTCTAGCTTTCATTTACTTAGTACCTTCTACAAAATGATAGCTAGAATCTGATTGTTTGCTATAGCCAACATCCCCACTTTTCAAACCCGCAGCTTAGTAAATCTAGCCCCAAATCTGCAAAGGAGTTAAAGATGCACACCTCCACCAGAGACACTGACCTGTTCCTACACACTGCGGGCCTAAATCATTAAGAAATAAATTGTAAATTTGCACCTTAGCAAACCATGTTGCATTGGAGGGGGAGCTAAATTTAAAATGTGGGAACAGATTTATAGTTAGGGTAGGGCATGTCCTAGATAAACTTTAAATGTCTGTGTAAAAATAAAGTTTTCAAGTATTTAACTTATGTGCAAAATAATAAACTAATTTGCACCCCTTCCATTGTATCATGGTTTTGTCCAGGAGAAAACTTACTCATTTTTTTTACTTACTTTCCTTAATGAATCAAGCCCTGTAAGTTTAAGCACAGGCTATCAAATTGACCCTAGTCTCTCTCTGTCTGTGTGTGTGTATGTTAGGGAATTTAGACTGTAAGCTCCAATGGGGCAGGGACTGATGTGAGTGAGTTCTCTGTACATCGCTGCGTAATTAATGGCGCTATATAAATAGCTGATGATGGTGACCATAAATTACAGTTTTGATGTCCCTTTCCCCCTCTAAATGTTTTCTAGAATACTACCAGATTCCAGGACCTTGATGGTGGAAAATTCCAATCTATGTCCATAACCTAAACTTTTGAATAAACCACTAAATGATCCCTTAGAATATTCCAATCTCCTCTTTAAAGCAATGGATTTCATGGATCTCAACCTCATGGGTTCGTTTTCCTATTGCATTATTTTGGTACAGATGAACTGCAGATTGCTGCCAAAGATGGCAGAAGCCATATCAATCTAAAAATATAGACCTATGTCTGCAAGAAATCTAAATTAAAACCTAATGAAATCTACAATAAATGCATCTGATGAAATTAACTTTTATTGTGTATAATGGGTATTAGGATGTAAACAAAATTACGTTCAGATGTCCCACTTTTACTATTGTCGAAGTCAGTAAATTGGATAAAGTCATTTCAATTAAAATCGAGCAAACTTGGTTGTCTTTGTCTGAAAAGATGCGTAGAGCCCGCTACAGCGTGGAAGGGCGTACGCAGCCGCAACACGTGGCAACAACAGTATTTAAGCTTTTACATACATTCGCACCAACACACACATTTGTAAATAGTACACATTATTGGTAGTTGCAACACATAGTTATTTATGTCAAAATATAGTAGTGTTTATGTGTAATATTATAAGTTATATGCATATTAGGGATACATATGGTTCAGGTTAAAAGAAATGTGTCATGTCTAATATCATATTAATCCCCTTTACATCAGCAGCTGTTGGGTGCATTCGGCGAAGAGATCGCACATTGCATACTCTAGTTATTGATGTTAGGGAATAAACCTTTAATATGAGATTAACTGTCAAATGCAAATGGACTGATTGTAATTGAAGTGTGGCGGGAAGAACAGAGCAGTTTGGTGGGAAGAACAGAGCTCATCCCCTGGAGAGACCCCCACCTTTGGATTCCTTAGATTGAATCAGCCTATGATGTGTAACCCCCTGGACCCTCCTGATGCCTGGACCAATAGAAGCAAGCTATACCACCTGGATTGCTTCACTGTATCTCTGTTTGCATATAAGCATTAGCTCTCATGCAGTGTTCAGTCACCTAGACCACAGACTTCAGGACTAAATGACTGTACACTGGATCCAGAGCGCCTGTGATAAGTAACGGCTGTACTTATTATTATTATTTCGCATGAATATATTCTGCTACTTTTTGAGAACAAAGATTTGTGCGTTGGAAACACAAATTGAGATTCGACAATCGTTATTGAAATGCGACAAAACGCTCATAACACTATCAAATAATATTTCATTTATATTCATTATCGTGTGCATTTCTTCTGATTGCCAATTTCTTCACTGGCAGTGATGTATAACAATTTCCTAAAAAAATGGCAGGTAACTACCGGAGTAGCAGCTGTTCCGGTGCCGTGCTCCACTCTACAGTGTCCACAGTCAGCATGGAGCTTAATGAACGCCCTGTTATATGACCACCAACACCACAAGCATTCGAAGCCCTAGGATGCTATGAATGTAAGCTGGTATTCTGAGGCTCCATAATTAAGGGGTCAATATATTAATATTGGGCTATATGTAAGATTTTATATCACTGTTTTACAACAGCAATAGAATCTACTATCTTCCAACTTAACAAGACAATGTCACTGGGACAGCTAGACAATAATTAGCTGCTTAGCGATACTGACTGGCAGCGGTAAGAGGCGTCATACTGCTTGCCAGGCCGATGCAGGGTCCTTCTACGCATGCGCAGCGGAACTGAAAGGCTTGGAATTGAGTTTCCAGCTTCACATTATTAAAAAAAGATTAATAAAGTAAAAAAAAAAGACAATAATATAATAAAAAAAACATTGAAATGGTGCCAGTAATAGGAGTATAAGAGTGGTACTTGTACTGCCACTGTACATGGTAAATAGGCTATCCAAAGGTTCCCCAAAGCTATAAAAATACCCCTATGCCAGCTGACATTGTAAGGCTCCTAAATTAAGTTTGGCTCAGAGGGAGGGGATCTCTTGTTCTCTCTTCATTTCTGGGTAGAAAGTGCAGTGCGGCATGAGCAGCGAAGGAGCAGGGGGTCAGCGGCTCAGCAAGGTAAGTGAGGGGAGGAAGGATTTCCCTACTTAAACTTGGTTGCCCCTTCAAAATTTGCTATTTGGCCCCCAAAAATATTGTTACTCCCTGGATAAGACTTATGTATTTCAACTAAGACTCCCAAGCTGACTGTTTTCTATCATTTCTCTGCATTCTCCTGCAATTTATGATTCAGATGAGGAGTTAATCTAAAGAAAGACAGATGTAGTGGAGGACAGATAACTATCCGCGCAGTTCCCTCATTCAAATTTGAATTAAAGGGAGATAAGGATACATTTAGAAAGTTACAAGATTGTAGTCACTGTGAGTTTCAAAATTGTTCGAAGGAATATGCATCTCATACTGCAAGTGGCTGTGGAAATTCATGTTTCTCAGGCAGAATTTGGACTCATTTTTTTTATTATAGTTTATTAAGTGTTTTGTTTGGATTTCCCCCGAAATGAAAACAAACTCACAGAGCAGAATGAATTTCCAGCCATCTTTCTAGACTATGAATTTGGCAAAATGTGAATTTACATATACAGTGCAAGACAAAACCAGAACTTGATTAATGTAGCACCCCAACTTCTACAAACTGTGCTGTTCCCTGCACTGCAACCTGCACTGTTTTAAAAATTGATTAGCAGGAATTTTTGCAGCAAATTCTATAGTAACTATAACAATTCTGAAAAAAGTTGTAAACATTCTCCACACGTAGGGCAAATGTCTGCAACAGCAAAGGCTAATTAAACTGGAAAAATTATTTATTAATAACATCTCCCACAGGAAGTGCAAAGTTCAGTGTCATGCAATACAGCGGAAGTCAGGAACTTGAAAATGTGTTATTATAAGTGGAATACTACAAAGAATGTAAAAGTGATACCAAGGTAAAGTGTTAAAACCTACCAGCTCCTAAGGAGCAGAACAAAGGCGTTTTCAAAAGTAAAATTGTGGAGGCTGGTGTGATCAGAAGAGCAAACAGTCTATTTGCCAAGGTTTTTTTAAATCAGTCTCTACACACCCTGTCTATTGAAATAAGCACAAAGCGGACAAACACCATTCTGCATTGCAATGTTATTCATGCATTCATGAGACACATTACTTTCTTAGCGATGAGCTGAAATCTAAGGGGTGGCTGGGGATTTACAATGTCATTTGTGTTGGAGGAATTCTGGTGTGGCTTTAGCAATTAGAATAAGGGATTATATGCCAATTTCTGGATGTAAACTGGATGATAGCTTTTTTAAATGGTTTCATAAACTCACTTTATTTTTTTCTACTTTGTAAGAAACTCATTGAGATCTCAAGTTGCTAAAGATGCATTATTATTATTATTAATATTATTATTAATATTATTATCATTATTATTATTATTAACTTTATTTATAAGGCACCAAAAATGGTCCACAGCAGCTTACATAGGGAGTGAACAGAGTAGAATTTACAGTAATACACACAATCTTTACAACTTTGAATAATATATATCCTGTTTTAGAGGTAGTTGGGTCAAAAAGTTGTAATAAGTATTTAGGTCACGACAGAAATACTTATTTAGTTGTATGCAAAAATGCAAAATGCCCCTCTGCATCCAGGCACACTGCCCCCTCTGCATCCAGGCACACTGCCCCTTCTGCATCCAGGCACACTACCCCCTCTGCAACCAGGCACACTGCCCCCTCTGCATCCAGACACACTGCCCTCTCTCACGTTGCCCCCTCTGTCACGCTGGCCCCCTCCTCTGCCCTCTGTCATGCTGGCCCCCTCCTCTGCCATCTGTCACGCTGGCCCCTCCTCTGCCATCTCTCACGCTGTCCCCCTCCTCTGCCATCTCTCACGCTGTCCCCCTCCTCTGCCCTCTCTCCCCCTCCTCTGCCCTCCTCCTCTGCCATCTGTCCTCCTCCTCTGCCATATGTCCCCCTCCTCTGCCCTCTGTCCCCCTCCTCTGCTCTCTGCCCCCCTCCTCTGTCCTCCTGGTCTGCCCTCTGTCCCCCTCCTCTGCTCTCTGTCCTCCTGGTCTGCCATCTGTCCTCCTCCTCTGCTCTCTGTCCTCCTCCTCTGCTCTCTGTCCCCCTCTGCCCCCCTCCTCTGCCCTCTGTCCCTCTCCGCCCTCCTCCTCTGCCCTCTGTCCTCCTCCTTTGCCATCTGTCCCCCTCCTCCTCTGCCCTCGGTCTGCTCTCTGTCCCCCTCCTCCTCTGCCCTCTGTCCTCCTCCTTTGCCATCTGTCCCCCTCCTCTTCTGCCATCTGTCCTCCTGGTCTGCCCTCTGTCCCCCTCCTCCTCTGCCCTCTGTCCTCCTCCTTTGCCATCTGTCCCCCTCCTCCTCTGCCATCTGTCCTCCTGGTCTGCCCTCTGTCCCCCTCCTCCTCTGCCCTTTGTCCTCCTCCTTTGCCATCTGTCCTCTTCCTCCTCTGCCCTCTGTCCCCCTCCTCCTATGCCCTCTGTCCTCCTCCTTTGCCATCTGTCCTCCTCCTCCTCTGCCCTCGGTCTGCCCTCTGTCCCCCTCCTCCTCTGCCATCTGTCCTCCTGGTCTGCCCTCTGTCCCCCTCCTCCTATGCCCTCTGTCCTCCTCCTTTGCCATCTGTCCTCCTCCTCTTCTGCCCTCGGTCTGCCCTCTGTCCCCTTCCCTCTGCCCCGTGCCAGGCAAAAAAAAAAGAAATAAAACTGAAAACTGAAAGAAAACTGAATGACGTCAGTGGCAGCTGCGGGAGAGAAGAGGCTGTTGGGTCCCGGCGCCGCGCGAATTGGTAAGTTTCTGTTTTCTTTCTTTTTTTGGGGGGCTGGCCCACGGCACCCCAGTGACAGCGCCGCGGCACCCCTGGGAGCCGCGGCGCACACTTTGGGAACCGCCGCCGTAGGCTATTCTACACGATTAACATCCCTCTATTCTATTCTGCCCAATTATTACCCGTCTATACTCAATCAACCCTCTGCTCCTCAGACCAGCGTTGCTGTGTGACTGTATCATATAGTCTTTTATGCACATTTTGTAATGTAACTGGACCAGTATGCAATATGTGGCACTTAACCTTGTATCAAACACCTATGGTCCTATAGATTGCAAGCTCATGAGCAGCCCCCTCTGTCATTACCCAGTATTGTATCATTCCTGTGTTTGTCCCCATTGTAAAATTATGCGATTCCCGGAGAATGGTATCATGGAGGCTTCAAATCTGCTCACTTCACTAGGAAGTGGGCAGATGCGGGAGAATTGTCAGCTCTCCCAGGAGTCTGGGAGACCTACCCGGAATTCGAGAGTCTCCCGGTCATTCCGGGAGGGTTGGCAAGTATGAGATAAGTAGGTCTTGCTGTGGCAGACATTGGGGATCGGTTGATTTATGACATATAGGGGCAAAGCCATTGATGTCACATCAACTTCATTTCAGCTTTTTGACCTATATCAGATCCCATCAGGACCGTGACCTAAACATATGACAGGAACTTCAGCTCTCTGTAATACATTGGGGAGGGGAAACATTTTCTTTTAACAGAGCAGCAGTGAAATGACAGGGTAACATAGAAATAATATATATTACAGTCATGGTTCATATCTGAAAATTTTAATTTTTGATTTAGCGGTACTTTAAATTGTTTTTAAGCCAGGTGTCTTGTCTGCCTACAACGTGGTCTGGCTCCAGGTGTGGTAGTGTGTGGTGTCTACAACCTTTAACTTCTAGAATTCGTGCCCATTCTGTGTGTGTGCGTTAGGGAATTTAGACTGTAAGCTCCAATGGGGCAGGTACTGATGTGAGTTCTCTGTACAGCGCTGCGGAGTCAGTGGCGCTATATCAATAAATGGTGATGATGATGATGATCCTGACCAAATTAAAGTGGAACTGTGACTCCAATTATTATTATTCCAATTGTTCTGATACTTGTGAGTGGGAAAAAACAAGAAAAAAAAATTGATATTTGAACAAGAAATATTAAAAATATATTTGCTTGCATATATTGCACATATATGTATACAATTTTTGCAAATTTTGTGCTTTAATCTGTAAAATGTTAAGCATTACAAATGATGTGTGTGATTGTACTATTATCCCTATCCTAACCATGTTCAATAACATTATTCTTATTTATGGTATATTGCACTTTAATGTTCATTTCAATATTTTTTATCCACGAACATTACTTTGAATCACCAGACGCTGTTGTCCTCTTTCAAGTGATCTAAATACAAAACACTACATCTGCTTCTTTCTATATTGGTGACTTCCATGAAACTCAACGTGAGTTGTGTTTTGTGTTGACATCCCATAATATGCTGCACACAGCGGGCTCTTTTTACTGCAGAAAGCAAGACTCATTATCGTAAATTTTCCCAGAGGAAACAGAAAAACAAAATTTGCTACATTGATTGTCCGTGTAGAACACAAAACAGTACCTTGTCATTTTTCATTTTCTTATCATGTGCAGGTGCTTGTTCTGAGCAATATGAGTTTAATATTTTCGGAGGTTTGCAATTTGGGGAACAGAATGATGCCTCTGAATAAAATTCTCTGGTTGTACGGGACTTAGGAAGAATTTGGTGCTATATAAATGAAGGATAATAATTGCCCATTGTCTTAAGAGCTCTCTCTGCATACTCATATTTACCAAGCTACTTGTCATTGTAGGTCATTTATAAAAGTGCAAAACTGCAGTGCACATGCTATTTTGGGATGTCCCATGCTTACTTTTGCGCAAATGCACCCGTTTTAATTTTAAAAGGAAAATGCATCAGTTTGATTGCGGGATGCGATTGTAGGTCCTGATTCATCATGGAATGGCGATTTTGTGCACATAACGTTCAATTCATCCTCGTAAGCAAAGAACATTTACTACAGTCGACAATTTTTGGGAGAGAACAGGATGGGGAAGAGGCATTCGCCTGTAGTCAATATACAGTAAGGACGTGCCAAGCTCAAGTGCATGTAGTCTCGTCCGATTCAAGCTTTGGGCATCTCAAAATTACTAGTTTTTCTGCCATATCTCTTGCTACAGGGCTGGTCTAAGTCCTGATTACTAGTGATGACAGGTTTGTATACATGCTACAAAGTGTTTGCAATCAGGAACAACTGTAAAAATGGATTTTATGTTCAGTAGACCTTAAGATGATCCTAGTAAATGTATTTCACGGTAAATATATATGTATATATATATATATATATATATATATATATATATATAATTTTTTAACTGTTTTGTTATTAATGCTTAACCTATTAACGGGTGACATTAATTGAATAGATTTTTATAATCCACATTGGTATTGGATGTATCCTGCAGAGTCTTGCGTAATAGAGCAGACCTACACCCGAAATCCCCAACGCACGTATCTCCAGAGCCGCTCTTTGTTGAATTCAGGCATTCGCAGAGATGATTTCACATCTTGAGTGCACCATGCGTTTGTTTTAAAATGCACGGTGCGCTCAAGATGTGTGCCTTGATGGATTCAGCCCTTAGGGCTAGATTTACTAAACGGCGGGTTTGAAAAAGTGGAGATGTTGCCTATGGCAACCAATCAGATTCCAGCTTTCATTTATTTAGTGCATTCTACAAAATGACAGCTAGAATCTGATTGGTTGCCATAGGCAACATCTCCACTTTTTCAAACCCGCCGTTTAGTAAATATACCCCTTAGGGCTAGATTTACTAAGCTGCGGGTTTGAAAAAGTGGGGATGTTGCCTATAGCAACCAATCAGATTCTAGCTTTCATTTATTTAGTACCTTCTACAAAATGACAGCTAGAATCTGATTGGTTGCTATAGGCAACATCCCCACTTTTTCAAACCCGCAGCTTAGTAAATCTAGCCCTTAGTGTCTTCAGCAGTGGGTGAACTACAGCTGGTGCGATGGTTGCAACGACTGAGACGCCTGAGCTGACACACAACCTTTCAACAGCAGTAATTATGCTACTGCCTACACCCACTATAATCATCCAGTATAAAACTACCCCCAAATTCTAATATGTGGTGCAGCAAGGTTTCCGTCCCTGGTCTTCAGGTTTGCAAAAGTTTGCACTGCCCAACAGGACAGAATTGCTGACTAGGCACATGGGTTTTCCAAGCTTTACACTAAGTTGAAAAACAATATTTAATTTTGTTAAGCAAAATTGTATACATAAACTAGCAGGGTGGAGAAGGAACATTAGGGAGGCATTCCTCATTTTACAGGTAAGCACACAGACTTGTCCTCCTTGCGAAAAGACTGGAGTTCTCAAGCTGGTCAATGGTACCAGAAACTCAAAATCATCTCTGTACTTTCAATTGTGCACCGTTTATTTGCACTTTTGTTTCAAAGCATTTACCACCAATGTAATCAAAAACTTCAAACACATAAACAGCCTCAAGGTTCTCTAACTCTCATGATTAAATGAAGTCATAAATGAAGGTATACCGAACAGCCCTTATAGGGTATATGTACT
Source organism: Mixophyes fleayi (assembly GCF_038048845.1). Classification (NCBI taxonomy): domain Eukaryota; kingdom Metazoa; phylum Chordata; class Amphibia; order Anura; family Limnodynastidae; genus Mixophyes; species Mixophyes fleayi. The sequence goes on from NC_134406.1 coordinate 37,278,189, forward strand.
AAACTGCGGGTTTGAAGCAACCAATCAGATTCTAGTTATCATTTATTTAGTACATTCTACAAAATGACAGCTAGAATCTGATTAGTTGCTATAGGCAACATCTCTACTTTTTCAATCCTGTTATTTAGTAAATATACACGTATGTATTGCTCTGTCTAGTCTAAGGAAAGTTTGCAATTTGTTTTCTTTTAACTTTGGACCACTTCCTCCTGCTGTGTTATATGTGATTTGTGACAAATTGCATCTCCAATTTCGGTCAACGGGTGTCAGTTGTTGCAAAATCATGTCTTCCAACTGTAAATTTATGCTAATAAAATCTGGATGCCGGTGCGAGGGAGCGTTTACACAGGTGTAGGTGTCAAGGACATGTTTACTCAGTAACAGGTACCAACAGTAATAACTGATACTTCACCCCTCCCACCAGATTCAGTGATGTCAGTTCCGTTGTGGTCATGATAGGACATACATCTAAATCCCTCCCTTTATGAATGTAAAAAAAGTGTAAAGGAAACAACAAGTAAATGGGGTCATGAGAGAAAAGAGTATACACAGGTGGTAGGTAGGTGGTGTTTATAAGCCCTGAGTCTTTGGTTTAGGTATTGATATAATGCTAGATCTGATGACGGTGGTGTTTATTGAGGGAAGGTGTTCTCATACGTACTCTGAGCTTCTATTAGGTTCTGAAAGCACTCCAGATTCTGAACAGAAGCCTTGGGGTTCTTTGCCTGTGGAACAGGATTGGTAGAATGGGAGGTTATAAAAGGTTTACATGTAGAAAATACATACTGAGCCATACAGGTGTAGTCTGTTTCATTCATAAAACATACCAATAGTTTCAACCACGTAAATGTTCGGTCGGGTGGATGCTCTTTGAACAATGGCTAACTTGTCATACCCACATGGGATTTGCATACAGACAGTCTGACCAGGGTGAAGTAGAACAAGTAGAATGTGATTTGCCATCCACTCGCATCTATACTAGTGAATCGCTACCTGGGTTTCAACTTTGTGCAGTAACTCATTCTTTATTATAGGAATGACTGTCCTGGAACTAGGACAAAAAACGTTGAGCTCCTGATGGTAGGCCATTCCTTGGTGTATTTCTTATGTTGACTACTGCTGCAAAGATGTCAGAGCCAACACGTGAACATTTTTGAAGCAAGTGTTTAGTAGAGCATACTGCCTTTTCAGCCAGGCCGCTTGCCTGTGGGTACAAATTGCCATGTGTCAGTGAATGTTTTGAACTCCTTGCTAGCAAACTGGTATTATCTGTGATGAGTTGTGGGGGCATGCCATAAACAGTCAAGCATCTCTTGAGTTTGGAAATGACTGGTGCACTGGTGAGGTAAGTAAGTAATCAATTGCAAACCAGATGGAGTAAGAGTCAACCAGCACTAAGTGTTCCTTACCCCGCCATTCAAAGATATCAGTAGCAGTGATAGACCAAGGTAAGTCCAGAACGTGGTGAAGGTGCAGTGGTCCTTAGGTTGATGAGCTTTGAAAGCATTATATGGTGCACACAAACTCACTGCCCTTTTCATATCACTGTACATTGTAGACCAGAAAACTGATACACAAGCCCTGCATTTGGTAGCCTCAAGGTCATAGTGACCTTGACTAACTGTTGGGTATAGTATCCCTGAAGTGTATTTGGAATGATGAACCTCTGTCCTCTCAGAAGGATCCCATCAGAAAGGGTAATCAAAGGAAAGTAGGGTCGAAGGTCTTGCTGGGGTTCTCTAGAAGATGATGGCTATGAAGACTGTGATAACATTGACAGAGGTCATCAGCAAGGGTTTCTTTCTTAAGTTCTGCAATCCTGTTGGAGGAATAGGTGACAACCATAGCATAAAATCCTTCTTCATGAATCGTGTCCTCAGACAGAGGTAAGTGAGCATGCAACAGAGCGTCGGCTACAAGGAAAAATGAGGACCCGAATGGGTTAGAATGCTGTTAAACGTCAGACTTGCAATTGCACCACAGCGTTTTTACTGTAAGGGTTAAACTTTCTCCAGAAATTTGAATTGGCCTATGAGATGTAAGGGGAGGGGTTTCGTAGCTCATATAGAGAATAGATCACTGACAGTTTTTCTCTTCACGTCAGGATTTCGCACCCTCCTCTCCCTGTAATGTGGTTTGGGTTGCTTTTAAATTTTAGCTAACATGTTTTTTCTACCTTATTCAGAGGTGATACAGTTGGTGGAATGCGGTGCAGCCAGCGGTCTAATACATGGGCGCAAGATTTATGTTTGGCCACTGAGGGCTTTCCCTTTCGCTCTGGTCATTTGTGTAGGTGCCCAGGGTACCGTTTGTGGGAGCGTGCCTCTGGGGCCAGAAGGGGCGGAGTCTTTCTGACGCCTTTAATGTGGTGGCGGGGTTCAGGGCCGGCTGGCCACCCCAAGTTAATGTTTAGTATTGACTGGTAGCTGTTACTGCACTTGCTTTCGTTGCCACCATTCTTCCTTTATATATAACAAATTAAAACTGTGACCTCAGGGCGCCAAAAGTTTTCACTGTGTCCGTGTCTTTATTTCTGGTTATTTAGCTTAATTGACGAGGTGAAGGGAAAAGGTTTTTAGGTTGTCGAAGTCGTATAATTGGATGAACGGTTAATACTGTTTTGCCGTGCGATTGCGATGCGTACGCCACATAACACAGATCCATACGCCACCTAACACAGAGCGTGGTGCGATCGGTAAAATACGCACGCACACACTCGCATTACAACATTTAGTTATCTATATAATTCATATTCATATTGGTTCCGTTACACTGTAATTTATGAGCAGATAGTATTTGGTTTATTATTAGTTTATATAATATGATTATATGTACATTTTAGTGTTATTAAAGGTTTAGGTTATAGGAAAGGTGTCATGCCTGATATCATATTGATCCCCTATTCATCAGCAGCTGTCCGGTGCAGTCGGCGAAGAGATCGCACATTGCATACTTTAGTTATTGATATTAGGGAATAAACCATTTTATGATGCTGGCTATGAAAGGAGCAGACCCCCTGGAGAGACGACCCCCACCTTTGGATTCCTTAGATTGAATCAGCCTATGACCTGTTTACCCTGGAGCCACCCTTTGTCTGGACCTATAGAAACAATCTACGTCATCTCTATTGTTCTCTGTAACACTGAATGTGTATATATGATCATAGTCGGGCACCCAGTCTGCAGTCAACTCTGACACAGTATTCTAAGCAGATATACTGTCCATTGGGTCCCGTGGATGCGCAGCGAATGCATGCAATAAGAGCGCGGTATGTATGTATCTTTTGGTATTGGCTCTACTGTACTGTATCATAATATAATAATGTATTGAATTGTTGACTATTTACATCTGCTAAAATAAATCACTTTGTGCGTTAGAAACACAATACAATCGCCTATGCAATGCTTATTTGAAAACGATAGAATTACTTTAATAAGGTGCTGTTGGGGGGATGTCAGTTATTGACGTTTAATAGTTCTTTGTCACACTTGTAAATCACATACAAATGGCATCTTTGCAGTTTCAACATCATTGTATGTGGGATAACCAATATGAAGATACTTCCACAGGAAGGTTATGAGGGGCTGATGATTGGTTTCAACCGATCCACCATAAATGAAGTCGTGAAATATGTTGCAGAAAATCACCAAAGCCAGGAAGGCATGTCTCCCGATAAACATCATGAAGGTGGTGAGTAAGGATGATTCAGTGTCTCCAAGGACATCTGCCAGAATCTGTATTTAGCGTCAACGGTGCTGAAAACCTTGGCCCCAGGCATATCAGCCATTTCCTGTTATACAGTCCATAGAGGGTGATGATGCTGTAAGAGTGCCTTGTGGAGTTGTACTGGATCACTACATATTCCGACTAAGCCAGTTTTTATGGCAATTACAATGGCGAAAACCCACTTTGTTGCTTCTTCCCCAGGAGTGATGATCACTGAGGACACCCAGTTTGGTCATGCCTTTGTCTTTCATTACTAACTGGATGTGTCTTGGTGCACAGATCGTGGGGGTTATGGACACTAACCTCTGATTATTGATATATGGATATTGGTGGTATTCTCAAGGGTTAACTCCTTCTCTCACAGTAAGGACTGTGTTATTAGAGATACCACAGACGATTCAATCCCTATTCAGTTCATTGATAATGGCGCCAAAGTCATATTTTGTTTTTGCTAGTAGCTTAGGCATGGAAACAAAAAACTGCATTATTTAATCACATCTTTGGTTGGTGGTGTGGAAAGCATACATGACCATTATGACTTTTCTTATAGACATATTTCTTCAAAATTTTATAATAAAATGCTGGGATCATCCCTATCTTCCCCATCCTCATAAACAAGGCGGTGGTCAATGACGTCAATGACTGCTGAATCTTCAATCAAGGTCCCTATATAAAGAGGACTCTGGCACCCTAGTGGTACCAGAGTATTAGGTCTCCTAACTCCAGCACTTACCCGTTTATTATTGTTCCGGCATCTTTACTCCTTGTTCCTGACTCCTGCTTGTGAATCTTTGGTTTGACTGTGGCTTGGCTACTCTCTTTGGATCCTGTTTCTCTCAGCATACCTGTTTGGCTTCTGATCTTGGCTTCCCTGACTATTCTTCGGTTTTTGTGTTGGTACCACGTTCCCTTCTGGCTATTGACCTCGGACTGTATGGCCTCGCTACCTACACCTATCTGTTTCACCACTGACTGTCTTTGAAGTCCGCGACCTGCTCGCCTCATGCGGTGAAGTCCATACTTTCCTTGCAGCGGTCCCTGGTGAGCACCAGGCGCGTGTTAGACTCCGCGCTCTTAGTTCAGTAGCGTCAATTACTGGCAGTCACCATCCTCATCCTCTTTTCTGGCAAACGTGACAGTGATGTCAGTTCCGTTGAGCACACGGCAAGGCACGAATCTACACCAACTAATACATCTACACCAACTAAGATGCAGCCAGCTATAACACACTAAGTTGCATCATTGAGCAACAGTCATTGTTTAGCACAGCTAACCCTATACATTCAACAAGTGTTAAAGAAAATACAACTTGTCAACATCTATTGCAGCAATCAAGCTGCTAGGGTAACCTGGTCCTTGAAAGTGTATCTTTTGCTATAAACTTTTGTAGATAAATAACGGGCAATATCTGCAAGCTATCCGATTAATTTATAGATATGAATTAATAAGGAATAATACACATCTCCTTTAAGAATGCTGGAGATAAACATAGATAGATGTAGGTATGCCGGATACAGTTTAATATCAAAGGTATTGATGCCCCGACATCACAAACTAAAGACAAGTGTACCAGTTAATCTCCCACATAATTGAACAAACACCATTGAACAAGTATTTTATGTGAAGGCATCAAATAATGGTTATTGCAACTGAAATGATTGAAAATTCTCGTACATATGCAGACTGAATGAAGATGAGTAGAATGTGCATTGTGCTTTCTGCAACCAGGAAAACAGTCAAATAGCAGACATTATTCTTACTCTGCCACTGATATGGAGTTGAAAAGCCTGTGCGGGAGCATTTACTTGTAAGGGAAATGCCTTAATAGTAACACAACTGCAGCACAGTGTTATTAATCATGAGACCTTTAAATACTGGTGCTGGCTCCCTGCTTCTTACTCAGAACGCTGGAAGAGAGCAGTGTAATGTGAAAGCATCATCTTAATGCAGCTCGGAACAATATTTCTTTATTTATTACTACATTGTGTCCCATGAAATATCATTTTAATTGTGTTCTTAAGAACATTTATGAGAGGTGAAAGTCTTTCTTATGTGTTTGGTTGTAAAAAATAAAATAAAAGATTGCTCGGGATGCATACTAATCAGATTTTGTTGATTTCAAGTTGGAATACATTCTAAGTTTCCAGTAGTTGTAGATTAACGGAAAAGAATGCTCATAAATAAAATATGTGCAATTATCATAAAATGAAATGCAATTTCTCCAGTCACTATTCTACAATGTATAACCATATAGGGCTTGTTTTTATTGTGAATCTAAGTCATGTTTTGTCATGATACGAATCCAGGACAGCTATTGCTCATTACTAGTCAATCTTTAGGAAGTGACATTCTCTAAAAACAAAGCATTTCCTCTGGGGCCTGGCTGGCTTTTTGTGACCTATCCCAATTCCAGGTTTTGCAGTTACTAATATTATTATATTTGACTTCTGTAATAGTCTGCCTACTCCCTACTGGGATCCTTCTACTGGGCTCTGGTCCAGTATTCAGTTTACCTGTCTCCTTCTTTGTGTTCCCTGTTCCATTCTGTCCGTGGGCCTTGTGCGTGTTCCATCCTGTTGGTGGGTTTAAATGCCTGCTTCTGCCTGCCCCTGTGTCTTAAGCTTCCTCCATCCTATCCATGTGTTTTATGCCTGCTAGAACCTGTCCTTGGGATTTAAACCTGCTCCATCCTGTGTCTTATGCTTGATCCATCCTTTTCCCGTGTTTTAATTGCACTCTAGTCTGTTTCTATGTTCTATGGTCCATCCATGTGGTTCCTATATCCAATTCTCACTCCATCCTGTCCTTATACTGCTCTTTACCCCTTTTGTGTTTGTACTATGCTTAGTGATATAACATGACCAGGGAGGACCAGGGTGAAATCTTTTATCTTATTGGCTGCTAAGACACTGCCAGGGCAAATCCCTAAAGTTAGAAGAAGAGAACCCTATGCTCTGAGCAGTCAGAGCAGACCAAGCATGGCAGTAGAGGATGGGCTCCACAAGATTTCTAGTCCCTCCCTAGAAACCATTCAGACCTCATCAAAATTCTGTTATTTTGTTACAGGACCCCCAAAGTTCTATTTACAATCCTGGTGTCAACTCGTCTGATACTGATAGCCAGGGCTGCCATCAGAAACTGTGGGGCCCAATACAAATTAATCTGGCGGGGCCCCTCTACTGAATTGTGCCAGTGGAGGCCAACTGGCCAGCATGTGGGGGCAATTTGAAGTGGAAAATAAAACAATAGTTGCTGTCTGACAAACATCAGATGTAGAAAAATAAAGTTTTCACTTACGTGAAGATTAATGGTTGGGCTCTGCTCTTTGTGCCTCAAGCTGATTGTCACTCTCCTGAAAGTATGTGGAGAGAGGATACGATTGGAGAAGATGATAAGGAGTGAAGGTGGCAGGGAGGAGGTAAGTTGTAAGGTAGAAACACAGCAGATAGATAGACAGGGCATTGCGGAAGGTGAGAAATAGAGGGTAGCAAGGGGTAGGGAGAGAAAAAGAACAAAAGATAGAGAGAACAAGAGATGTTAGGAAACAATATCAGGAAGGCTAAAGGACAAGGTGGACTGTTCTCTCAAACCTGTTATTGCAGCTTTCACAACCTGCTGCTGGTTTCTTGCCTGGATCCTGGAATGTTGGGGCCTGTTTGGAAAATGTTTGGTACAGGAAATATGGAGCAATAAGTAAACACAGCACACAACACTCAAACTCATCACTCATTCAAAAATGCCCCCATATGTCCCTCATTTGCTTCAAAATACCACCACATGCCACCCAGACCTCCAATATGCTCTAACATATTCCCACATGTCCTCAGACTCCTACGTGTACTATAAAACTCCCCATAAATAGTTTAGCAGTGTCTTTGGCACTCCAGTTTGTGCTGATCTGCATTTCTTATTATATCAACCCAGTGGATCAGCTAGGAGACACACATTCCTATGCCTCTTCCCCACACATCCCCCTCCCTGGGTCTCATCACCACACATCCCCTTCTTACAGTTGTACCGCTGTACCCCTGATGACGCCCCTACTGACAGCCATTCAAGTGATTTTTACAGGTTTTTTTACAGTTTTGTATTGTATTTTTAAAGAAAATATTTAAACTTAAAATATAATAATGCATTAAAATACATGAAGATCAGGAATATTAATTCTACTAATATAAATATATTCTTTGAAATGCTGCCTATTTATCTTTAAATATGCCTTGGAAATGTGTCTTTGTCTATGTATACATTCAGATTATTCACTTTATTTGGTACACCAGTACACCTGCTTGTTAATGCAAATATCTAATCAGCCAATCATGTGGCAGCAACTAAATGCATAAAAGCATGCAGACATGGTCAAGAGGTTCCGTTGCTGTTCAGACCAAACACCAGAATGTGGAAGAAATGTGATCTAAATGACTTTGCCATGGAGGGGGCTGAGTATCTCATAAACAGCTGATCTGGGATATTCATGAACAGTCTCTAGAGTTTACAAAGAATGGTGCACAAAACAAATCCAGTGAGTGTCAGTTCTGTGGATGAAGATAACTTGTCAATGTGAGAAGGTAGAATAGAATGGGCAGACTGGTTCAAGTTGACAGGATGGCGACAGTAACTCAAACAACCATGCGTTACAACAGTGGTATACAGAAGGGGTTGGGTACCTTTTAACGATGATTGTAACGCTGACAACGGATAACACGCCGTAGGTGTATTCCCCGACAGACTGATAATATTGACAGCTTGAAACACAGACCTTAAACTGTGGTGACGAATGAAGAAGCTGGCAGGCAGCAATGACGTCACTTTGAAGGTGTACACTATGTTTACTGGTGTTATCCTGGTAATTTAAGGATGTGCCGCCTCTATAATGTGTTAGTATTTTTAAACAACATTGTAGAGGTGGCGTGTCCTTAAATGACCAGGTTAACACCAGGAAACATAGTGTACACCTTCAAAGTGACGTCATCGCTGCCTGCCAGCTTCTTCATTCGTCGCCACTGTTTGAGGTCTGTGTTCCAAGCTGTCAGTATTAGCAGTCTGTTGGGTAATACACCTCCGGTGTATTCCTGTTGTGTTATCCGTTGTCGGGGTTATGATCATCAGGGTTAAGACTACCACCGTACAGAAGAGCATCTCTGAATGCACAGCACGCCGAACCTTGAAGTGGATGAGCTACAGCAGCAAAAGACCTCACCAGGTTCCACTACTGTCAGCTAAAAACAGGAAATTGGACAATTGAAAATTGGAAAAATGTCACCTGGTCTGACCAATGTCACCTGGTCTGACCAATGTCACCTGGTCTGATCAATGTCACCTGGTCTGACTGATCTGACTTCTCAATTTGTACAGTAACATGCAGAAGGAAGGGTCAGAATTTTGTGTAAATAACACGAATCCAAGGATCCATCCTTCTTTGTGTCAGTAGTGAAGGCTGATGGCATAAAGGTATGGAAAATATTTTTTCGTGACACACAAGGTCCCTGAACATTTTTAAATGGCACAGCCTTTCTGAATATTGTTGCTGATCATATGCATCCCTTTATGACCAATCTACCCATCTTCTAATATCTACTTCCGGCAGAATGATTCTCCCTGACACAGAGCACACGTCATCTCAAGCAGGATTCATGAACATGACAATGTGGTCAAAGTACTCTAATGGACTCCACAGTCACCAGACCTCAACCCAGTAGAACACCTTTGTTATGTGGTGAAATGGGACATTTGCAGCACGAATGTGTGGCCAACAGATCTGCAACAACTATCGGATGTCATCATGTCAACACGGACCAGAATCTCTAAGGAATGTTTCTAACACCTGGTTGGAACCATGCTATGAATAATTCTGGCTGTTCTGGGGGCAAAGGGGATCCTAACCAGTACTAGAAAGATGTACCTAATAAAGTGGCCATTTACTCCTGACTCACTAAAAAAAAAAAAAAAAATCTCCATTGTCTCAAGAGCCCTTACCCTCACTGGTAACATATTGGTAATTTGAAGGAAGAAAAAAGTTCCTTAATGATGAGCATAAAAATCAAGTGATCTGGTAAATATTTTGGGAAGTTTGCAATTTCCATGAGAATTTAATTTGTTAGTACCTTCTTATTGCTTTAGGCTGGGTACACACTACAGGTTATTCACCCGATTATCGTGCCAATCACACAATAAACAACCGGGGCCGGATTAAGGGAATGGAGGCCTCTGGGCTAAGGGAGCCTCCATTCCCCCGTGAGGCCCCCCCTCTGAGCCGCCCGTTGCACCCCAAAGCGCTTACCTCTCTATTCTGCTGTCACTATAGTCCTTCTGCAAGTAACACGCTGTAAGCTCCTTACTGAGGAGATCTCGTGAGAGTGAGACTATGAGTCTCACTCTCAGGAGATCTCCTCAGTAAGGAGATGATTGAGCGCCACGGAAGGACTACAGTGACATTCACAGCAGCATTGATCGGGCCGGGGGTGCCCCCACCCCAGCACAGATCAAATATGACACTGAGCACTTTCAAGGGCCCCCTGGATGCCCGAGGCCCCTGGACTGCAGCCCAGTTAGACCTCGGGTTAATCCGGCCCTGTAGACAACCATTAGTTATGATATTACATTAGTGCATACACTCCCATGATCATGTTTTATCGTTCCAAAGCTCATCGTATCGTTTGATTTGATTTTATAAATGGACTAAAAGGTCTATAAACAATGGAATGATATGGGGCAAATTCTGCAGTGTGTATGCACTTAGGTCCAGCAGTGTAGGCAGATTTCCATAGGGTTTATAGAGTCACAGTCTTTTCAACTGATGGTTATGACAGATGAAGAGCACAGGTATGAAGGTAAATCTTGTAAAACGTGTATAGTGTGTACACATGAATCGGCTGCTGATCGTCAATTTCAGTTGTTGATAAAATTATTAACAATATTGCATCAGAAGAAATTTTCTATATTGTGCACCCAGCCTTAGTTTGAGTGTTACATTTTTGGTTTAAACTGTTTTTCAGTAATTAAATACGATTTAATTACTGAAACACTTTCATTGCTTTCATTAGGATTTTTTTTTTCGTTTGACAGCCTTCAATAAAATATTCTGCTAATTGTATTCAGATCACATTGAAACAAACAAACAAAACTTAAAATTTATCTGGAACTGTTTAAAAACTCATGAGAACTGCAGGGTATACAAATTATAAATAATTTATTTGCGTTAGACAAGTTATTTTTGTATTAAAATTTATACCTCAAACACCTCTGTTCTGTAAAGGCTTATTTTAGCCTTAAGCAAATGGAACAGCTGTTGAAAAATTGAAAATAACAAACTACAAATATAAAATCAATTTTATTTCACTTCAATTAAAATTAAATAATTTTGCAGCCCACGTTTTCTACCTGGAACTATTGATTTCTCTTTTTCATTGTTATCGTGATATGTGGCCTTACAGCATGAATTAATTTGAAGGAGACTTATTTAACTAATAAAAAGTTGAGAAGTGTGGTAAATATACAGAAAATGATAGAATGTTTACTGTCAATTAAAGAGAGCAAATTAAATTTAAAATGCAAAAGAATATGCTGTAACACCATTAGCAGTTATTGGAATATTAAGAACGATTAGGGATATCGATGCTAGGCTTTGGGGCGTGTTTGTAGGTAATTTGTACATTCACTATTCCTTCAAGTGTACTGAACACATCACTTACACACAGTCACACTGGAGGCTGACATTTTGCAGGATGAACCAATATTCAGTTAAACAACTCATTGGGAACTAGTGGCATTGTTGAGGCACGAGACACTAAGTGTTGTCACTTATGCCTTAGTAATGTCACTGTTTTCAAATGAATTTATAGCCTGCATTCTTATGGATAATGGTTCAGTCACATAATGGCTGCCTCCACTGTATCAGGAGAGCTATTTAAAGGTACCTACAAATATGTCCTTTAAAATCCCAAAAAGGCTCTCAATCAAAGAAGAAACGATTGTCAAAGTCAAATAATTGGATGAAAGAAAGTATATTCATTAATATTGTTTTACCGTGCGATTGCGATCAGTACGCCATGTGTCATGACGCAATCGCTCATACACATTCACTTATATATATTTCATATTTATAATAGTTCCAATCCACAGTCGTTTATGAACAAATGTAGCAGAGTTTATAGTGAAATATTATAATGTTATATGCACTTTAGTGAGATCTAAGGTTCAGGTCACAGGAAACAATTCATGTTTGGTATCATTCTAATCCCCTATTTATCCGCAGATGTCCGGTTCAATCGCCTAAAGGATCGCACCTTGTGTATGCTAGATATGGAATATAGGGAATAAATGATCAGAATGGTATTGTCTGTGTAATGTAAAGAGATCAGTTTGAACTAGTTCCTGGCGGGTAGATTAGTATGCATCTTTTGGAGAGCTGACCCCCCCCCCCCCTTGGATGGCATCATTTGAACTGGCCAATGACCTGCATTACACTGGACCTTCCTGAAGCCTGAACCTATGGAAACATGCCAAATCATCTGTATTGTTTTCACAGTACCATTGAGTGTATATAAACAGGGGCTCTGGGACCAGCATGCAGTTACTTTGACCACAGACTTCAGGACTGAATGACTGTATAGTTGGATCCAGCAGAGCACAGCGTATGTATCGGCTGTACTTATGTATTTAATTGTTATTCTGTTGCTTTTGCTAATAAGTCGCTTTGTGCTTTGGAACCACACAAATCGCATAGACAATGATTATTGGTAAACAATAAAATTACTTTAATACATTAGAGGTCATGCAATAGCAATGGAGCCCATCAGCGTAAAGGGGTCTGTCAAAAAGGTGCAATGTGTGCCACTCAGGGCTCCCTCGGGAATCCAAAGAAGATAAAATGATTGCAGTATAGTTCAGACAATGCTGTGTCAGACAGAAAACAATGCTATTACTTTATTGCACTGGTGCTATAATTTCTCGGTGGAGCAGCTCCTCTTGGACTATGTGTGACTTTAAAATGCATCTTGAAGTATTGGGAGATCTCTTTTTTTTATACAGGGCCAATCATCTCTAGCTTTCTCTCTACTTGTTATTTCATGAATACTAAAAATAACCAAAAAGCACAATTGGCATATACAGTGCACTTCATGATTATTTAGCAAATATTGTTTATTTTAAATTCAGAAGGATTTGTGGTTCCGGAACACCAGTAATCCAACACAAATTAGTAGCACAAAAAAAAGTGCAGGGCAAGGCTTGATATGGTTCATAAAATTGAAAGATATCCACAACAATTCCTCATGGGAAAGGAGTTGGGTGTTCCTGTACAGCGATTCATAATCCCATGCAAATACATTGGACATAAAAAAAGACTAAATCTTATAATCTCACACATAAGACTAAAATGGCACAAGCATAAAAGGAACAATACCTGATGCACAATAGAAATGATGAAAAGAATGTTACAGTCAAGAAGGAAATCTTCAGTGTGTTTTTTTACGCTTGAGAAACATTGAAAGAAAATGATGAGACTACTATCTGTAGAGTAAAGACTGGATGTCTCATTATGCTATGGGGAAAACAAAGCAATTCAAGGCTACACAGTCAAATGAATTCAAGAGATTAATCACATAAAACTTTATAAAAGTGTTTGCTTCTTTGTGACGCATTGTTTCCTATGGGTTCTTCTATATAAACTATTTTTAATCACTTAGCATGTAGCGTGCTGTTCTAATTTGCACTATAATGCAATTTAATCGTCTCACATGAAGTTCATTATCTCCCATACAGAGATCTTATGTATCAAATGGGTTACTGCCGATATTACGGAGTGCACCCCCATGCTTTTGCAGCCTATTCATCAAGTACTGCCACAATGTCTGTTCTGCTAACAACATCTCAGGAAAATTATATTTTTCAATCCAGATTATTTATTTATTAATTGTTATTTATATAGAGCCTACATATTACTCAGCACTTTACAGAGAATATTAAATCATCACAACTGTCCCTGACCCAGTGGAGCTTACAGTCTATATTTCCTGCCACACGGGCAAACACGCACTAGGTTTCATTTTCATCACAAGCAAATTAACCTACTAGTATGTCTTTGGAATGTTGGAGAAAACAGGAAGATTCACAGGAAACCAACACAAACACAGGGAGACCATAAAAACACCACACGGATAGGCCCTAGTTGGGTTCAAAGCAATGACCCCAGTGCTATAATACAGCAATGCTTACAATTGTGCCACCGTGCCATCTTTTTGAAATTAATAGAGTTATTTATTTTCTGGGGGATGGAAAAATAGATTTAATATAATAGTGCATATAATATAATATATTATTATTATTACCATCTATTTATATAGCGCCACTATTTCCGCAGAGCTGTACAGAGAACGCACTCACATCAGTCCCTGCCCGCCCATTGAGGCTTAAAGTCTAAATTCCCTAACACATACACACAGACAGAGACAAACACACACAGGCAGACAGACTAGGGTCAATTTGTTAGAAACCAATTAACCTACCAGTATGTTTTTGGAGTGTGGGAGGAAACCGGCAGCACCCGAAGGAAACCCATGCAAACACAGGGAGAACATACAAACTCCTCACAGATAAGACCATGGTCGGGAATTGAACTCATGACCCCAGTAGTGTAAGGCAGAAGTGCTAATCACTTAAGCAATAATATAACATATAATATACTGTATAGTCTATACATCAAGGGCACTGCTATAGCTAGTGATAACCCCCAACAGATATAATATTCGCCGGCCATAACTCCCCCAGGGAAAACATGGGGAGGCATGTTTAACAAGCATCTCGGCGGTAGTTGTACCTCCTGAATACTTATTCCGCTATTGCCATCCTAAAATAGCAAAAAGACAATAAAGGAAACAAGGCTTTATCGTTAAACAAAACATTATTTAATACACAATATTTTTTTTCAAAAATGTTTTTTTATTTTAATTATTTTAATTTGTGTTTTAATAATTTATTTTATTTGAATTTTTTTCATTAGTGGCACTGAAAGTTGAATTCTAGGCAATCACTTTCACTGCACAAGCGCATATCCCCTATGACTTCATTTTAGAATTACATTTTTGCAGACTTTCATTCCCGCACGATAAGAAATCAGACCTATAACCAGATGCGTTATAGGCTATAGTTGCCTACTCTCTGCATGTCCGGGAGATGTCCGGGAGACTCCCGAATTTCCTGAATTTCCCGAATTTCGGACTCCCGGGTGAGCGAGGCAACCTCCTAGTTCCTAATTGCCACAATAGTAAAGTGGTGGGGGGCGGGGCTTAGGACGAGAAGCGCACGTCATTGTGGCCCCGCCCCCTTGCTATAATTGGCAGTAAACTGTGACTGATGTTTTGGAGGCGGGGCCAAATGATGTGCTCCATCGGGCTCTGCCCCCAACACGCCTATCTCCCCCTGATCTAGCGGAGTAGTCCTTGCCAATGTAAGCAAGTATGTTATAGGCAAATGTTAACAATGCTTATAACATGGTTTCCTCTTGCATTGTCACTTTGCATGACATAAACCTGCCGCATATATTCTACTGGTGCCCAGCTGGATGCATGTTGAGATATGTCTCTACGCTATATTTATGTGAGTTGTTTTTGATAGTCCCTATGTATCTCTACTTTAAGTCATATGTCAATGTCCTTCCGAAATCCCAGGACAGCAGGGAAACCTCCCACATCCTGCCCACTTAGTTAGTGAAGTGGATGGGGGCGGGGCTCAGTGACAGCAAATAGTCGTTGTGGCCCCGCCTACTGCTTTAGTAGGCTAAAAATGGTGATGTTCCACTGAGGGGCAGGGCCTAATGACACAGTTCGTGTGACCACGCCCCCACACGCCGGAGGGGAAATTTAAGAAGTTGGCAAGTATGCATTAAGTGCCTTAGTACCATCACTGTATTAGTCAACACAAACTACGTTAGCTGTGTGTGATTTAAATGTGGATTTTTTTTTTATCTGTACTGTAATCATATAAAAGGCTGATACATAGACAGAAAGACTTGAACTGTAAATAAGAATTAAATTATCATCATGGTAAACAAACCTCATCTTATGTCTAGAGATCTCGGTGTAGCCTAAAAATGTTAATGTGACCTGGTCCTCTGCCTCCTGGACTTTCTGAGTGTCAGGGCTGTCAGTGGTAGCATGCAGTAATCTGAGGCTGCCCTGGAGCATGATGCATGGCAAACTTGTCATTCCTTTCACTGACAGGCAACTGTTGCAAATAATAATATATTTTTTTCAGGCTTTGAATATTTTTCTGGCAACTGACAGTTACATCGTCCTTAAGATTTCAAATAAACATTTTTTATGGGTTCGTTCACATCTATCAGATTTTTTTCGGTGATTTTCACATTAATGAACACTTGAAAAGTGCATTAAAATAGGTTAAAGAAGAGTAATGGTGCTGTCCAGATATATACTTTAATACTGTATAGAAGATTTTATAATGCAAAACAACCTATTTATCATCTGTTAGAGTAATGCAACAAAAACGCATGGAAAACATCTTAAAAACATCACTAAAACGTGACATTTTAGTGACATGCTTTAGTTTTTATGTGTTTTTACGCATTATCCCATATGTGTGAACGAGCCCTCAGTGTTCAAATGATCTTTACTGTCTTTATGCCCGAGCCAGAAAGCAATTGTCTGGGGCAAAGAACAGAAACAAATAATAATTATGATTAAGAAACCTTTTGAGACTGCACCATCGTTCTGTCCTAAATATCACTTAAATGGTAACCGATTCTAACAGTAAGAATACTATATCCGCTATTTTATTCCATAAAAAATATTGTGCATGGATAGTGGGCTCATCTCACCACCCTCCTGCAATGCTCAATGTTGACAATAATATAGAGTTAAAGCTCTGCATAAAATGTTGGCACTTTGTGAATACTGGATAATAATGATATTAATATCAAGCTTTCACAGCATAGCAAAACACATAGGGGTATATTTACTAAACTGCGGGTTTGAAAAAGCGGAGATGTTGCCTATAGCAACCAATCAGATTCTAGCTGTCATTTATAGAGTGCACTAAATAAATGACAGCTAGAATCTGATTGGTTGCTATGGCAATATCTCCACTTTTTCAAACCCGCAGTTTAGTAAATCTAGCCCATAGGGGCTCATGCAGAGTGAGTGCTGCACTAGTCTGCATGAAATCACTCTGAACATGCTCAGAAAGTTGGCGCTCCCATATGCACCATGCTGATTTGCATGATTCTGTCACTTCAACATACTTTTTTGAATATATATTATTTATTTTTAATTTTCACCCAGGTGCAGAGTTAACACATAAGGGTAAACGGGTAGGCATGACACTGATCAGCATGGTCAGTAATGTACATAAATGTCTACAATGATTAAAAACAGCAGGCCCGAGAGCGTTCAAATGCAGTTATCTTGTATCACCATATTGCACTTATCTATGTCATACTTGCCAACACTCCCTGAATGTCAGGGAGACTCCATGAAATATGGGTGATCTCCCTCACTCCCTGAAGAGTCTGGCATTCTCCCTGATGCTGAGCCAGTACAAGACGTGGTTGGCTTCGCCATCTGTGGCATGATGACACAGTTCAGAAATTGTGTCCTATGTCCATGTATTGATGTCTATGGAGGTGGCCATTTTCATGGAGACCAAGATTTAATCAAAGACTGACAGGTAAGACAACATGACTTCAGTAATGGAGACAGAACTGTAAAAGACACTTCAGTCTCTAGAGATTCATTAGCTGATTTTCTTTAACGCATAGTTGCCTACTCTCCCAGAATGTCCGGGAGACTCCCACATTTCTGGGAGACCTCCTGGGCTCCTGGGAGACAGGGCAACCTCCCAGTTCTTGCCGCCCGCAATAGATAAGTGGCAGGGGCAGGGCTTAATGACATAATTATCGAGTCATTTTAGCCCTGTTGTAATTGGCCACAATCGTTTAGGGGGCGGGGCCAAAACAATGCGATTTATCAAGCCCCACCCCCGCACGCACACCTCCCCCAGGATCTCCCTGAAGCCAACAAGGAAAAGTTGGCAAGTATGATCTATGTCATCATATAAAGCATCCTCATATTTCTTTTCTTTTAATATAGGTGGCGGATGTCTATATACAGTACCAGGAGGCTGATATACTAGTACTTTTACGGCCTTACTTATGTGGGCTCCACTCCATTACTTTTAAATAAAACGGAGAACCCAGGGTGAGTGCTCTCTTTTGCAGCGGTTGTCATGCAAGTGCTTGTGGGTACACTTGTACATAGCTTAGAAAAGAAAGTAAAGTTAGATAATTGAGGCTCTGTGGGTCAATGATTTGAGCCAAAATTAAATATTCAAGCAAATAGTTTAAGCCAATGGCTCAGATTATTTAGCAACCAAAAATGCAGGACCTTTGCTCATCTCTAGTTGTACAAAGAAATACACGATAAACATCCAATTTCTCCCTCAGACATAGGAATACCCTTTATCCATAATATACCTCTACAGTCAATGTGAGAATCTGTGTCTTCCATTGTCGGTCTCCTCCTCCTCCTTTCTGTGGCTGGAGGCACATTCTACATGAGTATGACACTGCTGCGCAGAGGCCTGGTGATATTCTCTAATATGATCCACCCTCTCTTCCTAAGGATGGTGGAACTATAGAGGGTGTGACAGCTACGGGGCCTGGAGCTGAGAGGGGACTGGCAATGAGGTGTACCACCTCCCCCTTCGAGACCCCGCTCCCCCCTGATGCCCTCACCCTGCTCTCAATATAGATGGTGAACGCCTCCTATGACAAGTGCATGTGCATGGGCTGCATGGTGGCGTAGTGGTTAGCACTACTGCCTTACAGCACTGGGGTCATGAGTTCAATTCTCGACCATGGCCTTATCTGTGAGGAGTTTGTATGTTCTCCCCGTGTTTGCGTGGGTTTCCTCCGGGTGCTCCGGTTTCCTCCCACCCTCCAAAAAACATACTAGTAGGTTAATTGGCTGCTAACAAATTGACCCTAGTCTGTGTCCTTGTGTGTGTGTGTGTGTGTTAGGGAATTTAGACTGTAAGCTCCAATGGGACAGGGACTGATGTGAGTGAGTTCTCTGTACAGCGCTGCGGAATTAGCGGCGCTATATAAATAAATGGTGATGATGATGATGATGTGCATTGGTGCTCGGAAGAGGCCCCTGTACTCCTCTTTTGAAAACAGCGAGGCTAGAGCTGCATGGCCAGGCTCTGCCCTAGCCAAATTTTGCTATAGAGCCCGACAATACACTGTTCCGCCCCTGAATAAGCTCTTTACAAGTTTTCAACTGAAAAAAAAATGGTGCATAATGTTATGCAGAGACTGTTTAATAGCTACTGAGACAGCTGCAGGATATATAACATAGGCTTTTATAAAAAAAAAAGCAAGGTCAGAAAGGCTTTTTAGAATGCAGCAATTTACTTACTAGCTTTCTAAATCGATGGTACTCTTAGTCTGCATAACATTAATGTAAATGGGGAATGCTGCTCCCATCACACCAGCGGGTAGATTTACTAAATCTCCCTAAAAGGAAAAATGTAGGGGTGACTCATAGCAACCAAACAGATTCTACCTACCATTTATCTAGTACATGGTAGCTAGAATCTGATTGGTTGCTATGGATAACACCTCCACTTTTGCTTTGCTGAAGTATTAGTAAATCTACCCCTAGATATCTTCCCCTGTGTAAAAACGATATTATATCACTGTTCATTTTAATGTTCTACAGATTGGCTGTATCATCGCTGGTCAGAAGGACATCATATTTGGAGAAATATACCTGACAAACCAGATGACAGTTCCAAAATAAAAATTAACATGTTAATTACATATCTAGCATTGTTATCCTTGAGGAATTCCCTCCCTCGCACAACAACACTTTCCTCTAGTCTGCAAACCTTCAAGCTGTCTCTGAAAACTAGAGATGGGCGGGCTCAGTTCCCTGAGATCCGAATTCATCTGAATTTAGCCTATCCGAGTACCGAGCCGTAGGGGCGGATCTAGACATTTGTCCTACCCGGGGCGATTTTAGGGGGGCCGATTTAGGTAACTGTCTAAAACCAGCTGCATTAATAATGGACTTTGGACGCAGACCTAATACTAGCATAGTCCTTATGGCGTCTGTGATCCGCTTTGCGACTGGGTGACAGATTTCATACTTGCTTCCTCTTGCAAAGGATTGTTTAACTGTAAACTATTGGTTCTGGGGATATTGATGATGAAGGTGTAGGGGGGGGGTAGATTGCAGGTGCTGGGATGCAGATGAGATAAGGGAGGTAGATGATGCTGGACTGCTTGTTGTTATTTTTTTTAACCGAAGTTTCTGATTTTCCCAACAGCTTTCCAAGAAGTCGCTGAAAAATGATGTAACATGGATGAGGATCCCAGATGGTTAAGGTCCCTACCTCTACTGAGTGTGGCTTTAAAAACGCTACAAATGGCTAGACAACTGTTGTCAGGATTTCTGTAAAAATAATTCCACACTTAAGACGTGGATTTTTGGTCTTATGCCCACTTATCACTGGCCAGAACTGCAGCAATTTTTCTTTGAAAGTGTATGAAAATCATATTGTGACCTAGGAGGTGGTCAAAATTGAATGGAAATTAATGGAAATTAGTGTTAGTGAGGTTAATAATAATGTAGGTACAAAATAATACCTAAATTAGGTTATTTAGAAATGTAATTTATTTAACAAATTGCAAAACAAAAACAACCAACACCAAAACCAAAACCAAAACACGCAATGGCGGTTTGGCAAAACCAAAACCAAAACCAAAAAACTACGGTAATCCAGATCCAAAACCAAAACCAAAACACGGGGGTCAGTGAGCATCTCTACTGAAAACCCACCTCTTCAGGCAAGCTTATAATATTCCTCAACCACCCTCTTAATCTCCCTTGGTTACTCTATTACCACACTCTACATAGCTAGCACAGGACAACAACCCTCTGACCAACATAGTTCATTGACTGATCACACAGCCCACTAAATACTTTTTAACCTTTGCATTCTAGCTGGACAAATATGCAGTATGGTGTAGCACTTACCCTTGTGTATCAAACCATTGTCCCACAGATTGTAAGCTTGCGGGCAGGGCCCTCTTACTTCTCTTTCTTTCTGTATTACCCAGTATTGTTTTATTACTGTTTATTCCCAATTGTAAAGCGCTATGGAATATGTTGGCGCTATATAAATAAATGTTGATGATGATGAGGAGGAGGATGGTGATGAGGGTGATGATGATGTACATGTTGATCATTATGGGTCTTAAGCTGCACAATATTGTAAAGTTCAAATTGTAAGTTCTCTGTCATGTCAATCAAAAATGTTTTCAATAATTATACTGAAAATTCCAAAAAGCATTAATGTGGGAATTATTACACAGAGGGAAAAAAGTAGAGCAGGATGCATCGTAGAGCATTCTTTGTAAATGCGCAACAGCTTTAGAAATAATGCCTTTTCATTTCTTTGAACCTATGTCATTTTGGGAATTCGAGGCTTGTGCAGAACTGAGATGGCAAGTTAGTAGTCACAACTATTTTTTTTTTTTTTTTTAAAAAACTCTTAACCACCATCACTGTCTTTTGCTTACTTTATTTTGCTGTCTGATGCTCTCACAGACATTGTAGATGTTGTTGATAGGAAGTGTTTTTCTAGCTGGAAAACCATTGCCATTCAATGCGCTTATCTGACACCACCATTGTAGAGCATCTGCCCTGGGATACATGCACAAGTGGTTCACTATTTTTTGTGCACTGACTTGAGGGGAAGTACACTTACTCTTTAATTACTGTTCTATGCTAATAAGATAGTCATCATTGACAAAATATTAAAATATTAAGCAAAGTTGCTGATTTATTTTCCATAACATACATTTATTAGGATGTTCTTAATGTCTACCGGTACATATTTAAAGTAGCTTCTGGATGCAAACACATGTTATAGCATGCATACACAGCCGTCATCATTAGTGGCACTTAGACAAGCCCTGCAGCTTGAGCAAGGGATGTGTCTGAGAAACAAGTACTTTTGAGATGTCCAAAGCTTGAATGAGACGCTGCTGCGTGCACTCTAGATTGGCATGCCCTTACTGTACATTGACTACGAGCAAACACCCCTTCCCTGCCCTGTTCCCTCCTTGAAATCGTAGGCTGCAGTGAAACTCCTTTGCACTTGATGATGACTTTGACGTTGCTGCGTTCTGTGGCGTATAAGCCCCTTCTGGGCATGCGCAGTGTGATTTTGCAGATTGTACGCACATCATGTCCCCCAATAAATCAGGCCCGTTGTTGAGAAGTGAAAGTGGCAGACAGTTTCAGCAAACTGAAAAACTCCCATTCTTTTACCTCCAGATTACCACCACAATAGTAATAAAGTGATCTATTTATAGAACACAGAGCACATTTACCATTGTTTTATTCCCAATTCACCTCCACTTGGCCTCATTTACAAAGTGCCACACGGCCAAAGTGCCGTGGAGCCGTGAGCCTCGTATTTGTGCAGTGCTTGCAGCATTTATACAGCATATAAATCATGCAGCACAGCTGCTGTGCTCCTATTATATAATAACCATTGCATTTGTGTATTGATATACGATCTTGATATATCATGATAGTGATTGTAGTCAATTATCTGTGCCACCTATTGGGTGACATCTTGCTTACAACAGTCAAGCAATTGTCTAAGCCCCCTGCTGTGTAAGCCTGCTGTGCAAGCCTGCCGCCCTATCATTTGTAAACGACCTTAATGAGGCAACCTAATGTAAAATAGATTAACAGCCATAAAAGCTGTGGATAATAAGCATAGGAAAAAGGTTACAGGGAAGGTAAATAAGGTTTGACATAAGGGAGACATGAAGGTCACAAGATGAATTTAAAGAGACTGATAAACTAAAAAAAAAATACAGACCACCAGGAAGGCCTTGTACTTCTTTACTCTAATTTAATAATCATTAGTAAAAGGGGGGCTGTATGTCAGTCACAATGTCTGACAGACTCAGCGTTTCCCTTCTCAGATCAGCAATTAGGATAAGGACTCTAGGGTTTTGCCTCCTGAATATAGGACACCCCTTGAGCCATAAACAATTATATTAGACAAGATGGACATTCCTTTCGGTGTCTCCTATTATTTTTATTCCAACAGAGTCAAGTTTTTCTTATACTCTATAATAAAAGCCATAAAATATACATTAACTCTGAGCAGCAACTTTTTATTTTTATCACTAGTAATAGTCATTTTCTAAAATCCTCTAGAATGTAAGGTCTCACGGGCAGGGTCTTCTCTACCCTTTGTCTCCTCTCTGTCGGTCCTGTCTCTTTCACATTATGTGGTGCATTGTGTTGTGTTAGCTATATATATGTGATTCATTAAGGAAAGTAAGGCAAAAAACGAGTTTCTCCTGGACAAAACCATGTTGCAATGCAAATTAGTGCAAATTAGTTTTTTTTATCTTGCACATAAGTTAAACACAGTCTTTTTTATGTAGCACACAAATGCTTTATAGCTTATTTGCACACTGACATTTAAAGTTGATCTAGGACATGCCCTACCCCAACTATAAATCTGCCATCACATTTTAAATTTACCTCCCTCTCCAATGCAACATGGTTTTGCCAAGGTGCAAAGCTACTCCATTTTTTTTGCTTTCCTTTCCTTAATGAATCAGGCCCATTGTGTTTATGTTATTCTTATTTACACCTAGGTATTATCTAGTATATGTAGTGTTATTGTTTTTAAGTATTATTACTGTATTTTTTTTAATTTTATATTAATGTACGGTTGATGTACAGCAGAAGCAGTGGCCCCCCATTTGTCACATCCTTGTCCTTACACTAAGTTTTTACAAGATGACACATGGCTTTTAATTGCACGGATAATAATGAGATTCTTTTGTAAATCTTACCTTTTTTTACAATTATGATATAATGATTAATTTTGTAAAATGAATTTACAAACCTATTGACTTAACTTGGTCATCTTATAGATTTATATGTCTTAACCTGGTTAATCATTTTGGTAAAGCCATCTGTCTAAAGGGATTATGTGTAATTATTTGAATCCCCATTTGAGGGCTTGGAAAGGCTCTTAAAAGAGTTAGTGGCAGCTCAGCTGTCTCAGGGTGAAAGTATATCAAAATGGAGCTAAGTACAGGCAAAAAAGAAATCACATTTACAAAGTCAATGTAAGAGGCAATTATTGAGACATGGCTAATATATATTGATTTACATCAGTTATTTGCTGCCATGAAGAGCTGTCTAATAAGTGGACAGTACAATACGCTATATCCAGTATGCTGAAAGTAAAGATAACTGTATAATTATTCATTTCCGTCCAATTGTTCTTTTGTTAATTTTTTTAGAAGAAGTCTGCTGCTCACAGGGCAGTCTATTTGTTGCTTGCAATCAAAGACATTGCATATAGGAAAGAAGTCATATACATTTTGGACACATCTTAGATGAGAATGTAGAGCAATTCTGACATGCAGGGAACGGTACAGCAGTGTATTTCTATGATCATAGGTGAAGCCTTCTGCCTGGAAGATTAGTCTGCACCAGGTCTGACTTACCCCATTAGTGTGAATTTCAGACTAGAAATGAAATTAATTAAGGCCGGAGGGTTTGGGAAGAGTGAGTTATGAATAAATAGATAGCAAGGAAAGGATCTCACTATAGCATATCATAACTATAGCATATCATAGTGAAAACTAGCAACCTACTGGTCAGCTCAGGGCTGGTGCTTTAATTGCAGGAAATGGGGGAGGGGGAGGGAAGGAATGGTGCTCCCCTCCGCCAAAGCTGCCTCTTCTAGACCCTAGTGGGAGGTAGTTGTTTAGGTATTAGGAACTGGACAAAGGGTTCCCAAGACTCTTGTCCATCAATCTTAAAATGCAAAGTGAAAATAAAGAAGCACAAAAAAAACCCACAATTTACAAAAAATAATGGGTGTCATTACAGGTACTGAATAAAATAACCCACGTCCAAAAGCCTGCCACACCCTGGCCGATAGTGTGCACGACAAACTTAATATTCAAAATGATCACACAGGTGGTCAAACTGAACAATATCACTTCTGGCGCCACTTGGGTCTGTTAGGGCAGTCAGAAGGTAACTGCAATGGCGAAAACAGCGTTCTGCGGTCATCTCCCCACCTAGTTATAAACACGCCGGATATTGATTATATCAATGTAGATGTATTTTGGCAAGTGTAATGTAATGCCAAAATCTCCAGGTCAGAAGATCCCAACTAAGTCCTAGAGATTATATATATATATATATATATATATATATATATATATATATATATATATATATACTGTATATATCCTTTTATTATATGAATATTTCTTAGATTATAGTTCCTTTGTAATTCACACACAGTGTGGCGGCATTTAAACAAGAATGATTTGCTTGTTATGTCTGTTCTGTTGTGCGTAAAGTCTAAAATGATTATTATTTTTATACTACAGTTGATTATATGATGACAACACTGACTGTTTATTGTTCTAGGTAAAACAATAACATTTAGGTACAAACTGATACTGAAAAACTTGGCTTGTCTATAAATGAAGAAGAAAAGAAACACAAGGCTGTGCATAGGCCATAGATGATCATCTTGCATTTGGCAGTGGCAGCCAATGGGCTTGTGGTGTTGGGTTGGTCTGATATAAGTATTTGTGAAGTTTGTCAAGGAAATTATGTGGCAGCTGAAATTCTATGGAATGACATAAAATACTTTTTCAAAGTTAAAGATTAAAGAATTCTTTTAAAGTTGTAAAAATGTAAATTTTTTTAAGGATTTACTACGTTGGTGTAAAACTTGTGTGGAGTTTTTAGAAAAGGTAATGGGGACAATGGCAGGGGGAACTATGGATATGGGCAAATGAATCATGAAAAGGAAAACATTAAAAATTAGACATGGTAATTGTATTTATGGTGCAGTATTAGCTTGTTATGGTCCATTATTATTGTATTATTTGTAGACATATAGGGACATTTTTATTACTATAGGGCAAGTGAATCCTATGGACCCAAGCTATTATTAACAACAACCTTCCTTCTACTGTGTGATTGACTGCAGACAGGATTACTCAGTCAGGAAAACATGGATTCAGTGATATGACCTGTATATCTATAGTTTATTGCTCAAAGTAGTAAAACAGACATTGACAAGTGGCCCTATGCACTGCTCTCTGCACTTAGGATGGTGTGAAGGTTATATATTACATGGGGGGAGGGTCTATAAAAATGGTGCACATGAAAAAGGTGGTGTGGCTCGTAGAAGCCAAGGAATTTCTAACTATAATTTTTTTAAGAAAATTGAGAAAATTAAAGCTCTGATGCTGTTGTGAAGGCTATATATAAATTGTTGCTTCTACTGTTCAGAATTCTGACATTAAAACTATATCATTGACTTCTCTGTTTCTTTAACTGATGCACATGCTGGCCAGATTGGACGTCTGTATTTACGCATGTAAGTTCCTAAGTGGTCTCACTTGAGCCCAACTCTATTTTGTTTATGGTTGAATTAACAATGGGCCTGATGGGGCTCCAGCCCCAGGTCTCTCCACAGAAATAGCCCCAGGCCAACCAGCAGTAAAAAGATTTTTCTTTTTTGTGAGGGCACCTGGCGTGGGGAGGGTGGTTGCCAGGGGGCAGTCCTGTCACTGGAAAGCAACAGGCAGCCAATTGTGAGGCTGCCTGTTGCTGAGTGGGGTGGGGGCTGCGTCTACAGAGGCTGTGTGTGACTCTTACTGTGTGACTCGTGCTGTACTAACTTCCACCCAGTTCCAGACGGAGGGCAGCGGCATTCAGCACAACAGGCAAGAAGAATTTATTTTTAACAAGGGATATGTGACAAAAGGGGATATGTGACAACAGGGGATATGTGACAACATGTGATATGTGACAACAGGGAATATGTGACAACATGCGATATGTGACAACAGGCCCAATAGGGGATATGTGACAACAGGTCCAACAGGGGATATGTGACAACAGGGAATATATGACAACTGGTCCAACAGGGGATATGTGACAACAGGGGATATGTGACAACAGGTCCAACAGGGGATATGTGACAACAGGTGATATATGACAACAGGCCCAACAGGGGATATGTGACAACAGGGGATATGTGACAACAGGCCCAACAGGGGATATGTGACAACAGGGGATATGTGACAACAGGCTTAACAGGGGATATGTGACAACAGGCTCAACAGGGGATATGTGACAACAGGCCCAACAGGGGATATGTCACAACAGGGGATATGTGAAAACAGGCCCAACAAGCGATATGTGAAAATATAATATGCATGTATCAATGGCCATTGACACATGCATATTAACAACAAAAGTACACATTAACAAAAAAATTACCAACTTTTTCAATGGAGATCATGCCCTGGTGCCACTGACAGTTAACTGTGTTTGACTATTGTGTGTTGTTTGTTTTATGTTGTGCCCCACTGGCAGGCATTCATTTCATGTCCATGGGCTCTCTCAGAGCATGCTATTATTCATCGTCAGTGACCATAACTAAGGGTAAGACGAGAGGAACCCTCTGGAGACCCGATGGCTTCTTAGCACAAAACAGAGCAATCTCGGTTTATGGGATAACATAAGGTGTGTGTGTCCCTGACATCTAAGGCTGTTTATAGCATTCTAAAACATGCTATGGAACAAAAACATAAAAAAAAATTAAGTAAAGAAAACACACTCACATAGCTCCAACCACTAAAAAAGCACAGATATTTGGATTCCCTAAACTTGTTGCAATTTACAGAATAAAATACAGTGAATATCTTGTGGGTTGAATTAATTGCTAGGTAAAGGATAATGACATACTGATTTTCCCCATACAACTAACATAATTAATGAATATATATATATATATATATATATATATATATATATATATATATATATATAGATATAAATAAATATATACATACATGCACAAACATATATTACATTAAATTTTTAGGGTTCAAAACATGGTTCAAAATGGTTACAAAAGAAGGTGGTATCTGTTCCAGAAAATCAATATAAATTCACTTATTTGGAGAAAAAAGACAAAAAAAAGAACAATCCTGGTGAAGTCAATGTAATACTAGATAGTGAACACAGCCTTCTGAGTAAGCACTTTAAATAAAACCTCTGGTGCTGAGAGGATTAAGGTGAGCAGCAAGTACCGCTTGGAAATATTTGTTTCAACACAAGAAACAATTCGAACTGGTGTGGTCAAATCCTTCTACAGAATACTGGCTGATCTGTAAACTAATTCCCATAATGTACATCCCAGCTCCCCCTCCCCATCCCCAATAGTATCCCAGGAGAGCTGACCAGTCAGGGATCTCCCTATGTATACAATGGACTCTGTGCATCAGTGTCTGAAGCACAGGTGTTGACGCACTTACTGAAATGTGAGAAGCCAGGAAAAATGTAAATCCCCCATTAGGAATTTAAAAGCAGTGTCTCAATGTAAATTAAGTAATATAGACTTGAAATTACCCAGGGGCATTCTATTGTTATGCAGGTAATGAGCTGAGACCACTGTACACAGCCCTAGTATAAGCTTTGCACTATGGGAAACGACCGGATGATTTCAGACTTTCCAATTTCCAGCCACTCGGTCAATAGCTAACATCCAGGAAGTTCTGCCAAGGCTTTGTGTAGAGCCGCATCGCTACTTAAGTAAGAGATTAATGCAAATAAATATATTATGTCTAACTCTGATGTGTACTTAGTATTGGTATTCTAACTTACATTGTAGAAATTAGAATACAACAATTCCACTGGTTGAGGATTGAGATGTTTTCAAATGGCTGTAAGGTTAAAGAAGAGGTGCCCTTCTCCATTGGTCGTGTTCCTAAATCATTGTGAGATTGCTTCCCCCCATTTGTGACTTCCTTTGTGTGCCTGATTGCATAGTTGGTTTCAGTAAACTATTTCAGCTAAGTCTATCAAATTTTGTGAAGTAAGTGATCTATGCAAAATGGGTCAGACTCCAATAATCTCTGAATGCGATCTCCAGTGACTGAAAACAACACTGGGCTCCATCTAGAGATGCTCGGGTTCAGTTCCCCGAGAACAGAACACACCCGAACTTAGCAGGTCCGAGTACCGAGCCGGCTCCGCTCGGTACTGTAGCGTGCCCTCGGAATTGAAAACAAGGCAAAACGTCATTGTTACATCGTCAGATCTTGGATCTCTCGATTTTTGGATCCTATAAGTACCTCCCTCCACGTTGACCCAGCGCCATTTCACAGAGGGACACAGAAGGGGTAGTACAGTTCTTGGCAGTCTCTAGTGCAGTTGGGCAGCGTCATATCTAAAATAGAAAGAGGAGGGGTGGCAGTTTTTTTTAAAAGTCTCCGTGACATTCTACTGAGTTATAGGTCACACAGAGCTCCATTGCTAATTGTCATTGCTGAAATATAAATAATAGGTCTGGCAGGCTTGGTCTTCTAAATCTGCAGTCACAATGTACTGAGTACAACAGTTGTTTAGCCATTTATAGCGCTTGTAAAGCCACAGTAATGTAAGCATGGATGTCTAAATAAACGTGTATATATGTATTACCTACCACTTTCCTGCTGTTTCATCAGTATTGCACAAAGTGTTTGTAATCTGCACTTTACGTCAAAGGTATCTAACTATATTATAATTTTTTGAGAATTGGGGCTGATTCGAAGCTCAGTGATGAACTTGCTTTTTGCTGTGAACTACAATCCCTTTTTTTTAGTGCATTGTCTGGCACCCTGGATTGGTTTGGGTCTAATAAAAGAACGCATCCCATGGGGGGTCAGCGCTCGTCGCCATGTATTAGCTGTATTACTACAGTTATCCAAGGAATGGGTAGAGCGATCAAATGAGCAATAACTGATCTCATGATCCAAGGACAATTCCATCTTTTCTTTTCTGCCACTGCTGTGTGGCAATTTTTCCTAGATGTGCTATGAACTGCCGTGCATATGTGTCATTGCTCTGTCGCTTAGTATCCAGCCAGGTCGCTGCAGTCTTTGAAAGTGTATGAAAATAATATTGTGACCTGTGAGGTGGTCATAATTGACTACAAATGACTTGAAATTAGTGTTATTGAGGTTAATAATAATGTAGGGGGAAAACAAAGCAAAAATATGTGATTTTAGCAAAAAAAAAAAAAATCGAGATTTTAGAAAAAAATTGGGATCCAAAACCAAAACACGCAAGGGCGGTTTTGCCAAACCAAAACACAAAGTTAATCCAGATCCAAAACCAAAACCAGAACACGGGGGTCAGTGAACATCTCTAGTTCCATCATCATCATCATTTATTTTTATAGCACCAGCAAAGTCCGTAGCACTTTACAATTGGAAACAAACACAGTAATAAAACAATACTGGGTCATACATACAGACAGAGACGTAAGAAAACTTTACCCACAAGCTTGCAATCTATGTGATGGCACAACTGCAGGGGTTTCAGGTGGTGGTTCCCTGTCTCCTATGTATGCCACCACTTAAGGAGAAATTGATGTCAAAACATTTACACTTCTTTTAAATATGAATATGTCTGTTCAGAAAAGTCAATTTCTTTTGACAGTAATATAGTTAAGGCTCTGTGTTAAATTATCAGTACGAGTGTGAATATTTTGTCTGGCATGGTGTTGAAACTAGTTGCAAAGGATTTCAGAAGACAACTACTAGAATAGAACTCAAAGGAGTGCATTGCCCAAAATAATCCAGTCATAATTGATCAACTCAGAAGCTCAAGAGGAATTAAATTGGAAGGTAACCCCTATATGTCTGTGTCTACAGTCATTTTCTGACTGTGCTTACAGGCCCCAATATGATCTGGAAGAGATCCAGTTGCTCAGCATGACGATTGAATATCTGGATCTCTACATTTGTTCAGCCATGTGTGTGGCCAAATTACAAAGTAATCATTCAGTCATTTTGCACTTTCGTTGATCAACAAGAGTTGTCTGTCTATGGCCAGGGGTACTGATTAAATGAACAGAACTACATACTATTTCAAGCATCTTAAATTCTGTCAAGGTTCTTTAAAGTTGGTGATACAGACTGCAATCTAGTCATCTGCCGAATGACCATATATGTGAGTAATTTGGCCACACATATAGACATAGACATTACATAGTTCTGGACATTCATTTACCAGCACAAATGACAGTAAAATTGGGCACATGTGTACTTTACACCATCGGCAGAGCTACATCCAGAGTAGCTCATGCTGCTGCTATGGGGCCCAGCTATGCTGGTCCATTCACTCTAGAGGTCTGTGCTGTGCCAGAGCTAAAATCTTAAATGGTCCTCACTACACATGTGTCAGGTCTTGCACATGCTCAGAAGAATGGATTGGGGGCCTTCAGTGCAGATAATGGATCCCTTCCATAAATTTTGGTATAGGGCTAGGTCAGTGGATCCCAAACCTTTTCAGTTCAAGGCAACCTTAGGGTCTCCATAATTTTTTCAAGGCACCCTTAAGCCAAAATAATTACCAAGTAGTCCCCCGCCTTGCTTACCACTGGCCCTGGCCGAGGCACCCTTGTGAGATCGCTGAGGCACCCCAGGGAGCCTAGGCACACAGTTTGGGAACCACTGGGCTAGGTGATTCAGTGTTACACCCCTGATATAGGCTGGGTACACACTACAGAAAATTTCTCCTGATGAAACATTGTTAAGGATTTTACCAAGGACTGAATAAAATAAGTCCCAAGCATGCCGATTCATGTGTACACACTAAACACTTTTTACATGATTTACCTTCAGATCTGTGCTCTTCATCTGTCATAACCATTGGCTGAAAAGATCCAGACCCTGCACACTCCATCTATGGAGACTGGACTCTGGACCTAGATCTATGGACATTGCCGGTCCTGAGTACATACACACTGCAGAATTGGAACAACATCGATCCACCGTTGAACAAGATTTTTAGTCCGATTTTTAGTTTAAATATCAAATCAAACGATACAATGTGCTTTGAAATGCTAATCATTCATTATTGGCGCGTACACACTAATGTGATATTGGGCCGAATCGTTGTTTATTGTGTGATTGGCCCGAAAATCGGTTAAACATCCTGTAGTAGTGTGTACCCAGTCGTATGCTTTATTTTGGCCAACGTACTCAGAAATGTGTTGCCCTGGGTCATGACCTGACCTAGTTTTCCATTCTGCTTAATCAGATTTTGAAATCATAGACTGTGTGTTTTGTGGGACCACATACAGTACAGCCAACGTGATTGAAAACAAGCTGCATGTGTAATACCAGTGCGGCATGTACATTTTTGAACATTATAAATGCTTTTAATATTAGGTGAACTAATATTTTATATTTTGTGCTACTCTGACATATAAACGGTATTACATTTGGTTCCAAGAACCAGAAATAAACCTACAAAATGATTTACTATTTTTGAAAGCATTACGCTCATAACATCATTTAAAAACTTGAACTTTGCTAAAATTAGCAATTGAGTTTAAAACTGTTCATAAATCAAATTTCTTTTACATTGCTGGTGACTTGCTCCTTGTCGAAATATGTCACATATCATTTCATGCTGTATATTGTGAATTACATTTCAGAAGTGACCTTATCGCTGTAATACATACCATGCTTGCTGGTGATGTGCACAGCTATATATTTCTTGATTTCTGATCCAGAAACACAATTTTACAAATCCTCGCAGAATAAAGACCCCTTGGCACCTTTCAAATAAAATAAGGTGAAGGAAGTGGTCTGAATGTTGGAAACGCCGCAGAAAGCTTTGCTGCAAATGCTTTAGTTGAATCTATTTCTCCACTCACAGCATATGACTGAGAAGAAACAAGTGTTATCTTCAAAGGGAGATGCTTAAGCCCCAGCATATAGCCCACATAAACAAACACTTTGCCTTATCAAGTCAAGGAATAGGTTACAATAGAAAAGGTAGCAAGCAGCATTGGGGATAAGATAGTAAAACAAACAGATCAGTGAATGGCTGCAAAGGTATTATTAGTACAGAAAGTAAACCAATGCTGAAGTACTCAAGCTCTGCAAACAATTCAGTGTAGAGGGAATTTCTTTGATTCAGAGTCCTTTTGTGAATGTGAATCATGCTGCATTTTTGTGCAATGATCCAGGATGACTTATTTTTAACCAATGAGGGTGCAGCTATTTTAATTGGCATTTAATTGTTATGGTTGCATTATTGTTCAAAAATAAGAGAAATATGGAAGGTGTATGATCATAACTACCAATAGCTGCTCAAAAAATTGGACCAAACTATCCTTTGTTCCCCACATCAACCCTATATTTACATCATGCTGCATACATCTAAAAAAAAATTTCCACATATTTCACACAAGACACTACAAAAACTTCATGCACTCATCATCTCACGCATTGACTATTGCAATTCCCTCCATACTGGTCTTCCCAAAATCAGACTCGAGCCCCTACAATCTATTTTGCACATAGCGGCTAGATTGATTTTCCTTGCAAACCGTTTTTCCTCTGCTGAGCCACTCTGACAATCTCTACATTGGTTGTCTGTTTTTCAATGAATCCAATATAAGATTCTTCTACTAACATACAATGCCATCAACAAAATTGCACCAACATGCATCTCCTCAGTTGTCTCAAAATATCTCCCAACTCGATACCTCCGTTCTGCACAAGATCTGCGTCTTCCACTCTCATCACTTTCTCCCATTCTCGGTTACAGGACTTTTTTCGAGCTGCACCCACTTTGTCAAATTCACTCCCTTGCACCACAAGACTTTCCTCTAGTTTTCAAACCTTCAAGTGGTCTCTGAAAACCCACCTCTTCAGACAAGCTTATAATATTCCTCAACCACCACCTCAATCTCCCTAGGTTACCCTGTTACCACCCTCTACACAGTTAACACAATACAACAACCCTCTGACCAACATAGTTGTGTGACTGAGCATACAACCCACTAAATACTTTTTACCTTTGCATTCTAGATGGACAAATATGCAATAGGATGTAGCACTTACCCTTGTGTATCAAACCATTGTCCCCTAGATTGTAAGCTTGCAAGCAGGGCCCTCTTACCTCTCTGTCTGTATTACCCAGTATTGTTTTATTGCTGTTTGTTCCCAATTGTAAAGCGTTACGGAATCTGCTGGCGCTAAATAAATAAATGTTGATGCTGATGATGACCGTAGTGTGTTTGTGTATGTGTGGTCTTGTGTCGTACAGAATTTAGATTGCAAGGTTCAATAGAGCAGGGACTGATATAATTTATTAAAATATTCTCTGTACAGCGCTGCGTAGTATAGTGGTAAATAAATAATAATAGTAACAATACATACCAATCTGAAAACATAAGGTGCACTATGAAAGATCACTACATCTACAATATGCAATTATATTTAGGAGATTTTCACTTATGTTACAGCAGTTAAGAATCTTACTTGGACATTTCTTCACTACGATTTAAAATAAACAACAAAAAATCTTTAGTGTACTTCTGTTTACAAGCATTGTTGACATAACAATTTTTACAATGACTCCGAGATTAATAATATCAGCATCATTTTCTAGTCATCTCCTCCGATCTACATACTGTGAGGACATTGTCATCAGCATAGCATTATGATCAATGGATCTCCATGTCACGCTATTTCTCCATTTAAATTGAAAGGAAGTTGAGAAAACACTTGTGTGGACAAAACATAAATCTTATACTACTTCTAAGGTCTTTAACCAAATTTGTTAGCAAGGGTATGTCATATGCTAGTGGTCAGGAAGATAAAAAAAAATGATATGCATAGGCAAACCGAGGGGGTTTCCTAGTGCCAGGAAACCCCCCTCCAAGCCTGGGGCACTATATAATTGAGGTGGCTGGGCCCTGCTCCCACTTCACACAGCTCTGCTTGAAAAGGGAGAGCTGCGTGCACCTAACAGTAGTGCACGCAGCATTGCCCATGTATATTATGGGGATAGGAAGAGTTGGAGAGCAACCAAGCACTGTCTAAAATTATAGCCACGCCCCCATGCATGCTGGTCACGCCCACTGGCGGCGTGGTGTGGAAACTCCCCTCTGCAAATCCTGCGTTTGCCAGTGATATGGTCTATTTTTCTTCATAGTTAGGGCTCACTTCATAGGCAGGGGTTTGATAGGAATGGCCCACATGTTTTTTTGCAAATGCCTAAGATTTTAATTAGCTCCCCCTGATGGTGACTACGAATTTAGTACACTGGATTTAAAAACAGATTGGGGGTAAATTTACTAAACCACGGGTTTGAAAAAGTGGAGATGTTGCCTATAGCAACCAATCAGTTTCTAGCTGTCCTTTTGGAGACTGTGCTAAATAAATGATAACTAGAATCTGATTGGTTGCTATAGGCAACATCTCCACTTTTTCAAACTCGCAGTTTAGTAAATCTAGCCACTGGATGTCTTTCCTACCAGAAATGGGTTCTGTAACTATAATTAGTAAAAAGAATAATTGGGATGATTGACTTTGGGTATTTTGCTGCCATTATGAGGTCGGAAGGTACCAATATTTTTCCCTGTAAACGTAAATTGGCAGCTGCCTCCATTTGGTTTGTTTTCCAATGGATCATTACAGTTGAATTTTAGAAATGTTTGACCTTTAACTGTTTCAGTGTCACTGATGAGTGAACTTTGAAATTTTCTGCAAGAAAATAATAAAGAGAGATCTCTTTACCTCTAGATATATACAATATATTTTCCAGCAAGTCCTTTGTGTGTGTCTTGAGATGAACATTTTGGACAAGAATGGCCCCATATGTTCCCATTCTGTTTTTCTTATGCATCATTGATTCCAAAAAGCATTGCAGTCTGTATGGTGGTGTCTTTACCCCCTTCAGCGTGACACAGTGAGATTTAATAGCCTTAGTATTCCTAAACTAAACTTTCAAATATATCATTGTCCTTAAATTAGTTCACATGTTTGATTTTTAACTAAGATAAGGGTATTTTGAATGTGACGAATGTACTAGAAAGGCACCCTAAGCAGTTCATTGGATTAGAGGACAAAGATCATAGCCCGGGAGACATGTTTATAGTTTGAGCTGTTATTTTAAGTTTTCAGTGCTTTTAAACATGCCAATGACTCATCTCTGCTTAAACACATCTATGCTTGTTACACATAATGAGTAATTGCAATCCCATTAAACTGCAATTCCCAATGACCCGGCTAAATTCAGAAATCTGCATTTGTGTTTCTTAGTTGTCTTCCAGTCTGGAACGTCTCCAGGTTCTGGTAATTTCAGTGTCCTTATTGCCTGTGCCTGGCCATGTTTTTGTGTTGTACAGCCAAAATAAAACACGTAGAATGACTATGACACTTAAACAGTTCCTGGCAGTAGCCAAACGAGGGTTCACTGTGTGTATTGTGTGGCTCCTCAGACTGGGAGGGTGGCGCTTACCTGTGACATCATAATGAAGCGTCACACTCCCAGGTCAGCCAAACACTGACATAGAGGATCAGCAGCCAGCAAATTTACATGTAAAAAGCTG
Source organism: Mixophyes fleayi (assembly GCF_038048845.1). NCBI lineage: Eukaryota > Metazoa > Chordata > Amphibia > Anura > Limnodynastidae > Mixophyes > Mixophyes fleayi. The sequence goes on from NC_134406.1 coordinate 37,314,423, forward strand.
CTGGCTGCTTCTCCTTCATGTCAGCGGCTGACAATCTACGTGGGGGCGCCGCAGGGCCATTGAAAACACTGGATGAGTGACATTATGTGTTTTAGGTGCCCCCTAACCATTGGCATCCTAGGCTAGGTTTGCCTAATGGTAGCTCTGGCCCAGGGTGACTTTCTTTGCAGATGGAAACTGTCAGAATCACTAGGTGGAATTGATGATACCTGCCAGCAGTTGGCGCTACTGAGTACTGAGGCGCGGAGTCTAACACGCCCCTGGTTTTCACCAGGAACCCCCGCAAGGAGGTATGGACTTCGCTGCAAGGGACGCGCAGGTCGCGGCCCTCAGTATCAGTCAGCTGGCGAGGTAACAATTGAGGCAGCGGTGAGAGCCCACCAGGATGCAGGATGGAAGGGTAGTCAGCAAGCCGGGTCAAAACCAGAGGAACGGAAATAGCCAAATCAGAAGCAGGAGAATGGTCAGGAAGCCCGGTCAATACCAAATATCAGTCTAAGCCAGAATCAGGAACCAAGGAGAAGTCAGGAACAAGCCGGGGTCAGAATCCAAATAACAGCAACACAGGAACAAACGCTGGAGCAAGACTGAAGACCAAATACTCTGGCACTAGACATGTGTCAGAGGCTGCCTTATATACCCTAAGGTGCCTCCTGATAGGGTTAGGGAGATTTCGGCGGTAAGACATGCTGGCTGCAGACAGGTGAGCAGAGATAGCGTCCTGCTGCTAGGCAACAGGACGTGGTTGCTTGGAAGGTGCAGGCGTCCGTCTCCTGCCCCAAGTGTCAGTGCGGAGACGGCGCCTGACAGAAACTTGTTGCTGCACATAAGTTAAATACTGGCTGTTTTTTCATGTAGCACACAAATAATTGATAGCTTATTTGTACACTGAAATTTAAAGTTGATATTTGTGTGCTACATGAAAAAACAGTCAGTATTTAACTTATGTGCCTAACAGAAAACTAATTTTCACCCCTTGAATTGTAACATGGTTTTGTCCAGGAGACTTAAATAAGAAACTTCTTAATTAAAGTTCTTTAATGAATCAGGCCCCAGGACATGGTTATTCCCGGCATCGGCTGAAAAGATCATGACTCTGTAATCTCTATGGGGATCGAGATCGTGAGTGCATACACACTGCATGATCGGAAGGTGATTGGAACCAAATGAAAGGACAATCGTCACTTTAGAATGACTATCGTTCAATGTGTAATTATACATGCTAACGCAATATGTGGCCAAGCGGTCGATTATTAGGTGATTGGCCGATAATCGTCTTAAAATCCTCCAGTGTGTACCTAGCCTTATCCCAATGCAAATGTCTATCGCGTTCTTCTTCATTTCTGATCTGCTTTTTGATCTGACACAAACTTCTACAATAAGTAGAAACAGAACCAGATGAAAAATCTATGGGCCTGATTCATTAAGGATCTTAAATGAAGAGGTTCCTTATTTCAGTCTCCTGGACAAAACCACGTTACAATGGAAGGGGTGCAAATTAGTATTCTGTTTTGCACATAAGTTAAATACTGACTGTTTTTTCATGTAACACACACATATCAACTTTAAATTTCAGTGTACAAATAAGCTATCAAGTATTTGTGTGCTACATGAAAAAACTGTCAGTATTTACCTTATGTGCAAAACAGAAAACTAATTTGCACCCCTTCCAATGTAACATGGTTTTGTCCAGGAGACTGAAATAAGGATCCTCTTCATTTAAGATCCTTAATGAATCAGGCCTTATATCTCTATCCGTCTGTCTGACTCTCCTTCTCTTTCTCACCTCTCTCTCTCTCATCATCAATCATGCAGAGGCGAATGCAAGATTTAGAAGGGGGGGTTTCCGCCCCCCCCCCCCCGGAGAAAAAAAAATAGAGCGTGAGAGAGAGCTGCTGTTAATAGGCTGAATATCAGTTTGCCCACAAAATGTCAGCATGCATTGTGAGTTGGTGATTAGTTAACTGTAATCACCAAAAACCTGTAGAGCAACTAAAATCCACATAAAAAAGATATACTGGATGCACCGTGTCACAAAAAGTATATTGGATTTGTGACTAATTACATAAACAGTCAGAGAACATGTGAGATATTATCCAGATTTCAGTAAGCACGGCCTATCACAGTGGCGCACGCATGCGCGGCAGAGCTGTATTAAACTACAATACAGCACTGCCGCGGATGCTTCTTTGACAGCGCCGCGGCTGCTGTGGAGTACCGTTGGTTCCTGGAGGGGAGGGGTTTCTGGGGAACCAGAAACCCCCCCTGCATGCGCCAGTGTCATGGATATATTTCATATAAGAAATGAAGGTCTCAGAATCACTGAGCCTCCCCCACACTACCCTTAATTTATTCAATAAAGACCCAAAACAGATTATGACAATTTATACAAACATACTTCTCATATGGTTGTTTGCATTGCCTCTTTGTGCTGGTCAATTACTCTGATTGGATGATAAGAGCCGGTGCTGACAATGTGTTAAATAGTTCCGTAGACTTATTTCACTGCACTTCATGTTCAGCCTTCTGCATTATTAATTAACATTAGTGAAAGGAATGAGGGAACTATCATCTGTCTATTCCCTCTCTTCCATCGTACAAACACTGGCGAAGATATTCTAATGTACTGTTTTTCTTCTGCATAAATCATTTACCATCTTTCTGATGCATGAATTTAAATGTATGCTGATGCATCTCTGACAGTTTGAGGATAAAAGTTTTTTTTTCATATGTGATGAACAAAAATCGTCTTTAAATGATTTAAGCAGTGTCTGTCTTCTTTGTATCACAGAGAGGATTATACATCAAATGTTTTGCTTAATCCATGGAAGTTTTTTGCTCTATGGACCAAAGACTCAGTTATTTGCTAGTCTGGTTACCTAGAGAAGGAAACTTTGAGTATTTGTGGTAAAAATTAAGTTTTATCAGAATAAATAATTTAGTAAATGCTGTTTAGAAATGTTTAATCTAAAATGCCGATGAGCACTTTTCTGTGCAGACACTTAATGTGGTTTCCCACCTTCAGACATCTTAATCTTTAAATAGCCGCTCTACTATATAGCCCTTTCAAGGGCACCCACCTCCAAAGGGACTACTTCTATCTGTACAGAAGCAGTAGTCCGCTCTGTCTGACAGTATGACAGCATGGATTGGACATGCTATCCGGATGAGTGAGCAGGAATTGAAAAGTGTCCAGGCTGAAGGTATGTATTGTAGTATCTTAACATTTAAGGCTGGGTGCACATTACAGTGTTTTCAGTTGAGTATAGGGTCAATCAAACAATAAACTAGAGATGGGCGGGTCCGGTTCTCCGAGAACCGAACCCACCCGAACTTTGGGTATCCGAGTACCGAGCTGAGCAGCTCGGTACTCTCCCGCCCATTCCGAATCCAAATCGAGGCCGAACGTCATTGTGACGTCGTCGGATCTCGGGGCTCGGTTCTCGCGATACTTCAACTTTATAAATACACGCCTCCACAGCAATCCATCGCCATTTGACAGAGGGAGAGAGCAGGGTGTAGTCATAGGCTAATTAGAGCAGGGACAGAGAATACAATATTGTTCTTGCAATTGCTCTAACCAAAATCGCTAGTGCAGAGAGGAGGATAGAGGTTTATTATTTTTTCTTCATATTTGGCACTCCCCAGCGCTTTTGGGGTGTCCCCCATAATTGTGCATAAATATTTCTGGCTGTCAAAAGTTATATCTGTCAGCAGTATCTACTAAATAATTTTTAGCACTCCTCAGTGCTTTTGGGGTGTCCTCCCTAATTGTGCATTAATATTTCTGGCTGTCAAAAGTCATATCTGTCAGCAGTATCTACTAAATAATTTGTAGCACTCCTCAGTGCTTTTGGGGTGTCCTCCCTAATTGTGCATTAATATTTCTGGCTGTCAAAAGTCATATCTGTCAGCAGTATCTACTAAATAATTTTTAGCACTCCTCAGTGCTTTTGGGGTGTCCTCCCTAATTGTGCATTAATATTTCTGGCTGTCAAAAGTCATTTCTGTCAGCAGTATCTACTAAATAATTTGTAGCACTCCTCAGTGCTTTTGGGGTGTCCTCCCTAATTGTGCATTAATATTTCTGGCTGTCAAAAGTCATATCTGTCAGCAGTATCTACTAAATAATTTTTAGCATTCCTCAGTGCTTTTGGGGTGTCCTCCCTAATTGTGCATTAATATTTCTGGCTGTCAAAAGTCATATCTGTCAGCAGTATCTACTAAATAATTTTTAGCACTCCTCAGTGCTTTTGGGGTGTCCTCCCTAATTGTGCATTAATATTTCTGGCTGTCAAAAGTCATATCTGTCAGCAGTATCTACTAAATAATTTTTAGCACTCCTCAGTGCTTTTGGGGTGTCCTCCCTAATTGTGCATTAATATTTCTGGCTGTCAAAAGTCATTTCTGTCAGCAGTATCTTCTAAATAATTTTTAGCACTCCTCAGCGCTTTTGGGGTGTCCTCCCTAATTGTGCATTAATATTTCTGGCTGTCAAAAGTCATTTCTGTCAGCAGTATCTACTAAATAATTTTTAGCACTCCTCAGTGCTTTTGGGGTGTCCTCCCTAATTGTGCATTAATATTTCTGGCTGTCAAAAGTCATTTCTGTCAGCAGTATCTACTAAATAATTTTTAGCACTCCTCAGTGCTTTTGGGGTGTCCTCCCTAATTGTGCATTAATATTTCTGGCTGTCAAAAGTCATATCTGTCAGCAGTATCTACTAAATAATTTTTAGCACTCCTCAGTGCTTTTGGGGTGTCCTCCCTAATTGTGCATTAATATTTCTGGCTGTCAAAAGTCATAACTGTCAGCAGAATCTACTAAATAATTTTTAGCACTCCCCAGTGGTTTGCGCTCAGAATGGATTCAAAGCAGTCCACATATGATCTGAATGAGCAACCAGGTTCTGTCACCAGTCCTGATGTCAGTGTTCCCAGTACGTCATCTGGCCAAGGCGATGTCAAACAACAGAGTGTTTTCAAATTAGTGCAAAAAACAAAAACCAAAAAATTTTTTACTGTATTGAAGCGAAAAGAAGTGTAACTGAGCAAAAGTTAAGTGACGATAAAAAAAAAATTGCAAGCATGCCATTCTACACACGCAGTGGCAAAGAGAGAATGAGGCCTTCACCTTTGGCTATTAGTGGCAGATCCCAAAAAGTTACCCAGCCTACAATTGGTGCACAAATACTGTTACGCGTCAAAGCCGAGCTGCAAGATAACAGTGAGGCATTACAGGAGAATATTTGCTCTGATTCACAAATGACAACAATCCCTGTGGAGAGTCCATCCAACAGTGGGATGTCTAATCGTGAGCATTCTGCTGATGTGTGCCTTAATAGCCCGAGTGTAGCCGGTGATACCCAAATTGAGGATGCCACTTTGGAATTAGAAGAGGATGAGGGGGAGATTTGTGTAGGCGACGAGGACGCTAATGATGATGTTGATGATTATGATGCAGACAGATACCAAATTGCCTTTCTCAATTTCTATTTATATTCTAGATTATATAACGGCTGAATAGTTTTCTATTTTACTCCTAGTGGAGAGAGGATCTGATGCAGACAGATACCAAACTGCCTTTGTCCATTTCAATTTATATTGTACAGTCTATAATGGCTGAAATTTTTAGTATTTTATACAAGTGGAGGGGAGCCTAGAGAGACAGAAACCAAACTGGCTTTCTCCATGTCAATTAATATTGTACAGTCTATAATGGCTGAATTTTTTGGTATTTTATACAAGTGGAGGGGGGCCTAGAGAGACAGAAACCAAACTGTCTTTTTCCATTTCTTTACATATTTAACTATAAGTGTAGGGTGTAATATACATTCAAAGACGATGGCTGCATTGCCAATATGCATAGATGGAGAGGAAGACAATCTGTTTTGTGTGTAGAATAGGCCTACCAACGAAGAATTAAACTGTTTTTTTGGATGATTTATTACCTCAACAATTAGATTACTTGTCTCTAAAACAGTTGGAGCACTAAATTGGGTTAATTTAGGCCCAAAAACATGGATTTTCCCAAAAAATAGCAAAACAAAACCAAACAAAACCAAAACCAAAACCAAAACACGCAATGGCGGTTTTGCAAAACCAAAACCAAAACACGACGGTAATCCAGATCCAAAACCGAATCCAAAACCAAAACACGGGGGTCAGTGACCATCTCTACAATAAACGACCGTTCACCCCGATATCGCATTAATGTAATTAAAAAATAAAATTCACCAATGTACACTGCTGTGTACATTCAGTCTTACCTTTGTATTACCACAGTATGACTATATAACTCCTAAATTGCCTACACATAACCTTATGTGACCCCCACATTGCCAACCTGTGTCCCACATGCCGCCTCCTCACTAGCAGGCATACTGTAATCCTTATGTCACTATCCTAACTTCATTGTACCCCACTTGCCCCTCCATCACCAGTCTGTGCCCACATGCTCCCTCCTCACTAACAGGCATACTGTAATCCTTATGTCCCTATCCTAACTTCATTGTACCCCACATGCTTCTCCATCACCAGTCTGTGCCCACATGCCCCCTCCTCACTAGCAGGCATACTGTAATCCTTATGTCGCTATCCTAACTTCATTGTACCCCACTTGACCCTCCATCACCAGTCTGTGCCCACATGCCGCCTCCTCACTAGCAGGCATACTGTAATCCTTATGTCCCTATCCTAACTTCATTGTACCCCACTTGACCCTCCATCACCAGTCTGTGCCCACATGCCCCCTCCTCACTAGCAGGCATACTGTAATCCTTATGTCCCTATCCTAACTTCATTGTACCCCACATGCTTCTCCATCACCAGTCTGTGCCCACATGCTACTTTCCACACCTCATTGCACTTGACATGCTACCGTTCTCTCCAGGGTTTCTAGTTTAAAAGCACTAATGCCATTTTCATTTAGACTTTAGAGACATTGAATATGATGTGGTGGTAAAGGTTTGTATATGTCATATTTCTTTGCAACAACAGCCTAAACCAGTAGTAGTGTACCCAAGGAGTCCTGTCAACCATGCAAAATTTGTCCCCTCTGATATTTCCCTAACAACACCTTCCTTACTTGTCTTCCATGTCTTCCTTTATTGTCTATTTTCAGTTCTACAAAAACTGAGCCAATAATAGTTTCGCCAGCTTATAGATGCTACTTACCTGATATCTCTATCTCTAATAAATCCTACCCCTCAAGCTGGCTGGCTAGGTGTCATCTTTAACTAAGAACTGTCCTTTGTTCCCCACATCCAACCTCTCTCCAAAATCTGTTAGACACATCTAAGAAACATCTCAAGAATATGCATGTATCGAACTTTCACCTCTGTACTCTATTTTGAATGCAGCAGACTTATTTTCCTAGCCAAAAGGTCCTTCACTGCTGCTCCACTCTGTCTAACTCTATATTGGCCACCTGTATTCAGTGGTCGAAGTGGAAATTTATAAGTGGCGATACAGAAATTTAGAAGTGGTAGTATGGAAAATGTAAGTGAATGGAATTTGATGTTACAATGAAGACAGTAGGAGAAGTGGCAGTATGGCAGACGACCATATACCAGTCCACTTCGATCTTTGCCTTTAATTTAAAGAATCTAATATAAAAAACTTCTACTAAGATAGAAAGTCATTAACACAGCTGCACCAACATACATCACTTCACTTGTCTCAAAATATCTCCCAACTAGATCCCTCTGCTCTGTTTAAGATCTGCACCACTTATCCTTTGTCTTCGCTCCTATCTCTACTCCCGACTCTGTGCCACCCTATTTTTGTTTCCCCTTCCCTTTAGGATGTAATTGCTCATGAGCACATTGCTCTTTGTTGTGTTTTCCTTCCTACCATAGCACCTCTAGACCTGTCTCCCTAGCCCTAGGCACAGGCCAACTTCACTGTGTACTACTTATTACTAATGCTCACTGTCTTGTCCATAGCTGGATCTGTAACTCTTTGTTCTCTGTTTAAACTCAGTTAATTTGTTGTAGAGTGTTCATTGTATAATTTTGCATTGTGAAACTATGTATTATTCATAGCTGTTTGTGCATTATGTAATACTGCTAAATGTGTACTCTGTTCACCCCTTATGTACAATGCTGTGGACCATTTGTTGCGCCTTACAAATTAAACATAATAATAATAAAAATAATAATAGTAATAATAATAATTACTCCCATTCCTGGTTACAGGACTTTTTCGGGTTGCACCCACTTTGCGTAATTCTCTCTCTCATGCAACAAGACTTTCCCCTAGTTTCCAAACCTTAGCAAATTCCTGAACCACTTCCTTAACCCATTCTATTCTATCTGATTACCAGTTCACACAAAACTTACATTTATTCTCTATCTCTACTCAAGCAGCCTACTGTCCCCCAAACCAACTTTGCTGTGTGGCTGGATCACACATCCCCACTAAGTACTTTTTCCTATTGCTATCGGGCTGGACATAAATGTGATTGTGGCACTTGACGTGAAGCATCTAAACCTTATTTTACTACTGGTTGTAAGCTCGTGAGTAGGGCCCTCTTATCTCTTTGTCTGTTTGTTCCCAATTGTAAAGTGCTTCTGAGTATGTTGGTGCTATATAAATAAATGGATGTTATTATTAATACTAAAATATTAATATTTATTCGATATATCGTATAAGAAAGCTTTAGAAAGGTGTGCCTTTAATGTAAAACTGGAGAACATTTGCACCTTGGCAAAACCATGTAGCATTAGAGGGGAGATAAATTTAGAATGTAGGGACAGATTTATAGTTGGGATACGGCATGTCATAGATCAACTTTAATTTCAGTGTAAAAATAAAGCTATCACGTATTTCTGTGCTACATGAAAAAACAGTCAGTATTTTCCTTGCGTGCCAAAAAATCAATAAAAAAAACTTCAATTTGTACCCCTTGCATTGTAACATGGTTTGTCCAGGTGCAAAGATGCTCCTTTTCCTTGCTTTGCTCCAAACTCAATATCAAGCCCATAAAATGCAAGATTTTGTACTATTCAGCACAACACTATTTTCCACTTGTGTTTTTATCATTTAAGTGAACAAGTTTTTGTTTATATAATTTCTATTTTTTCAAATTGTGTATCTTTATTAGAAAGTTTTTTAGGACATATCAAATAAAATACGAATCACAAAGGATCCCAGCAATTAGTATGCTAATAATATGAGGCACTGAAAAAGAGACATTGATATATACCGTAATAAAGCATACAGAAGTATAATTTTTATATTTTAAAACGGACTTACTAGTGTGTGCTTAAAAGTCAGACCATTAGGAGACTGGTGTCAAAAATATGTATATTAATGATATAGGTATATCATCATAAACTGTTAATGAACTAATTTTTTTTATCCAGTTTAACAAATAATTAATAAGTACTTTCAGTCGTCAAATAGAATTCTTTGAATCTTAACACATTTCTTCATGAGAGAACATCTTCAAACTATAATATATAACACTTGTGTATTGTCTGTAGGAACCTAATTGCAGGGTAGGTGACAGAACTGAGACATATACTGTCTAAAGTTCATTTCTTATTAATTGCCTCACAAAATAACACGTTTTCTGCCTCTCGTGGCATGTGTGTGTTTTCGTTTACTGGGAACCAAGGAGTAATGGTGTCATTTGTGTCGTGCTGGTAAAATGTAAAAAGGGGTTAAGTCACCGTACAATAGACACCAGCAAACTACTGTGAACCACTGAACCGTGGCTAGTTATTTTGTATAATTTTTTTCTTTAAAAAGCGATCTTAACAATTATTTTGTCAGAATATCCTTCTAATTAGAGGAGCAAACTGTTCTCTAATTAGACTTCCTTAGACTATGCACGGTTTCACCATGTCTAATGAACACAGAATTTTTCTGTTAGGGATAATGAAACGCAAGGAGAAGATTAAATGTCATCAATTGTACTGCAGATTGCGCGACAATAATAACATTGCCTCAAAAATATTATTACATAAATATAATATGAGCAGTTATTAGTTACATATAAAACATGTCCCGGTGTTTCGGGAAGTGTATGGTGAGCATGACATATATATTTGCCTAATGTCCTGGATCATCTGGGAGAATCATGAATTTTGGGGAATCCTCCCAGACGCCTCTCCTCCACTCTAATCACCTCTTCCCACTCCAGAATCCAAGACTTCTCCCGAGCTGCCCCCATGCACTGGAATGACCTCCATCGCTCCATCCGTCTCTCTCCCAATCTGTGCTCCTTCAAACGGGCACTCAAAACTCACCTGTTCCTGAAAGCCTACCAACCATCCACTTAACCCCTCCTCTACTCTGCTCATTCTCCCCGCTCTCCCATGGTCCCTTTTTCTCCCATGCATCACTGCCTCCCTTTCGTGCCTGTTTTATCCACCCTCCCTTAGGATGTAAGCTCGCATGAGCAGGGCCCCTCTCCCCTCCTGTCTCCATACCTATTCTTCAGCTCCGCCTTTACTCCATATGTCTGCCCGGAGTTTCTGAAGCATTGGTACTTTGTGTTTATTGTTCTGTACTATGTCACCCTGTGTGGTCTACTGTTTGTACTGTGTACGACGCTGCGGAAACCTTGTGGCGCCTAACAAATAAATGATAATAATAATAATAATAATAATCAGGCCTCACCAGGATGACAATATTTGCGTCACTAAGCTGCGGAGAGCAGAGCGCGATGACACGATCACTACATCATGCCTTTAACACTTGCCCTTTGGGTTTTTTCTCTGGGGTCTCCCAGAGGGGAAGGCCAAAAATTACGCAAGTATGACTACATATACTTCCCCAATATTTGTCAGAGCTTTGTGGAAAGTGATTTGGTTAGCAAAATAGCAGTGTCAGTAGGATGGTATAGGTTTACTGATGAAGTAATATTCATACTAATTTATATTATATTTATTCATTATAATTATCAATATTTAAGTTAGATAAAAAGTGGAGATTCTGCTTTTAAACCTATTCGCATTTTATCGCATGTAATGCAACCCACCTCAGGTTGTTTATTTAAGAAGCGGTAAAAATCTTCTTCAAATTAAATAGTTAAAATCTTCAGTGGACTTCTGCGGAAACAAACTTTTAATAGAAAAGCACCAGATTCCGGTGAAAATGAGGAAGGACTAGAAACCGCTTTGAACAAAGATTTTTTTTTTTCTTTTAAAAATCATTGTGCAAGAAAATAAATATTTCTTCATGACAAAAAAAAATTGAAAGATGAAAACAATGAAAAAGAAAATAATTCTACATTGAAAATGTTTTCATTGACTTCAGTTATTTCTACATGTTTTAAATGATAGGAGTTTCCACTTAGAAAGTAGAGAATAATACATAGTATGGGCTAGTTACAATTTTCAGAGAAATAAATGGTCGTGAAAGCTGCATTAGTGAAACATTGGTGCTTTATACATAGGACATGGGGCAGTACGGTGGCTTAGTGGTTATCACTTCTGACTCACAGCGCTGGGGTCATGAGTTGAATTCCTGACCATGGCCTTATCTGTGTGGGGGTTGTATGTTCTCCCCGTCTTTGCTAGTAGGTTAATTGGATGCTATCAAAATTGACCCTAGTCTCTCTGTCTCTTTCTCTGTGTACGTGTTAGGGAATTTAGACTGTAAGCTGCAATGGGGCAGGGACTGATGTGAATGAGTTCTCTGTACAGCGCTGCGGAATTAGTGGTATCTCCTCCCTATCAAGAACAGTGGTATAACCTCCCTACCAATAACAGTAGTATCACCTCCCTACCAAGAAGAGTGGTATCACCTCCCTACCAATAACAGTAATATCACCTCCCTACCAAGAAGAGTGGTATCACCTCCATACCAAGAAGAGTGGTATCTAGTCCCTACCAATAACAGTAGTATCACCTCCCTACCAAGAAGAGTGTTATCACCAAGAAGAGTGTTATCACCTCCCTACCAAGAATAGTGGTATCACCTCTCTACCAAGAATAGTGGTATCACTTCCCTACCAATAACAGTAGTATTACCTCCCTACCAAGAAGAGTGGTATCACCTCCCTACCAAGAATAGTGGTATCACCTCTCTACCAAGAACAGTGGTATCATCTCCATACTAAGAACAGAGGTATCACCTACCGACCAAGAACGGTGGCATCACCTCCCGACCAAGAACAGTGGTATCACCTCCCCATCAAGAACAGTGGTATCACCTCTCCATCAAGAACAGTGGTATCTCCTTCCTATCAAGAACAGTTGTATAACCTCCCTAATAAGAACAGTGGTATCACCTCCATACCAAGAAGAGTGGTATCACTTCCCTACCAAGAAGAGTGGTATCACCTCCATACCAAGAAGAGTGGTATCACCTCCATACTAAGAACAGTGGAATCACCTCTCTACCAAGAAGAGTGGTATCACTTCCCTACCAAGAAGAGTGGTATCACCTCCATACCAAGAAGAGTGGTATCACCTCCATACCAAGAAGAGTGGTATCACCTCTCTACCAAGAAGAGTGGTATCACCTTCCTACCAAGAACAGTGTTATCACCTCCATACTAAGAACAGAGGCATCACCTACCGACCAAGAATGGTGGCATCACCTACCGACCAAGAATGGTGGCATCACCTCCCGACCAAGAACAGTGGTATCACCTCCCCATCAAGAACAGTGGTATCACCTCTCTATCAAGAACAGTGGTATAACCTCCCTAATAAGAACAGTGGTATCACCTCTCTACCAAGAACAGTGGTATCACCTCCCTTCCAAGAACAGTAGTATCACCTCTCTACCAAGAACAGTGGTATCACATCTCTACCAAGAAGAGTGTTATCACCAAGAAGAGTGTTATCACCTCCCTACCAAGAACAGTGGTATCACTTCCCTACCAATAACAGTAGTATCACCTCCCTACCAAGAATAGTGGTATCACCTCTCTACCAAGAACAGTGGTATCATCTCCATACTAAGAACAGAGGTATCACCTACCGACTAAGAACGGTGGCATCACCTCCCGACCAAGAACAGTGGTATCACCTCCCCATCAAGAACAGTGGTATCACCTCTCCATCAAGAACAGTGGTATCTCCTTCCTATCAAGAACAGTTGTATAACCTCCCTAATAAGAACAGTGGTATCACCTCCATACCAAGAAGAGTGGTATCACTTCCCTACCAAGAAGAGTGGTATCACCTCCATACCAAGAAGAGTGGTATCACCTCCATACTAAGAACAATGGAATCACCTCTCTACCAAGAAGAGTGGTATCACCTCCATACCAAGAAGAGTGGTATCACCTCTCTACCAAGAAGAGTGGTATCACCTTCCTACCAAGAACAGTGTTATCACCTCCATACTAAGAACAGAGGTATCACCTACTGACCAAGAATGGTGGCATCACCTACCGACCAAGAATGGTGGCATCACCTCCCGACCAAGAACAGTGGTATCACCTCCCCATCAAGAACAGTGGTATCACCTCTCCATCAAGAACAGTGGTATCTCCTTCCTATCAAGAACAGTTGTATAACCTCCCTAATAAGAACAGTGGTATCACCTCCATACCAAGAAGAGTGGTATCACTTCCCTACCAAGAAGAGTGGTATCACTTCCCTACCAAGAAGAGTGGTATCACCTCCATACCAAGAAGAGTGGTATCACCTCCATACCAAGAAGAGTGGTATCACCTCTCTACCAAGAAGAGTGGTATCACCTTCCTACCAAGAACAGTGTTATCACCTCCATACTAAGAACAGAGGCATCACCTACCGACCAAGAATGGTGGCATCACCTACCGACCAAGAATGGTGGCATCACCTACCGACCAAGAATGGTGGCATCACCTCCCGACCAAGAACAGTGGTATCACCTCCCCATCAAGAACAGTGGTATCACCTCTCTATCAAGAACAGTGGTATAACCTCCCTAATAAGAACAGTGGTATCACCTCTCTACCAAGAACAGTGGTATCACCTCCCTTCCAAGAACAGTAGTATCACCTCTCTACCAAGAACAGTGGTATCACATCTCTACCAAGAAGAGTGTTATCACCAAGAAGAGTGTTATCACCTCCCTACCAAGAACAGTGGTATCACTTCCCTACCAATAACAGTAGTATCACCTCCCTACCAAGAATAGTGGTATCACCTCTCTACCAAGAACAGTGGTATCATCTCCATACTAAGAACAGAGGTATCACCTACCGACTAAGAACGGTGGCATCACCTCCCGACCAAGAACAGTGGTATCACCTCCCCATCAAGAACAGTGGTATCACCTCTCCATCAAGAACAGTGGTATCTCCTTCCTATCAAGAACAGTTGTATAACCTCCCTAATAAGAACAGTGGTATCACCTCCATACCAAGAAGAGTGGTATCACTTCCCTACCAAGAAGAGTGGTATCACCTCCATACCAAGAAGAGTGGTATCACCTCCATACTAAGAACAGTGGAATCACCTCTCTACCAAGAAGAGTGGTATCACCTCCATACCAAGAAGAGTGGTATCACCTCTCTACCAAGAAGAGTGGTATCACCTTCCTACCAAGAACAGTGTTATCACCTCCATACTAAGAACAGAGGTATCACCTACTGACCAAGAATGGTGGCATCACCTACCGACCAAGAATGGTGGCATCACCTCCCGACCAAGAACAGTGGTATCACCTCCCCATCAAGAACAGTGGTATCACCTCTCTATCAAGAACAGTGGTATAACCTCCCTAATAAGAACAGTGGTATCACCTCTCTACCAAGAACAGTGGTATCACCTCCCTTCCAAGAACAGTAGTATCACCTCTCTACCAAGAACAGTGGTATCACGTCTCTACCAATAACAGTGGTATCACCTCCATACCATGAAGAGTGGTATCACCTCTCTACCAAGAACAGTGGTATCACCTCTCTACCAAGAACAGTAATATCACCTCCATACCAAGAACAGTGGTACTTGGTAGAGAACCACTGAGTAGTATACTGGGACTTGCAATTGGAGAATATCATGTTGCCAGAACCACTATTAGAAAAACAAGGGCAGGATTCCACTACACTAGGTTCTGAGGGGGTATAGTAGATATTATTTTGAAGACATACACTGACAGGTTGATTTACTGTAGCTTTATGTAAAACATTATAAATGCAAACGCACATCCTGATCTCTGGTGAACTGAATGGCATTACAAAAATGTATGGTTGTTTTTATTCACTGTTGGGTGATACCAATATTAAAAAGAACATTATTGCCATTGTTTCATTGGTGCCTATGCATTCCCATAGTTATTGCCAATAGCCAGGTCACCAAGGACTGCATTGTTATTTCCGTGTATCTCTCTATCCTTCTCTTTCTCTGCTTCTGATTCACTTGGACATGTGAAAGATCCTCCCTCCCCCATCTCCAGTCTGCCCAGCCACACATATACAATACTCTGTCATTGTCTGCGTTTATTGTCTGCACCAGAAGGTGGCAGCAACACATTCCAACAACATCTGGACCTCTTCAGCACGTCGCTGGACTGATTGCTGTACATAGTTATATATGATTCTCAACCTCTATTTTCCTAACTTGTCTGATTGCCAGTGCATTGTTTGTGTGTGTAGGACTTTCAATCTTGATTTCTGTTTAGCTTTGGATTTCTTTGATATCCTGTTTGCATTTGAGCTCCAGTCTGTTCCTGAGTTCTGGTTTATCTTCTGTTCCCCAAATTCCGTTACTGCCTAATTGCTAACTGCTTTTGGGACATTACCTTACTCTGGACTTATTACCTCCACCACATTTCTCTGCACTCAGTTTGTTTCATTATTCCTACCCATCACTCTGTTCTTTTATATTTTGCCTTGTTTACTTTGTTTTGTTACCTTGCTTTTTACATATTGTCACGGCTTATTCACAAATTCCTATTTAGTTCCATTAAACTCTTCTAATCACACTTTGGTTTCTTGTTTTCTGTTGCAGTGTACAAATCTCTTTAGCTCTGCACACATATTGTATCCTTCATCTAGGAGACCTACAAAAAAGTAATACTTATCCATTTATTATCGTGGAGTGTTGGGAGGACTCATTTTGCTGGGGAAGTCTATGGAGTAAGATGATAAATGATTAAAATAATTCTAGTAATATAGTAAAAAGAGAAAATCAAGTAAAGAATAAAAAATGAAAAAATAATATAAAACTGAAAAATTGCAAGTTGGGAGAATATATAGAACAGTTAACGGGGTAAAGATATATGTATATATATATATTTATACATCCATATCTATCTATCTATCTATGTATATATATATATATATATATATATATATATATATATATTGCAACAAAAAAACAAGCAGGGCGCCTCTCAGTGATATATCAAATATGCAACGTGGAATAGAGCAATACCATGCGTACCGTGAGGTAAACGATGATGGGTCTTATAGGAGATAATGGAGTAGTCTTTGCTGTACTTGTAGTCCTCCAGATCTCCACCGATCGGTACCAAAATGTAGAAAAAACAACCATAGTATAATTCTGTATTATTATAGTGAGGGCAGTATCCCCAAAATCCTATGGGATGTGTGGGATTGGTATCCCAAGATTATAGATTAGATGACACCCATATAAGTGCAAGAAAATCTCTAAATCTGCCTACCAGATGTCATGGAGTATCCCACTTCTGGAGAATATTAAAGCATGTGCCACACCAATGACTTCACAGTCACAACCTCATCCAGATGGCGAAAATGCATAAGATTGAAAAAAAGGAAGATACTTATGATCCTGATGAAGTCTTGAGTTGTGCAAGACGAAACGCGTTGAGCTGTATCCAGTGTGATTTCCAGTACCTCATGTGAGTGCTTTTATTATATTTTATTAAAATTTTTATATGCATACCAAAATATCTTCCTTTTTTTCAATCTTATGCATTTTCGCCATCTGGATGAGGTTGTGACTGTGAAGTCATTGGTGTTGCACATGTTATATATATATATATATATATATATATATATATATATATATATATATATATATATATATGTCTATATGAATATATATATATATATATATATATATATATATATATATATATATATATATATATATATTTATATGTCTATATGAATATATAAATATAAATAAATAAATATATATATATATATATATATATTTTATTATTATTATTAATTTTTATTTATAGGGCGCCACAAGGTGTCTGTGGCGCCGTACAGGGACAAAACGAATTACAATACAAGGTGAGACAGCACAGTACAGTAAACAGTAAGCACAGTAACTCAGTAAGCTCAATGCACAGCTAGAGAGGGTGGGGAAAGGGGGAGGGAGGATTGGCAAACAACGGAGCCCAAGAAGGAGGGGGCGGAAGACAGTGAGACCCCCAGAGGGGACGGGGGGAGGAGGGTCGTCGAGGAGGAGGGCAAAGTAGCTGGAGAGCAGAGTTAGAAGTGGTGGAAACAGGAGGAGAGGTGGCCCTGCTCAGAGGAGCGTATATATATATATACACAAAGATGTATGTGTTCCATGCGCTATATATAGTGGCCTGAGAGATTCATGGGTGAAGTAAGAGTTAAGGACCCTGGTTGGTCTTTGGACAGAGGAGAAACACATATCCAATAGTGGCAAAGAGAGGAGAAACCTATTGGGATGACATCTGCTCCATATGGATGCAGACTTAGACCACAAGACACCCCACTCTTCACAAAGCCTTTCACCCAGGATCTGGCCGGCTATAATGTAACTCAACAAACTCGCAGTTCAGGAAGACCATGTACTACTATGATTCTTAATTAATACAGCGCTTGGGATCCTTAATGATTGATGAACTTTGATTGCCTAGTTACAGACTCAAATTTAGTTACAAACCACACTAAAAGAAAGAACTTAAAGTGACTTTCACCAATTCTTTTAATGGTAAGTGGTTAAATTGTTAGATATTTGTAACTCTTAGAGAGTATTACCATTCTGGTAGCTGTGATTGTTGATATTTGTGAAATCAGTTATGTTTTATTATTATTATTATTATTGTTAACAACAGTAAAGATTATTATATATATCCAAAAGTATTCTGCTTGTGTAATCTCTTACCATCCCAAATAAAATAAAAGACATTCCATTCTCGTTACAATTCTTTCCGTATAATCCTATGATAAAAGCTATTCCTTTGAAAGGTGCCCAGCTCCATTGTTCCGGTTGTGCAATCTCACCTCTGCATCAGAGGTTGCCAACACCGAAAGGGGAAGTGTCTATCGCAGAGCACCCGCAAAAAGTACCACTATATTGTTTGCGAATTATGACTTATGCACCTATGGTTTAATGAACATTTATTGACATGTAAAGAAATTGCATGTTTTTGCAAGAAGTGGGAAAGAGTTTGGTCTGCTACAAAGTAGACTGGGAAAGACAAACAGCTGTTTCAGTAAACTAAAGCCATTGTAATCCTTTTAAATTTTGTAATGCTATTTGCGTGGATAAAGGTAATTTGTTTAAGTGAATTTCTCTTCAAGCAAATAGACATATATCCACTTATACAAGAACAAAGACACCCCGCATTTACAGTAGTCTTTTGTCATGTCTTAGGCTAGGTACAAACTGCAGAATTTTCCGACCGATGTGCTATCTCAAACGATTGTACCTACGACTGACGGTCCGATCAGTCTGACGGTTCATGCAAACACACTGACACAATTTACCTTCAGATCTGTGCTCTTCATCTAGTCCTTCATCTGGTCCTCTAGTCTTCAGAGAATGACAGCACAATATTCATTCATTCATTCATTATTGTCACACTGATTAAAACCACCTTGTTATAGTTATCCACATGTCCTAATGAATTTCGTTAGCTTCTGTGACTGAAACAAAACATTCTGTCTAAGAACAAACAAATGAATTATTTCTTCTACAGCACTCTCTACATTTATTCACAGGGACATTCATCGCTAGCAGTTGCTGAAAAAAACGCGACTCTGGAAACTCTATGGAGATCGTGAGCATGAGAGCATACACACTGCATGATCGGTCGGTGATTGGTCTGAAATATTAAACAGTACGACCAACCAAATGAGCTGACCATCGACACTTTGGAACCACTTTCCACCATCATGTCACTATACACATTAACCCGACTTCTAATCGAACAGTCGTTTGTCGACTGATTTGTCCGATTATTGGACGAAAACGCTTCAGTGTTTACTTAGCCTTAGTCTTTTTCTCATGTCTTAAGCTGGGTACACACTACAGAATTTTCCACCAACTTTTTATGCCCATCGTTTTTACATGCAATCGATGGTCCGATCGCTCGGTCCATGGACTGCATACACACTAGCCTTGTTTTAAAAGATAAACGGAAGAGCGGACGTCCCTTTAGTGACTTTTTACAGCCATGTTGTCGTGAGCAATGATTGCAATTTCGTACACATCGCTCGGAAGTTTATACACACTACACAATGGAAATGAGATTGGAACGAAAATATTAAACGGTACGACCAACCAAATGAGGCGACAATCGTCCATTTGGGCAGACTTTCGACCATCGTGTCACTACACACACTGACCCGATTTTTGAACGTGCGGTCGTATGTCGGCTGATTGAGGGGATTATTGGACGAAAACCGTGTAGTGTGTACCTAGCTTTAGTCATGTCATGTCTCTTGTTTCTGTCAATTTGATTAACTTTAAATAAGGTGATAATTGCTCTTTGTCACCTAAAGTTTGACTTAAAGTACATTGGGTGCACACCGTTATTTACATTGGTTTTGTTGTACGACCAGCACACATCAGGGCGTATACCTACTCTCATGTCTTTGAAGACATTCCCACAAATTAGAAGATTTCAGGGAGGATGCAAAGTTTTAATATGCGCAGTGTACAAAGTATAAACATCATATAAAAAACAGCCATGTATCTCTTAGAACTATCTCTTTCATTAAATAAATCTTTTCCATTTTTCCCAAAGTACTGTTTGGTTTAGGCTGATTTATGCTTTAGATTAAAATTGAGAATGAGGGAACATTAGGGTGGAGATTCAATTAGCTGTGATGTTCCTCAGAACATCGCAGCTGCAGGATATTTACAAGAACTCTCCGCTGATTTTACCTGATGCCCCTTAGAAGTGCAAATGTTTGGTCGCGATGTTCTCAGGAACTTTGCAGCTAATTGACTCTCCCCCTAGGACTGCATTTATTATATGTGACACTTATGTGTGTTTCAAGGTTTATTTTACATTGTTCCAAGTATGCCGGTAAATGTTCTCCTTCTCATAAGTGCAAAATGAAGTTGAAAAGTGTGCCCCAGTGACCGATCCTGAGTGAGGCTATCAAGGTAATCACTTTACCCCCCCCCCCATGGTAGAGGTGGGCTGCTCCAGTTGTGTTTTACATCCAATGAGAGTGGTCGGGCAGCATCCTATTGCAGAGCCGTAATTTAGAATTCTAGCACCTGGGGCGAGAAAGTCAAATGCCGCACCCCTAGCCCTAAATTTTAATCAAATGAACCTAAAATGTTCCTAAACTGCACCCCCTTCAGTGTTGCGCCCTGGGCGGTCGCCCCTGTCGCACAGCCCTAGTTACGGCCCTGTCCTATTGCCACATGTATACAGCGTGCGGCCACAGGCAAGCGGCCCCTGCTAGGAGTGAAAGAGGGGGGCGAGGCCCCCCAAAGAAGAAGTTCTACATCTGCCCCTGGTGTGTCCCATTATAAGGACCTACATGAGACCCAATCTCTGACAATTCACCGCTGGTGCAAAAATCAAGCATTTGAAATGCACTGGTGCCTTACCCATTTTGCACATGTATTGTAAATAACCTCCATTGTCACAGATACACTTTTTCAGCCACAAAATATACACGTAATAAGAATTATATTGGAAATGCATTTGACAACTTTAGAATGCTCCACTTTTCTGGCTGGAATAATGTGAAGTTCAAACCTTCTTGTGTGACACAAGCCTGATGGTGAGTTAGATTATGGTCAACATTCTAATGCAAATTGTAGTTGCTGAGCAGGGGAATGTAAGAATATACGATCTACATGTAGAGTAGCAGTAATGTTATTTATTGTTTATTATCTTAACATTAACTTCTACAACATACAAAACAAGAGCAAGTCAGTCACTAATGATATCCATGTCATGATTTTAATCACCAAGGGCCGGATTCATTAAGGATCTTAAATGAAGAGGTATCTTATTTCAGTCTCCTGGACAAAACCAAGTTACAATGCAAGAGGTGCAAACTAGTTTTCTGTTTTGCACATAAGTTAAATACTGACTGTTTTTTCATGTAGCACACTAATAACTTTAAATTTCAGTGTACAAATAAGCTATCAAGTATTTGTGTGCTACAGGGGAGGTGAAGTCGCAATTGCAGTAGTTTTGTGGCACAATGAATCACATGTTGGGAATTTAATAGGGATGAGCGCACTCGGATTTATGAAATCCGAGCCCACCCGAACATTGCCGATCCGAGTCGGATCCGAGACAGATCCGGGTATTGGCGCCAAATTCAAATCTGAAACTGAGGCTCTGACTCATAATCCCGTTGTCGGATCTCGCGATACTCGGATCCTATAAATTCCCCGCTAGTCGCCGCCATCTTCACTCGGGCATTGATCAGGGTAGAGGGAGGGTGTGTTAGGTGGTCCTCTGTCCTGGTAGATCTCGTGCTGTGCTGTTTAGTTCTGTGCTGTGCTGTTTAGTTCTGTGCTGTGCTGTGCTGTGCTGTGTTCTGCAGTATCAGTCCAGTGGTGCTGTGTGCTGTGCTCTGTCCTTCTGAGGTCAGTGGTGCTGCTGGGTCCTGTGCTGTGTCCTGTTCAGTCCAGTGGTGCTGTGTCCTGTGCTCTGTGCTTCTAAGGGCATAGTTATTTCCCCAATATTCCCCTGTGTTTAAAAAAATAAAAAAAAGTTATTTAAAAAAATACCAAAAACTACTTTAATTTTTTTTAATTACCACAAAATTTGCACAACCAATCCTGCAGTATAAGCCCATTGGTACTGCAATATTACCAAGTTCACACATTCAGCAGTAAAAGTCCAGTGGTACTGCAATATTACAAAGTTTACACATTCGGCAGTATCAGTCCAGTGGTGCTGTGTCCTGTGCTCTGTCCTGCTGAGTTCCGTAGTGCTGCTGGGTCCTGTGCCGTGTCCTGTTCAGTCCAGTGGTGCTGTGTCCTGTGCTCTGTGCTTCTAAGGGCATAGTTATTTCCCCATTATTCCCAGGTTTTTAAAAAATAAAAAAAAAGCAAAAAAAAAATTACAATTAAAAATTAAAAAAAAAATATATATAATTATAACCAAATTTGCAAAACCAATCCAGCAGTATAAGTCCATTGGTACTGCAATATTACAAAGTTCACACATTCTGCAGTATCAGTCCAGTGGTGCTGTGTCCTGTGCTCTGTCCTGCTGAGTTCCGTAGTGCTGCTGGGTCCTGTGCCGTGTCCTGTTCAGTCCAGTGGTGCTGTGTCCTGTGCTCTGTGCTTCTAAGGGCATAGTTATTTCCCCATTATTCCCAAGTTTTTAAAAAATAAAAAAAAAGTAAAAAAAAAAAAAAAATTTAAAAAAAATAAAAAAAATATAATAATTATAACCAAATTTGCAAAACCAATCCAGCAGTATAAGTCCATTGGTACTGCAATATTACAAAGTTCACACATTCTGCAGTATCAGTCCAGTGGTGCTGTGTCCTGTGCTCTGTCCTGCTGAGTTCCGTAGTGCTGCTGGGTCCTGTGCCGTGTCCTGTTCAGTCCAGTGGTGCTGTGTCCTGTGCTCTGTGCTTCTAAGGGCATAGTTATTTCCCCATTATTCCCAAGTTTTTAAAAAAATAAAAAAAAAGTAAAAAAAAAATTACAATTAAAAATTAAAAAAAAAATATATATAATTATAACCAAATTTGCAAAACCAATCCAGCAGTATAAGTCCATTGGTACTGCAATATTACAAAGTTCACACATTCTGCAGTATCAGTCCAGTGGTGCTGTGTCCTGTGCTCTGTCCTGCTGAGTTCCGTAGTGCTGCTGGGTCCTGTGCCGTGTCCTGTTCAGTCCAGTGGTGCTGTGTCCTGTGCTCTGTGCTTCTAAGGGCATAGTTATTTCCCCATTATTCCCAAGTTTTTAAAAAATAAAAAAAAAGTAAAAAAAAAAAAAAAAATAAAAAAAAAAAAAATATATAATAATTATAACCAAATTTGCAAAACCAATACAGCAGTATAAGTCCATTGGTACTGCACTATTACCAAGTTCACACATTCTGCAGTATCTTGTGCTACATATAATGGAGACCAAAAATTTGGAGGATAAAGTAGGGAAAGATCAAGACCCACTTCCTCCTAATGCTGAAGATGCTGCCACTAGTCATGACATAGACGATGAAATGCCATCAACGTCGTCTTCCAAGCCCGATGCCCAATCTCGTAGTACCGGGCATGTAAAATCCAAAAAGCCCAAGTTAAGAAAAAGTAGCAAAAAGAGAAACTTAAAATCATCTGAGGAGAAACGTAAAGTTGCCAATATGCCATTTACGACACGGAGTGGCAAGGAACGGCTTAGGCCCTGGCCCGTGTTCATGACTAGTGGTTCAGCTTCACCCACGGATCTTAGCCCTCCTCCTCCTCCCCCCCCCTACAAAAAATTGAAGAGAGTTATGCTGTCAGCAACAAAACAGCAAACAACTCTGCCTTCTAAAGAGAAATTATCACAAATCCACAAGGCGAGTCCAAGGATGTTGGTGGTTGTCAAGCCTGACCTTCCCATCACTGTACGGGAAGAGGTGGCTCGGGAGGAGGCTATTGATGATGTAGCTGGCGCTGTGGAGGAACTTGATGATGAGGATGGTGATGTGGTTATTGTAAATGAGGCACCAGGGGGGGAAACAGCTCATGTCCATGGGATGAAAAAGCCCATCGTCATGCCTGGTCAGAAGACCAAAAAATGCACCTCTTCGGTCTGGAGTTATTTTTATCCAAATCCAGACAACCAATGTATGGCCATATGTAGCTTATGTAAAGCTCAAATAAGCAGGGGTAAGGATCTTGCCCACCTAGGAACATCCTCCCTTTTACGTTACCTGAATAACCTTCATAGTTCAGTGGTTAGTTCAGGAACTGGGGCTAGGACCCTCATCGGTACAGGGACACCTAAATCCCGTGGTCCAGTTGGATACACACCAGCAACACCCTCCTCGTCAACTTCCTCCACAATCTCCATCAGATTCAGTCCTGCAGCCCAAGTCACCAGCCAGACTGAGTCCTCCTCAATACGGGATTCATCCGAGGAATCCTGCAGCGGTACGCCTACTACTGCCACTGCTGCTGTTGCTGCTGTTAGTCGGTCATCTTCCCAGAGGGGAAGTCGTAAGACCGCTAAGTCTTTCACAAAACAATTGACCGTCCAACAGTCGTTTGCCATGACCACAAAATACGATAGTAGTCACCCTATTGCAAAGCGTATAACTCCGGCTGTAACTGCAATGTTGGTGTTAGATGTGCGCCCGGTGTCCGCCATCAGTGGAGTGGGATTTAGAGGGTTGATGGAGGTATTGTGTCCCCGGTACCAAATCCCCTCGAGATTCCACTTCACTAGGCAGGCGATACCAAAAATGTACAGAGAAGTACGATCAAGTGTCCTCAGTGCTCTAAAAAATGCGGTTGTACCCACTGTCCACTTAACCACGGACATGTGGACAAGTGGTTCTGGGCAAACGAAGGACTATATGACTGTGACAGCCCACTGGGTAGATGCATCCCCTTCCACAGCAACAGCTGCATCAGTAGCAGCAACTACAAAATGGCGGCTCGTGCAAAGGCAGGCAACATTGTGTATTACAGGCTTTAATAAGAGGCACAACGCTGACAACATATTAGAGAAAATGAGGGAAATTATCTCCCAGTGGCTTACCCCACTTAGACTCTCATGGGGATTTGTGGTGTCAGACAATGCCAGTAACATTGTGCGGGCATTAAATATGGGCAATTTCCAGCACGTCCCATGTTTTGCCCACACCATTAATTTGGTGGTGCAGCATTACCTCAAGAGTGACAGGGGTGTGCAGGAGATGCTTGCGGTGGCGCGCAAAATTGCTGGACACTTTCGGCATTCAGCCAGTGCCTACCGCAGACTAGAGGCACATCAAAAAAGCATGAACCTGCCCTGCCATCACCTCAAACAAGAGGTTGTGACGCGCTGGAACTCCACCCTCTATATGCTGCAGAGGATGGAGGAGCAGCAAAAGGCCATTCAGGCCTACACAGCCACCTACGACATAGGCAAAGGAGTGGGGATGCGCCTCAGTCAAGCGCAGTGGAGACTGATTTCCGTGTTGTGCAAGGTTCTGCAGCCATTTGAACTTGCCACACGAGAAGTCAGTTCCGACACTGCCAGCTTGAGTCAGGTCATTCCCCTGATCAGGCTGTTGCAGAAGCAGCTGGAGAAAGTGAGGGAGGAGCTGGTAAGCCATTGCGATTACACCAAGCATGTAGCTCTTGTGGATGTAGCCCTTCGTACGCTTTGCCAGGATCCGAGGGTGGTCACTCTTTTAAAGTCAGAGGAATACATTCTGGCCACCGTGCTCGATCCTCGGTTTAAAGCGTATGTTGTGTCTCTGTTTCCGGCGGACACAAGTCTACAGCGGTGCAAAGACCTGCTGGTCAGGAGATTGTCCTCTGAAGAGGACCGTGACATGCCAACAGCTCCACCCTCATTTTCTTCCACATCTATGGCTGCGAGGAAAAAGCTCAGTTTTCCCAAAAGAGGCACTGGCGGGGATGCTGATAACATCTGGTCCGGACTGAAGGACCTGCCAACCATTGCAGACATGTCTACTCTCGCTGCATTGGATGCTGTCACAATAGAAAAAATTGTGGATGATTACTTTGCTGACACCATCCAAGTAGACATGTCAGACAGTCCATATTGTTACTGGCAGGAAAAAAGGCAGTTTGGAAGCCCCTGTACAAACTGGCTCTATTTTACCTGAGTTGCCCCCCTCCAGTGTGTACTCGGAAAGAGTTTTTAGTGCAGCGGGGAACCTGGTCAGTGAGCGGCGAAGGAGGTTGCTTCCTCAGAACGTTGAAAAAATGATGTTTATAAAAATGAATAATCAATTCCTCAATGAAGTACAGCACTGCCCTCCAGATACTACAGAGGGACCTGTGGTTGTGGAGTCCAGCGGGGACGAATTGATAATGTGTGATGAGGAGGAAGTACACACTGTAGGGGGAGAGGAATCAGAGGTTGAGGATGAGGACGACATCTTGCCTCAGTAGAGCCTGTTTAATCTGTACAGGGAGAGATGAATAGCTTTTTTGGTGTGGGGGCCCAAACAAACCAATCATTTCAGCCAAAGTTGTTTGGTAGGCCCTGTCGCTGAAATGATTGGTTTGTTAAAGTGTGCATGTCCTATTTCAACAACATAAGGGTGGGTGTGAGGGCCCAAGGACAATTCCATCTTGGACCTTTTTTTTTTGCATTATATGACCAATCAACAGTCGTTTGCCATGTTCAAAAAGTAAAACCAAATTTAAAAAAATTCAAGAAATTAAACCAAAAGTAAAATGCCGTGTCATAATTTAAAACAAGAGGTATTGACGTGCTCTAAAACTACTGTATTGTTGTTTATATTTTATAAACACTACACTTGAAAGCTTGAGTCTTTCAATAAAAAAGTAACTGTCCATTGCACGAATATTTGCAACAGGGACAATTTTAGGGTTAAGAAAGTCAACTAATAACACTTCGACGCTGTCTGTCTTTATAAACACTACACTTGGAAGTTGGAGGAGGTATTGTGGCCCCGGCACCAAATTTACTACCGGGGCCACTCCACTGTGCAGTCCATATTTAGGTGTATCAGATATTAAACAACGGTGACAGTTGATGCCCAATTTTTTAATTATATTGTGGCCTCGGTACCAAATTGTGTACCGGGGCCACCACACTACGCAGCCCATACCCTTTTTTGGTGGAATTCTGACACGTGGAGGGTTTTTTAATTATATTGTGGCCTCGGTACCAAATTGTGTACCGGGGCCACCACACTACGCAGTCAAGATAGATAGATGCGTATCATAGATAAAGTACATTCAGTGGTGTGGGGCAAATTGAAAAATATTCAAAATGCACTGACATTATCAAAAACAAGAGGTTGTCACACGCTAAAACTCCAACATGTATATGATGGAGAGGATGGAGGAGCAGCCGTATGTGTAGTGTAATGCAGACCTGTTGAAGGTTTTTTATATATTTTATTGTGGTGCCCAGTGCCCACTCCTCTACGCAGTCCAGGTACATTTATTGGTGCGATTCATAAAAGTTCAGGGTTTTTAATATATTGTGGTGACCCACTCCTCTACGCAGTCCAGGTACATTCATTGGTGCGATTCATAAAAGTTCAGGGTTTTTAATATATATTGTGGTGACCCACTCCTCTACGCAGTCCAGGTACATTTATTGGTGCGAATCATACAAGTTGATGGTTTTCTTATTATATATATTGTGGTGACCCACTCCTCTACGCAGTCCAGGTACATTTATTGGTGCGAATCATACAAGTTGATGGTTTTCTTATTATATATATTGTGGTGACCCACTCCTCTAGGCAGTCCAGGTACATTTATTGGTGCGAATCATAAAAGTTCAGGGTTTTTAATATATATTGTGGTGACCCACTCCTCTACGCAGTCCAGGTACATTTATTGGTGCGAATCATGCAAGTTCAGGGTTTTTAATATATTGTGGTGACCCACTCCTCTACGCAGTCCAGGTACATTTATTGGTGCGATTCATAAAAGTTCAGGGTTTTTAATATATATTGTGGTGACCCACTCCTCTACGCAGTCCAGATACATTTATTGGTGCGAATCATAAAAGTTCAGGGTTTTTAATATATATTGTGGTGACCCACTCCTCTACTCAGTCCAGAAAGATACCTTGTTGCAACGTTTTGGACTAATAACTATATTGTGAGGTGTTCAGAATACACTGTAAATTAGTGGAAATGCTTGTTATTGAATGTTATTGAGGTTAATAATAGCCTAGGAGTGAAAATAAGCCCAAAAACTTGATTTTTAAACTTTTTATGTTTTTTTCAAAAAAAATCCAAAACCTTAAATCCGAACCGAGACCTTTCGTCAAGTGTTTTGCGAGACAAATCCGAACCCCAAAAATAACGAAAATCCAGATCCAAAACACAAAACACGAGACCTCAAAAGTCGCCGGTGCACATCCCTAGAATTTAATGATGCGATTCGTGGGAATTTGCATCATTGAGGCCCCCGTGCTGTGCACTTCACTAGGAAGTGGGATGGAATGACCTGATGTCCCAGGTGACCTACCCAGAATTCAGGAGTCTCCCAGACATTCCATGAGAGTGGGAAAGTATGGTGGGTACTCTCATCCCCTACATTTATGATTGATTATTTCTATTTATTACTAGTCCTCCTACCTTAGTGGTCCCAAGTCTGCTATAATTCTTATTCCAGTTTTTACTTACACCTGTGTACGATTTTGTAAGTAGATCTGAAATAATGTTGACTGTTATGTATTTCTATTTTATTATGGCTTATACACTGTATCCTTGATATTTATCTCTGGTGTCAAAAGGAGATAAAGGCAGGAATGAACAATTGCAGTTTATGCAGTTTCAACAAAACAGAATTGTCACTGTTACCCATAAGCAGATCATCTGATTGCTAATGTCCAAGGTCACTTATACCACTATAAAAAAAATATATTTTAAGGGTAATTATAGAGAGCAATACAAGAGGCTGTAAATTGATCAGCTAGTTCATAATTGCATGGTGCAGAAAGTCCAAATTCAGAGTAACAACAATAAGATACTGGATAATCTTTCACTGCTGCTGATAGTTCACACGGGTGACTCCTCTGTGCTGCGCTACGCAATGGATGTCGGGTGTGATGACGTCACCCCCGACATTCACTGCGAGCGCCACAAGGAGGAGGAGACCAGGGAGGGAGCCGGAGCGCCAGCTGACGTGACCGCAAGGTAAGTATTTTTCTTTTTTTTTTTTGCAGGATTTTTTTTTTCAGCGCTGCCCCCTTGCCACAACCAAAACTCCTGCTGGGCCACATTTACAGGCATGCTGGGCCGCTGGTTAGACAACCATGAACTACAGGGTTATGGGTGCGCAAGGCTCATTGATGCGCGTGGGGAGCGAAGGCTAGCCCATCTGGTCCAATCTCACAGAAGTGCTACTGTAGCACAAGTTACTGAAAAGTTAATGCTGGTTATGATAGAAAGGCGTCATGCTGTGTCCATGCTGACCTCTGTCCACTGCCAAATTCACCTACAATGGGCACGTGAGCAATAGAACTGAACCATGGAGAAAAAGAAGAAGGTGGCCTGGTCTGATGAATCACATTTTATTTTACATCATGTGGACGGTCGTCGTTTACCTGGGAAAGAGATGGCACCTGGGTGCACTATAGGAAGAAGACAAGCAGTGTAATGCTCTGGGCAATGTTCTTCTGGGAAGTCTTGCGTCTTGACATTGATGTGGATGTTACTTTCACATGTACCAAATATCTAAACATTGTTGAAGACCAAGTACACCCCTTTGTGTCGTCAGTATTCCCTGGTGGCAGTGGCCTCTTTCAGCAGTATAATGCATCCTGCCACACTGCAAAAATTTATCAGGAATGGTTTGAGGAACATGACAAAGAGTTCAAGGTGTTGACTTGGCCTCCAAATTCCCCATATCTCAGTCCGATCGAGCATCTGGGGGATGTGCTGGAAAGACAAATCAGAGCCTTGGAGACCCCACCTCGCAACTTACACGACTTAAAGGATCTGCTTCAAACGTCTTGGTACCAGATACCGCAGGGGACCTTCAGAGGTCTTGTGAAGTCCATGGCTTGTCTGGTCAGAGCTGTTCTGGAGGCACAAGGGGGAACCTGCACAATATTAGGCAGGTGGTTTTAATGTTGTGGCTGATTGGTGTATACTCAGCTTTGCAAAAAACTCTATTACAATATAGATAAAGGTATCAGAGCTAAACAGTTTCAACACTTTTTATGTTGCTAAAACACTTCAAGTTGTTTTTTTTCTGTATAAGATATTGCAAAGGAAGTTAGAGTGGAATGAATTCAATGCTGGTTTTCTTTGTGCAATCCCAAGTCTATTGTGGCCGTAATGCTTTCATCTAGAGATCAATATACCTGTTAGAAGTGACTTCCCTGTGATTGCCTTATGCAGGTGCTTTCTTTTGGAAGGTTGCAGCTGTATACAGCAGAAATCTTACAATATGTCTTATTTGATCTTTCCTCTAACTAGAGAATCTTAAAGGGTAACACCACTCAAAAATGAGTTTTGTCTAATTAAAGTACTAAAACTTACTGGAATAACTATTGATACTTGAGCTAGAACTTCTGACTTTAATTGCACATAAGACAGGTTGCAAAAAATTGACCTTATTAGCAACATCTGTGACCAAGGAAAACACAAGTACTATCAAGAGTTACTGCAATATGTTGTAGTACACAGCATTGTGACTGTAATAAGGCAATTTTATTTTGTAGCTGAGTTAACCTTTAGAGAGTTCTGTGTGTTTATTGGACAAAGTTGTTCATTTCAGTTTAAGTTCATAGCATGCCATTTCTGTCAATACATTTTCCAAACCATCAACATAAGAACAAAAAGTTATGCACTATTTGTCATCAATAATACTTTCTTTCTTAGAGAAACAAAACCAACACCCAATCTGTCTATCAATATTACTCCAATATTTATTTACAATCGCACGATGAACAAATTTTGGGTTAAATGTATCAAGCTGTGACTTTCTGTCGGGTTTGAAAAGTGGCGATGTTGCCTATAGCAATAAATCAGATTCTAGGGCCTGATTCATTAAGGATCTTAACTTAAGAAACTTCTTATTTAAGTCTCCTGGACAAAACCATGTTACAGTGCAAGGGGTGCAAATTAGTATTCTGTTTTGCACATAAGTTAAATACTGACTGTTTTTTCATGTAGCACACAAATACCAACTTTAAATTTCACTGTACAAATATGCTATCAAGTATTTGTGTGCTACATGAAAAAACAGTCAGTATTTAACTTATGTGCAAAACAAAACTAATTTGCACCCCTTGCATTGTACATGGTTTTGTCCAGGAGACTGAAATAAGAAGTTTCTTAAGTTAAGATCCTTAATGAATCAGGCCCCTTAACTTTTGCACAAGATAAGATCACTAATGAATCATGCCCTTTGTCTTTAAAGCAGAACACAAAGACTGTGGAGTTTGAGCAGGAGGACAGGTAACTAGAGCAGGTTTTCTCTAACAGGTAGTGTAGAAGGTACAGGGGCACCAGAACCAATGCCTTGTACAAGCACTTAATATAGAACAGGCAACCATAGCAGTTATTTCCAAATTATGCCAGAAAAACACAATTTATGTAACGGATATTTTTTTTGAAGCAGTACTCCCATGTAGGGTGAAAAATTCACCCCAGCCAGACTTTTCCTTTGGGCCTCTGTGGTTGATCTTCCAGTCCAGACTAAAAACTGGAGGTATGTGATGCTGCGAAAGGGGTGTGTGAATGAGAAGACCAATCAGAACGCGTTATATGTAAGAATGTTACCTCTAATTTTTCCTCTAGTGGTCAGCTGCAGTTTGCCAAATTAGCTGGTAATGCAGCTTTAACCCAAATTCCCCTTGACTCTCTTGGCATGGAGAGGGTTGCACTTTTCGCATGCAGACATTGGGAGATTAAAACCTAGCACCACATTGTAAACATGTGGAGTGCCTAGTGACTTCATAAAATGTTTTATTGATTTAATTGATGAAAGTAATCATGCAAACTAGGCAAAGCAACCTGGGCGTAACCTACACAGCAAACTAAAAACAAAATTCAAAATTCTATTATATACATATGGCCAGGTTGGAATTCCCCTTTAAGGTGAGGTTAGCTCAGCTGGGACAGTCTGGAGCACACAAGGCAGCAGGGTGACAAACCCAGAACCTCCTCCCATTCTCATCCTGCTAACAACACAAAATTTGAAAGTTCCATTAAGGTCAGCTATTAACAGTGTATCATGTTTCCAATCCTAAAATGATGATGATGATCACATGTTTCTCTATATATAAATAGCCTTACGCCTGCTAACAACTAGTTACCATATTTCCCCATGTATAAGGCGCTCCCATGTATAAGACGCACCTTAATTTTGGCCCCGAAATTTTTTTAAAAAAATATTACGGTAGCTGGCAAAAAGTGTGCAGTTATTGCAGGGGCTTGCTGCCGGCGACTGCACACTATGTGCAGGTCCGTTCGGCAGGGACAGGCAGAGAGAGTGTGCTGGCCGGCTGCTCTGATTAGAACTGCCCCCCTCCCCCTGGATCCCCCCCTCTGCCACTGTAATGCTGCCCCCTCCCTATCGATCCCCCTCGCTGCCAATATAATGCTGCCCACCCCGGATCCCTGCTACCACTGAATAAGGCGCACCCAGTTTGTAAACCCAAAATTTTTGGGAAAAAGGTGCGTCTTATACATGGGGAAATTCGGTACTTTAAAATTTATTAATCACTCAATTGAACTTGCTCAATGAAATATTGCAGCAAAGAGGAGGGCAGGGGACAAGACTATCTAGAATCTTATGCATATTTTAGCAAATACTTTGGGAACAGTAGTTATGTCTGAAGTAGAAGTGTAGTCATGTTTACTCTATTGGGACTAGATTTTATCGTCAGCAGAAGTCAAGTTAAAGAGTTGCTGGTGATTCTAACGTCCTGTGTCTCCTATCAACAGATTCCACAAGAAATGCTTGGTCCCTTGGGAATTAATTAAAAAACAAATTGTACAAATCAATTCCAAGTTCGTCATTTTAAGTAACAGGAAAGTGCAAGGTTTTGTGTCAGTGGAAAAGGTCTTTATTTAAATGAATTCAAATTAGCTAGAGATTTCATAATGAGTAGATCAGATCATAACCTTGTACACTAAATCAACCAATATGTTGTTTAATATTAAATTGATAGAAATGTTCCTTCATCTTGGAGTATTTGATATCTTGAAAATGTCAGTGCTGCATAGAACTTGTTCCTGTTTTCTTTGTGTGCAATTAGTAAAGATTTATTATTTAACTTAGTTTGTTTGGATGGTTAGAGTATCATTAAACACCATCAGGTTATTGTAAATCCTGCGACATGTAGGGAAAGATATTTATTTATGTACATGTTTGCACTTTATATTATAATGTTTTGTTTTGTAAACATTACATACAATAAAAACATTTATAGTAAACTGAAGAAACGTGTACTCCAAACACTCCTCTGCAAGTGATTCCTGATAACTCTCCTTGAACTGGAGACAATGAAGGCAGTAGTAGAAGTGACGGTATGGCATACCACCATATACCAGCCCACTTCCACCACTGGTGTAACCGATAGGCTTGTAAGCTGAATCGGAGCTACTACCATAAATGGCAAGTTTATATTGTAGACCATAAATGAGCCTGAATTTGAAGAAGATGGGAAATTGCAGCCTTAATATCAATAATGAATAACTTTGAAAAAAAAAACAGCATTGAAGAAGATAATTTGCAATATGAAGAAGACAATGCTATGAGAGTTGTAGTCCCATCAATATGAAGAAGATAATGTGTTGTATAATACACCCAGTGCTAGCAATAACTTAAGATTGCACTTCGGAATTAGTGGCGCTATATAAATAGCTGCTGCTGATGATGATGATTGATTGCACACCAAGAATTGCTATCCCTTGCATAGGCACAGATAATTGCAATGGGAAAATGGGAGAACAGTCCTTTTGGCACTAAGCACTATTAAGTGTAACGGATTGGGGGAGAAGTAGTCTCATCAGTGTAGGGCAATGCAAAGCAGTATCTCTTCCTCGAACAGGCTGTAATGCAGGCACATGGATGCAGGTGGGGTGCAGGTTAATCACACATGCCACAGGCATTGGTCAGTTCTGGACACCTAGAGTGCTCTTTAAACACATATCAAAAGGCCTGGAAGGATCTCCACTGACTCTCCTCTCTGAAAGGCAATGCAGCTGGGGTATTAGCAATAGCAGCAGCGAGAACCTGGAAAAAAGACAAAGAGACAAGGCAGGCAATAGACAACTGGAATAACTCTGGACTCTCGCTGGATTCTTGGGCTAGACCTGAACTCCCTCTGTTCCTCTGGCCCATCATACCTGAACAACCTCTGTTCCTCTGACAGACTTTCCATTTGTGATTGGCTGTCCCCTCTGTTAACTAATTGATACATTGGCAGCTCTTTGGACTAGAATGTCAGCTTTCATTGTAAGCTTTCTCTGTTAAAATTGTAGCTTGCTCTTCGAGACTTGCAGCTCTGTGTAAAGGATGGGTGACCCTTCTCACTGACAACAATGTCTGAGTGCAGTGTGCGTCTCTGCCTTTATGGCACTTGTAAACATAGTACTCTCTCTGCATCCCCTCAGGTAGGGTGCTGGAAGCTGTAAGGGCTGCGCCTGCCTGCAGAAATTGTAGTTTAAACTGTAAGGGCTGCCTGTGGAAACTAGTTTTCAGCACCCACAGCTGCATTGGACAGCCCCCTACTACTGATGACTTCTCCCCTGTCACTCAGCAACTAGGACCACCTTCAGGTGAGCACTGGGTTATTTTATCTGGATTAAATTAAAGTGTTAAACTGAGTTAGGAAAAAAACAAAACACTTAACTGTGGTTCTAAACCTTGTTATTTCATTGTGGTTATTGCTACCCACTAACCTCTAAATATAAAGAAGATTAAAGTGAATATTTTCAGATACCTTGCAGAAAAGAGTAAGTACTCCTGACCACAGAGTACTGCCACTATGCGTGTAAATTATCAAAAAATATTTTGTCTGAATCAAAGTCATTATCACAAATTTATAACACTGGGCAGCACGGTGGCTCGGTGGTTAGCACTTCTGCCTCACAGCACTGGGTTCATGAGTTAGATTCCTGAACAGGGCCTTATTTGTTTGGAGTTTGTATGTTCTCCCCGTGTTTGCGTGGGTTTCCTCCAGGCGCACTGATTTCCACTCACACTCCTAAAACATACTAGTAGGCTAACTGGCTGCTGCCAAAGTTAACCCTAGTCCGTGTTTGTGTGTGCGTTAGGGAATTTTGACTGTAAGCTCCATTGGGGCAGGGCCTGATGTTAATGACAAATATTCTCTATGCAGCGCTGCGGAATTGGTGGCGTTCTATAAATACATGATGATGATGATGATGATGACGATGAACACTGCCCTGTTCTTCAAAGTAGACAGAGAGTTTTAGCAATATAATTCAAAACAGCCTAATGAAATGAGTTTTATGGATTAGACATCAACAACAAATAAAAGCCGTAATATGAGTTTAGACTATAAATACATGTTGTCAGAATCCCATTATCTCACTGAATTGCGGTAACAGTATGAAAAGAGAAGCCTGAAAAGCCTTTTCTCATCCCTTTATTACATACCTGGCCATGATGCCATTATCTCATAAACAGGCTTTAGAAGTCTGGGCAGAGATTTCTTCATGATAAAAGTGATGTGTTTAAGGTTATAAAATGATAGTGGTCTATATGCCTCAACTAGTGTAATTTCTGCATCTGTGAATATCTGATCTAATCTGAAAACTATTTGTGGCCCCTCACGTTCTGATCTTAAATTAAATAAAATATTATATTATGTAAAATTACATTTTATTAGAATATTCATGGTAATTTCTGCCCAGGAACTATGTCTGTAATTTGTTTTATTCTTGTGTCCTCAGAAATACATTTTGTAGGAGCTTGTGTGAACTCATTAGCCGTTTTCAGGCACATAGGAGACAGTTAGAAAAGAAGACAAAATGGAGTCTGAAGTTGGCGTGAGGTGGGGTGGGGGGGGGGTTGTCAGATAAGGCTGCATAGCAGTGTTTATATTCCACAGCAGCTAACTAACACTTGTCTTTTACACTAAAAGTTCACAGGTGCTGTATTGTATTGTCAAATATGTATGTTTGGGACTAATATATTTCATAGAAGCCACTTATTTGGAAGCAGTAATGTCCACTTACTATATTTCCATTACAGCCTGATGGCTTCTTACCACCTGCTGTCAGTCAGACTGAGTAAACGTCACTGACACCCACCACATCACACCGAATGACAGACTCCACACTACAAGGAGTTAATCTCTAAATTTTTCATGAAAAATCCTTTCAGTTTTTCCTTTAAAGCATCTTACTATTTTTGATATGACCACCTGGTTTCCAGGCTGGTCTATGGAGAGGTGTCCGCAAATAGGAAGGTGCTGGGCTGACGTTACCACTAGAGGACCTAGGGCGGTAGCCTAGGGTGTAAAAGGTTCAGAGCACGACTAAAACAATGATTAAGTTGCATAATATCACTCACTCTGTGTTTTACTGTCCTCACAGTACCCCGTGGGCACCATCCGTTGACATGAAAGAGCAGCTGTTATGGTGACGGCTGCTGCTTCTCAATGTTGGTGACTGACTGGGAGAGTGAAACCCTGCTATGAGGGAGGCCGGGGGGGGGGGGGGGGGGGGTGCTAGGAGTTCAGTATCTGAGGGAGCGGCCATAGCAGGTGTCTAAGGCATCAAGGGAACTTCCATCAACCGGGGTAAGTGATGCTGTAGAGTCTTTATTGGTTGAAGTTTTCCAGTCACTAAATGTACCGGACTCATCTATGCTCAATAGACAAGTTATAAGATGGCTAAGTGGAAGAAGTAAACAATAGTACATCATACTAAATAATAATGTAGTCTGGGACATAGCATATCATGGGAAGGTAGCTGGCTATGGACATGCACTTCCCCAATAAACACACATACACCAACCACAACACATATTCTGCCTACACATGGACACCTATTAAGACACACACACACCACGAGCTCCCATGTTCCAGAAATGCCAATAAATAAAACCTCTTCTCCATTCATCTGACTCCTCGCTGTTGCCCATCTCCTCTCTCTTCTTAGCCTCTACTGATGTACTCAGGAACCTGTTTTTTCCACTCCACCAAAGCTTTATATTTTTCTGCTGTCTTCTCCTCGATTCATTCGGCTGTGCCGTCATTGCTGTCAATCTCCTATCTCAACTCACTTTCTCCTACTGCACTCTCATCCCCAGCGGAGTAAAAGGCAGCTTTATGCAAAACCTGCTCAGGGGCAAATGCAGGATTTATAGAGGGGGGTTTCCACACCACACCGCCAGTGGGCGTGATCAGCATGCATGGGGGCGTGGCTATAATTTTAGACAGTGCTTGGCTGCTCTCCAACTCCTCCTATCCCCATAATATACATGGGCAATGCTGCGTGCACTACTGTTAGCTGCACGCAGCTCTCTCTTTTCAAGCAGAGCCGTGTGAAGCGGGGGCAGGGTCCAGCCACCTCAATTATACAGTGCCCCAGGCTTGGAGGGGGGTTTTCAGGCACTAGAAAACCCCCTTGGTTTGCCTATGCTGCTGACTGTGGACAACTTCTAATGCAGGCTGCTGCTAGAGGGAGAGAGATCCAGCAAGTGAGATGCAGAGATGTATTAGTACATTGCATCTCGGATAGAAGGTCTAACTGGGCAGCTGTGAATTGTCTGTACTGAGAAACAATATGTTAGTGTGTCATTGTATATATTTAGTTATGATAAGTTTAAACCCAATATATTTTATAATCATATGATATACATAATACCAAATGTGTATTACATTGTTCTCAGTAATAACTGAAAATTCATATTTTGCTATTTATACCCTCTCTTACATTTCCTTCTTTACCTCCTGCTGATCTGGAAATAACAACTTCATCAAAATTTTCCCTGCTCATGAATGAGTCCAATTAGCTAGTACACAAATAGACGTATTAGCAAACTGATATTAGATTGTAAACTTGGTAGAATGGGCTCAATTCAAAGTTCTTTATATATTATGCTGTCCTATTTGGTCTGTAACATGACCCCCCTATTGTACAGCACTGACTAATCTGTTTTTTTGCATAATGAATAATAAAATACCTTTCTGTGTTCACTATATCGAATAATGGTAGACATTGAGGAGTCCTATAACCAGTTGAGATACTGCAATAGACTTAGACTCAATATTATTTGAGTGAAGACACAGGAGGGACTACAGGTGGCACTGTTAATTAATGTGTTACTGTGCTGTCATTCTGTGTTATATTAAAATACTCTGTTTTACAATGAATGTTTCAGTAAAACTTGCCTACTTTCAGGCAGTGCAGTCCAAGAGAGGGGCGTGACTAGAGGGTGGGACGAGGCAGGGAGCGGTCAATCGCTTCACTTTGGCCAAAATGACGCGATTCACTGTGAATCGCATTATTTTGGCAAGGGAATTGCAGGATGCGGAAGACTTGCCTGCTATCTCAGGAGCCTGGTATACCGACCCGAATTTCGGGAGTCTCCCGGACATTCCGGGAGAGTTGGCAAGTATGGTTTCAGTTTGTTCTCATGTTGGTTTTACATGCAAAATGTGTTATGTCTGCATGTTGAGATAAGTACACTGTGTAATACAAAAGTTATTCCACAGAGAACTTCTCAGTGGTATGTGCCTATTGACTAAATGAAAGAAGCATAATCTGCAACAGGTTATGGGCTCAGTCACAAGCACCTGGAACCCAGTCACAAGCACCAGGAATCCAGTTGCAAGGACCTAGGTGCAGAAAACCTCCCAGAGAGAAAATCTGTGTGAGTAACCCAGTATTATATCTCAGAGGGAATAAAGATATAAAAGGGAAGAAAATGGCAAGCAACACAGATTTTAGACTAGCAGTAACCAAGCTGACTAATGATTGATAACTATCAATTGTGGAAATTCAAAGTTGAAATGCTGCTGTCTAAAGATGACTTGTGGGAAGTTGTAATCACAGAGAGACCAGAGATTAATAACCAAGAAATGGGACAAGAAAATCAGGCCCTGACGTGCAACCATAAGCTTATTAGTTGAAGATGATCAGCTAATTTATATAAGACATGAGAATATTGCTAAGGATATGTGGGATTCACTACATAAACTACATGAAAGATCCAGCTTAAACAGCAAACTGCTAAGAAAACTGTACCAAATGAGACTGTGGGCAGCACAGTGGCCTAGTGGTTAGCACTTCTGCCTCACAGCACTGGAGTCATGAGTTTGATTCCTGACCATGGCCTTATCTGTGTGAGGTGTGTATGTTCTCCCTGTGTTTGCGTGGGTTTCCTCCAGGTGCTCCAGTTTCCTCCCACACTTCTAAAACATACTAGTAGGTTAATTGGCTGCTATCATAATTAACCTTAGTCTGTGTGTGTGTATATTAGGGAATTTGGAATGTAAGCTCCAATGGGGCAGGGACTGATGTGAATGAGTTCTCTGTACAGCGCTGAGGAATTAGTGCGCTATATAAATAACTGATGATGATGACTTAGCAAAGGATAAATATGCAAAAGCACATAAATGGACTGCTGGAACTTGTAGCACACCTTAGATCCATAGGAGAAAATATAAAATGCAACCAATAAACCAGACACTTACAGTGTACTGATAAATTCTCTGGAAACAACAAGGCCTGAAGTAGAACTGATACTAGATTTTGTGAAAACCAGACTTAAAGATGAATATCAGTGCAGAAAAGAAATTACATAGGATAACATGGAAAGTGACACAATAAACCCTTAAAGTTACCCAATAACCAGATACCCAATTGCATAATAAGGAAACAAGAGCATTCTTTAGATGTAGGAAAATTGGACATTTCAACAAAACTGCTCAATATGGAAAGCGGAACAGCAGACACTATTTTTGAAAAAGTAAAAAACAGAGAGCAAAAACCATACTCACAGACATATGCACAAACAAGTGCAGTGGAACTTTTAATGCAACATGAATCATTAAGAAACAATCTATCTAACAGATGGAACTAATGTCACTGTGGAAGGTATAGGGCATGGTTTGCTGATATGCTTTAATACAAATGCGAGTAATATACCAATACTGCATGTATTATATGTTCCCAGATTTGAAAGAGATGCACAGAGACAAAACTACTTACTATCAAATGCCAAGATAACATGTGCATTATCCAGAATGGAAGAAAAGTATTAGCCACAGCCAAAGCAGAAGAACATCTGTTTCATCTTGACACTGCAACACAACAGGTGAGATTACACACAAATAGACAAATTGGGGTATATTTATCAAGCTGCGGGTTTGAAAAAGTGGAGTTGTCTATAGCAACCAATCAGATTCTACTTATCATTTATTTAGTACATTTTACAAAATGACAGCTAAAATCTGATTGGTTGCTTTAGGCATCATCTCCACTTTTTCAAACCTGCAGCTTAATAAATTTACTTCCTTGACTGTATTTATGAGTGGCATAGACAACTAGGACACAGGCATTCAGACATCTTTAAAGAACTGCAAAAGAGAGACCTAAAAAGGATCTCACACTATCAGACTGTTCAACAACCATCAGGTGTGAATGCTGTATAAAAGAAAAAGCCACAAGAATAACCATCCCAAAACAAAAGGAGGCCAACATTGAGACCACTTGATCTCATGCTCAGCAACGTGTGTGGCCCAATGAAAATGCGCACACCAGGAGGTAACAAATATATAGTGACTACTCCAGATACACAGTCACTTATTGGATACAAAGCAAAGATATAAATTTTAAAACAATCCACTTGCGTTTCATAGCGACAATGGAGGTGAATTCACAGGACACAAAATGCAACACTTCCTAAGACAGCTCAGCATAGAGCACCACAAGACAGTACCCTACAAACCAGAACAACATGGGATAGCTGAAAGGAACAACAGATCCCTGACTGAAATGATCCGATGCATGTTAACAGATTGGCATGGCAAGAAACCTAGTATAAAACATATTAGAGTGTTCCTGAGTAAATAATTTGTCTACATTCCTGCGGGAAAACAGAGTAAACTGCAGAACTGGGCAGTGGAAGGGATTCTTGTTGGGTACAGCGAATGTTCCAAAGGATACGGAATCATAAGTCCAAAACAGAAAGTAGCTATGAGCAACAGTGTGACATTGTTTGAGGAACTGAGAAATGAAGTGATGATCCCAGCAGATCTAGATAAACAAAAGACACAAACAATACAGCCACTGAAGAAGAGATTGAAATCAGAGACCAAAGATGAAGACACATAGGAGTGTATGACACATGATGTAAGGTACTCAAGCAGAGAAAACAAGTATAAAGCACCTGTGAGCCTTTCATATAAATCTAGCGCAATCAATACACGTGAACCCATGCCCTGGTATGAAATATATGACCTACCAGAGAGGGAAATTGGCAAATGGATAGAATTGGCAAAAGAAGAAATGAAATTGATGCATGGCAAACAGACATGGACACTAAGTGTAAGAACCATAGGCTGCAAATGGACATTAAAAGTAAAACACAACACATATGGAAAAATTGATCACTATAAGGCCAGATTAGTAACAAAAGGTATTCTCAAAAATATAGAGAGGACTATGATCATCATCGTCATCTATTTATATAGCGCCATTAATTCTGCAGCTCTGTACAGAGAACTCATTCACATCAGTCCCTGAACCATTGGAGCTTACAGTCTAAATTCCCTAACATACATACACACAGACTGAGAGAGACTAGGATCAATTTGGTAGCTACCAATTAACCTACCAGTATGTTTTTGGAGTGTGAGAGGAAACCAGAGCACCCGGAGGAAACCCACGCAAACACGGGGAGAACATACAAACTCCAGATAAGGCCATGGTCAGGAATCAAACTCATGACCCCAGAGCTATGAGGCAGAAGTGCTAACCACTAAGCCACCGTGCTGCCCTATGATATGACACTTGTTCCAGTAGTAAAGCACACTACTATCAGGACTCTACCTACAGTAATAGGCACAAAAGGGATGTAAGACACTTTGATGTCAAGGCAGTGTTCTTACATGGCGAACTATAGGAGGACATTTAAATGGAATAGCTACCAAGACTTAAAGATCCAGACCTTGTATGCAACCTAAAGAACAGTATATATGGTCTGAGGTAGGCAGCGAAAGTCTGGAGCACAAAAATAAACAAGGCAATTATACAGAAGGACTTTGTGAGAAACAAAGCAGACCCCTGATTATACACAAAAAGAATAACTGACAGGTGGATTTATCTACTCATCTATGTGGATGATCTTGTAGTCTGTTTAGAGCAAAAAGGGGATGACATTGAATTATTACTGATTCTGAATGAGGATTTTGAAACAAAAGACCTAAGATCTATAATGAACTACAAACCGATAAACACTCCCATGGAAACCAATTACGTAAAAGAAATGAACAACCCAGGCAGACATTACTAGACAATCACAAGTACAGAAACCAGTTGGAAAATTGTATATTGCCACCGTTTCCAGACCTGACATTGCTGGAGCAGTAGGAATTTGAGTCAACAAATCTCCAAACCAAATCAGATGGACTAGAACGCCATTAAAAAAGTCATATGTAAGACTTTAAATTTCCAACAACCAACAAATGTAATCTGATCGGATATGTGGACGCAGATTGGGCTGGAGACCCTACCAACAGAAAATCCACAAGTGGTTACCTATTGCTACTTGGCAAAGGACTAACCAGTTAGATGAGTAGAAAAAAGTTATCTGTAACACTTTCTTCCTCAGAATCAGAATATGTTGTGGCAGCACATGCAAGTCAAGAGGTGATATGGTTGAGATAATTGTAAGCTGATTTGGGACAACAACAAGCAGAACCAACAGTAATCTTTGAGGACAAACAAGAATGTCTCTCATTGGCTAAAACAGAACATATCGATCCGTGAACCAAACACATCATTGTGGAGCCCTTATCTGGAGAAAGACACCATAGACTACCTAGAAAGTTGGGTCTAGTGGATTAAGCCTCATCTGTTGATATACTGAAACAGTCTAAGGGCTAGATTTACTAAGCTGCGGTTTTGAAAAAGTGGGGATGTTGGCTATAGCAACCAATCAGATTCTAGCTGTCATTTTGGAGAATGCACTAAATCAATGAAAGCTAGAATCTGATTGGTTGCTATAGGCAACATCCCCACTTTTTCAAACCCGCAGCTTAGTAAATCTAGCCCTAAGACTCAATGTTTGAGTGATTACACTGGAGCAGCCTCTTAACCTTTTTAGTGATCGCCTCTCCATTGAATGTCAAAATACGTTCCCATTTGAATGTCAAAATCGCACCCACTTGAAAAATGTGTTCAGATATTGAAGTGTTTGTATGTTGACCTACTTCGTTGACGTTTGTACCCAGAGTACGCAAACATATGCACATTTCAACCAGTTTCTCGTTCCACTATTTTAAAGCTGAGGTGCCTAAAAAATGACTTCCCAAGAAAACACAATTTATTTCACATATTTTCAACAAGATTCAGAAACTTTTACGTATATTTATGAAATGTCACTATTAGCTCATGTATTTTATATAAAGTATAATAAGTGTTAATAAACTTGATTGAGAAAACGACTATCAAGTATCTATGGTTTTCAGCCCTTTGCAGAAAGCGAATCGGTTTGTAAATGTCAAAAAAACAAAACATTCTTCATTCAAGCCAAAGTTTTCTTTGGAAATTTCATTATCAAACAAAATTGTCTCTTAAGATATTATTTTTGAACAACAAGTTTAATAGTAAACCTTAAAAATAAATACACATTGGACATTATATACACACCCTTAAACTATCTTTGTAAATTAAATGTTTTTGTTTGAAAAATTATCAAAGTTTATTAATCAAATCACAAAAATAGAAATATTGGTCCTTAATTGCAAATCTTCCCTTGAACTCAACTACATGAGATTTGCTAATTTCTAAGACTGTTATCTTTTAACTTTTAGACATATACTTTTTTGATTTTTATGCAGTATACATTCTAGTGACAACCTCTACAATAGCCAAATCCATCCCCGCTTAGACGATACAACAAGTGATGATCCCAAATCCCCTTAATACTTGTGTTCTTAACTTGTGTTTCTTAAATTCCTCTATTCTCTTACCAACATTTCAGAAAGTGAAATAACTAAAGAAAAATCTCAAAATTTATTTATACATTTTTGTGTGTGTAATCTTTCTTTATTGAGGTGATAATATTCACATGTAACCGGTACATCAAAACATATGGAATTGTGGAAAAATAAGCGACCTCATGATTTTAAATTATAAAAAGATCAGAAAACAAAAGGCAAAGGCAGACAGGACGCGAGGGGCAGGGCAAAGAAGAGGTGGAAAAATGAGAAAAGGAAAAAAAGGGGAGATCCTCAGGGTTTTCCTGGAGTTCCATAATAGTAATGAGAAATAGGGTAGCTTAGAGAGAGTCACCCACCTCCTGGATGGACCCGCGAAGGATGTGCGAAGGATGTGAACCGGGGTCAATCACGTGCCATAATAGAATGATAGGCAGGGTCAATTCAAGCCAACTGAGCCACCGTGAATTCAGTGAGTTGCTTTTGGCCAGACATGGAAAGGTTGTCTATAGTCACATAGAGGTCTATCCATCAAAACCATTTTTGTAGGCTTGGAGGGACATCAGACCTCCAATGTATCGGAATCACTGCCTTCGCAGCAATTTTTTGTATTGGGAGATTGAAACATTGGATAGATTCAGTAGCCAGAAATCTGGAGCCCCTGGCACTGGGCATCTCAATATATCTGCTGAACATTTTCTTAACTGGTTCCAT
The DNA here is from genome assembly GCF_038048845.1 of Mixophyes fleayi. NCBI lineage: Eukaryota > Metazoa > Chordata > Amphibia > Anura > Limnodynastidae > Mixophyes > Mixophyes fleayi. Next base: position 37,359,037 of record NC_134406.1, read on the forward strand.
AAGGGGGCCAGCACTGGGCAGTGCCAGCAAATTTGAACGGGAGTCCCTTGCACCGAACCACACTCCCAGATTAATCCAGAGACACCCACAAACATTTTACAAAGCTGGGGTGGACACCTGTACCACCTAGAGTGAACTTTGTTTAGCATCTCCACCACTGAAAGGCTTGTAGAGCTAGCCAGAGTAAATTGTAAAATTTTAGACCACAATTAGTCACTAGTCCTTCCCAGATCCCGATCTCAGCATAGCCCTGTAAGGAGTCATATAAGTTTACGATAAGGAATATATATTGAAAATCATATGTTTCTGTGGTTGGGAGGTATAGCACAACCCCTCAAACTAAAACTTTCCACACCTGCCAGTACAGCTTTGGTATGCAAGTAATGTCTGGTTTGGAGGTACAACCAAAATTCAAAGGGGTGAAGGCACAATGTTTCTTGTAAGAGCAGAGAGGGTACATACATGACCATCCAACATCAACTGACCACTGCTGACCACTACCCCATTAGACCATGACCTGAAGGCTCAAATATTTTGCCCCGGAGGAAAATCTGGATTAAAGGACAATGGGGTAAGAGGGGATATTGGGAATGATATCAATTCCAGATGTCGGAGTCTAGCCCAGCACTGGAGGGTAGGCCCATTAATAGGGTGGGAAGAATGTCGAAGTTCAGGCAGACACAGAAGGACTTTGGAGGGGAGTCCCATTGAGTGGTCCTCAATCACAACCCATTGCTTAGAGTCAAAAGATGGCGTCCATTCTAATATTTGGTTAAGTAGCACAGCCTGATAATATTTAGATAATAGCGGTAGTTGTAGACCACCCTGTGATTTCTGCCTGTAGAGAATGACATGTTGAAATCTAGGGGGTTTTCCCACCCAAACAAATTTATAAACTATCCTCTGAATATCAAAAAAGTATCTGGGGCAATTGTGGATAGGCAGCATTTGGAGTAAATATAAACATTTGGGTAACATGTTTGTTTTTATGATGTTTATTCTCCTTAGCCAGGAGAAGCCTTTGGATCGCCAGTGCTGAAACTCCGTTCGGAATCTAGGAATCAGTGGGGCAAAATTAACTTTGTATAAATCAGTCAGATCTTTAGTGATACTCCTAAATACTTGATTGGTGGGGGATGGCAGGTGGAAGGAAAGTAATGTTGGAGCCCCTCTAGAACTGCCAAAGCAATTGAGAGATTCAGGGCCATAGATTTTAAAATTGGATAAGTCATCAAATCTCTTAAATTCCACCATTAAGTTGGGTAAAGATATCACAGGATTGCTGATGGTTGCTAAGAGATAGTCTTATAGGGCCAACTTATGCTCTGACATGCCCCCCCCCCATCTTCACCCCTGACACGTCCGTGTTATTCCTATATGACCTGGCCAAGGCCTCCATACACAGGACAAATATCAGGGAAGAGAGCGAGCAACCTTGCCTTGTTCCATTGTGTATAGAGAACACATCTAAGAGAGAGTCACTGACTTTTATTCGGGTTGTGGGGTCTTTATAAAGGGAGAGTATTCTGTGTAAGCAAGTAGGGCCCAATTCCATATGTTTCAGCACTCCAGTATGGAACCCCACAATCAACTCTGTCAAAGGCTTTTTTTACGTCAGTAGACAGCAGTAAGGTAGGTACCTGCTTGCCTTTGACCGATATTTTAGCTCTATAATCTTCGTGGTATTTTTCTCAGGTTTTACATCCCAGAACAAAAGTGGCTTGTTTGCTGTGAATCACACCTGGTAATAAAAGTTTAAGGTGGTTAGCCACCATTTTAGAAAAGAGCTTTAGGTCAACATTTAACAAAGATATTGGTCGGTAGCAGCAGCACTGAGAGGGGTCCTTGGGGAGGATGGTAATATGGCCTTTGAGAGACTGCCTGGAGAAACCAGAATCTTTGGAAATTTTGTTGAAGGCCTCCAGAGCTAGGGGGTTTAAAAAGTGCCCAAGGGTTTTATAGTAACTTATAGTAAAACCATCAGGCCCCGGGTTCTTGCCCACCAGCATAGAGGAGATGGTGTCCTCTAGCTCCTTCAAGGAAAATGGTTGATCCAGCATCTCCCTTAAGTCTCAGAGATATTGGGAAACTGACACACCTGGAGCTATGTTTTAATCAATTTCTGCTTAGCGTCAAAGATAACCTAAGAAGATGTTCCAGAAATGTTGTACACCTTGGAGTAGTAAGAATGGAAGGTAGACTCGATCTCTTGGATCAAGTGACTCTCCCACCCGTTAGCAACCTTTATAGAGTGGATAAAGGATGCTATTTGTTAAGCATGGAGCGCTTTGTCTAAGAGTTTCATTGACTTATTCCCCCACTGAAAATATTTCTTTCTGATTTTGATAAAGGCCAGTTTTGTTTTGTCCCCTAGTAACCTTTTAAGAGCAGTACTGCCGGCAGTCAGGTCTTACAGTGTCTCATTGGTTAGGGAGGATTTGTGGTGAGTTTCCAGATCCATCCTCTTTAAAAGCAATTATTATTATTATTATTATTAATTTTTATTTATAGGGCGCCACTAGGTGTCCGCGGCGCCGTACAGGGACAGACAAGATTACAATATGAGGTGAGACAGCACAGAATAGTAAACAATAATCACAGTAACTCATTGAGCTCAAGGCACAGCTAGAGGGGAGGGAAGAGGGAAAGGTCAGCCAGCAACGGCACTTAGGAGGGAGGGCACAGATGAGAGGGAGACCCCCAGGGGGAAGAGAAGGGAGCGAGAGGGGACGCGGGAAGAGGGTCCTCAAGGAGGAAGGCAGGGTAGCTGGCGAGCAGAGTTAAAAGTGGTGAAGACAGGAGGAGAGAAAGCCCTACTCAAAGGAGCGTACAATCTAAGGGGAGGGGTGGACTGACAGAGAACACAGGGGAGAGACGGAGGATAGGGATAGGAGAAGGGGAATGGAGGGGAAGAGTCAGAAGAAAAGGTAGGAAGTTAAGTGGGAGACTGGAAGGCTTTAAGAAAAAGGTGGGTTTTTAAACACCGTTTGAAACTGGACAGATTGGGGGAAGTTCTGATGGAGGGAGGGAGTTTGTTCCAGTGGAGGGGGGCATCGCGGGCGAAGTCTTGGATGCGCGCGTGGGAGGAGGTGATCAGGGGGGAAGAGAGGCCACGGTCATTGGCCGATCGGAGAGGGCGGGATGGAGCATGAATAGAGAGGAGGGCGGAGATGTAGGGTGCAGTGGAGTTGGCGAGGGCCTTGTATGTGAGAGAAGCAAAAGCAATCTTTTGCTTCTTAATGAATGCCCCAGTCAGATCAGTTTGCTTCTTAAAACACATTTGTTTGCTTCCCAGATAGTCACCTTTGATATGTCAGCAGAGTCGTTGTACTCTATATACTCAGCTATGGCTGAGTCAATCTGTTACTTACAGTATGTATTATATAGTAATGATTCATTGAGCCTCCAGGTCCAGTGTCTGGGGAGTTTCACCTGAAGGCGCAGAGTGAGAAATATAGGTGCATGGTCAGACCACGTCATTTGACCAACTTCTTCGTCTATAACCAGATTCAGGTGTCTATGGATAACAAATATATAGTCAATTAAGCAATATGCAGTGTGGGGATGAGAGTAAAAAAAGTAGTCATAGTCCGTGGGATGTTGGAGACATCAGGAGTCAGTCAGCTGAAGTCATGGAAATTGTGCCTTACCTTGCAGTATACTCTGCTGGGGTGTTACGGTGTCCAGAGATGGTTCCATAGTCCAGTTCAGATCGCCACCTAGGCCCACCATCCCTTCTAGATGAAGTTCCAGCAATGTAAGTGGTGGTGCTAGGAAAGTTGCCTAGTTGTGGTTGGGAACATATAGATGAATAAAAGTAAATTGTTGGGGAAAGATCATACATTTGACAAGGAGACCTCGGCCTTCTCCAAAGCAGTGGTGATAGAGCTTGGTGACCTTCAGTGATTTAGAAACTAAAGTGGCCACTCCTTTAGACTTTCCTGTGGGGCAGTTGCTCTGGTAGGAATAGGAGTAATGCTTGCTATGCAGAAGGTGAACTGCACCTTGCTTACAGTGGGTCTTTTGGATGAAAACTACATCTGCTTTATCGAAGGGAAAGTATGCAGCACCTGGAACCTCTTTTCAGGAACATTAAGGCTTTTCGCATTGGTAGAGCATGCTTTCTGGGAGCGATTAGGTGGAGTCACTAATGAAGTATCTGGAGGCAGAGACATTCAGGAAGGAGATAGAAGGGATATTGTGTGAGCCCTGAGGACCAGGGGTAGAAGCAAGAAGGAAAAAAATGGGTTACAGTAATAGACAGAGGACAAGATGAATAGCAAAGAGAGAAAGTCACATAAAAAGAAAAAAACAGGGAAATTGCAAAAGAGCCACATCTGGGCACCATGATGGGGGGGGACCTTAGGCAAGGAGCCCAGTATGTAAGAAAACAGCGGTAGTACGAATAAGGGCAATCTCAACTAGTTGGAGGTATTAGGTATAATAGCTAAACAAAACACACAGTATAACTAAGCTGATAAACAGATAACGCCTATAATCATAGAAGACAAACCTGAAGTAATATTAATTAGGAAGATGATTAAGTAATCATAATGGCAATATTATCACTTAACAGAATGGTGAAATGAACATCGGAGAGCAAGTTGTGGCAAGGGATAGGGAGGCATCATTGGTTAGCAAGAGAGCACCCGGAGGAAACCCACGCAAACACATAAGACCATGGTCGGGAATCGATCTCATGACCCCAGTGCTGTGAGGGAGAAGTGCTAACCATTAAGCCACCATGTAGGGGTACTTCCTCTGGGATGCCCCTTATGCAAAGGTATTTGCGGCGACCCCTATTATCAAGGTCATCCAGTCTCGCCTGGAGATCTTTCAGTTCAGAGGTTAGCTATATAACTTCTATGTTTTGCCATTTTTAAACAATCAACATGACCACAACATAATTAAGCATTGTTATACTTAGTTATTTTTCTAATACACAGTCAAATCAACAAATTTTGAAGTCTGCAATACTTTTCAAAGAGATTAATTTCTAGATTGTCAAAAGTAAATTAGTTTGGGCTCAGCTAAACATTGCAAAATAAACAACTTCAAAAGCATTCATGATAGATTATTGCCACAAAATCCATCACTCATTATTCCGAGTTTAATCTGCGCCGTTTATTTGGTAGACTTTTTCAAGGATTAGAGGCCCATTTTCTTGCAATTTATTTTTGTTCCCTTCTCTCAGTCTGCTCAAACTTTCTTCTGTGTCTGCATCAAGGATTAAGCAGTGACCTGGAAATCTTGACATGTTAAAAACGTATACAACGTAGAGAGTTCTGAAAATCATATTGAAGGCTTTAAATAATGGAATTGCACACATCCTGCTATTCTCCCACTGTTTGAACAACTTATTATAATTTAAATGTGGGAGACTGAGAGATCTTATTTTTCCTGGCTTACTTTCTTTAGCACATTATTGAAATTCTGACATTCTCCTTTATAGAGCTATACAACACAACATATTTTAATTGTAATTAAAAGTGGTTGATCATTTTTTATAGTTTAGTTAATTTATTAGAGTTATAAAAATTCATGGGTGAAATAAACAAACCTGAAACTCTGTTTCAGTCCATTAAATTAAATTAAACTGTTTTCAAGAAATCTATGTGCTGTGTAGTAGAGAAATAAGCATATATTTACCTGTACGCTGGAGATTTCAGCTGACACGTGTCAATTCAATTTAAAAAGAATACTAGTCTGAGCTCAGTAATGGGTAGCCCAATGTACTTTAAGGACCACATGTGCAGCCCTCCAACCTACAAAATTTCTGCACATTACCCTTAGTGGTATATTTGCTAAACTGCTGGTTTAAAAAAGTGGAGAAGTTGCCTATAGCAACCAATCATATTCTAGTTATCATTTATTTAGTATATTCTACAAAATGACAGCTAGAATGTGATTGGTTGCTATAGGCAACATCTACACTTTTCAAACTCGTCAGAAAGTCGCAGTTTGATACGTTTACCCCAAAATTTGTTAATTTGTGCGATTGTAAATAAATATTGGAGTAATATTGACAGAGGGATTGGGTGTTGGTTTTATTTCTCTAAGACAGAAAGTATTATTGATGACAAATAGTTCATAGCTTTTTGTTCTTATGTTGATGGTTTGGAAATTGTATTGACAGATATGGCATGCTATAAACTTAAACTGAAATGAACAACTTTGTGCAATAAACACACAGAACTCTCTAAAGGTAAACTCAGCTACAAAATAAAATTGCCTTATTACAGTCACGATGTACTACAGCATATTGGAGTAACTCCTGATAGTACTTGTGTTGCTACACAGATGTTGCTAGCTAATAATGTCAGTTATTTGCAACCTGTCTAATGGCAATTAAAGTCAGAAGTTCTAGCTCAGTGATGGCTAACCTGTGATACTCCAGGTGTTGTGAAACTACAAGCCCCAGCATGCTTTGCCAGCTATCAGCTAGTTATCTACTGGCAATGCATGCTGGGGCTTGTAGTTTCACAACACCTGGAGTGTCACAGACTAGCCATCACAGTTCTAGCTCATCCCCCTCACTCACTCCCACATCACTCATCCCAAAATGCACCCACATGCCACATGCTCCCAAATTAGACCACATGCCACTCCAATCCACCATCACCACATGACCTCCAATCCCCACTTGTCACAAAATGCCCCAAAATGCCCACATGTATTCCAACCCCCCCACATGTCCCCACAGACCTCTTCACATCTCCCCAAAAACTTTTTCACATCTCCCCTCAGATCTCTTTACATCTCCCCTCAAACTTCCACACACTTACCTGTACGGCCGGAGCCCACAGAGGAAGTAGGGAGAGGATGTAATCCAGAGTGCACTGCACTAACTCCTCCTCCTTATGGGTTACATATACATATGGAGCTGGTGGAACACAGTAGACCTGGTAAGGGGGACAGGAAGCCACCACGCTTCTGGGATACCACACCATCATGTGCCGGAAAAGTATTTTTAGTCTCCTCTGCTGGTAGGTTAATTGACTGCTGACTAAAATGGACCCTAGTGTGTGTGCTTGTGTGTTACGGAATTTAGATTGTACGCTCCAATAATAACTAATATGCCCTCTATATTATTATTATTAATATTTTGACAGAGAAAAACAAAGACATTCTTTTCAAAAGGTTCGCTTACACTAGAGAGGAAAGCGATAACGTACTGTAATATAGACACAAATATATATATACTGTAGAAGTGATATTACTTGAACTACATATGGTATACTTCCAAGAGTTTTACAATAACTAAGAGTATTGCTCACTGCACCATTCACCAACATTTTTAACCAATCACAACTGACAAGTATAATTCCAGGTGACTAGAGAATAGCAGATGTATTTTCACTACACAAAAAGGACAGTAGGGAAAAATATGATAACTATAGACCTAAGCTGTTGACTAGTTAGTGATAAACAGATCACAAGATCCAAGGCAGCATGGATTTGTTGCTGGAAGATCGTATCAAAGAAATGTTCTGGATTCTTTACTTGGTAAATAAGTGCTAGGCCAGGGTGGGTCAGAGGTTTCAGCAAGGCATAAGAACTTGTATCAAGCAGTAAACCAATTCAGAAACTACATTTCTTTGGATTTGGCTAAACCATAGTGAAATGGATAAAGGTTTGGGTCAATTGTGTAAATTCAGATTAAGGGCTGATAACCTGTGGAGAGTGACTAAGGGTTCAATCCTTGTTTAATGTATTCATTAGCCATAATTTTTTTTGGAGTATTAGGGAAGTTAGGCATTTTTTGCAGATTATACATACATTCATAGCATGTCAATACTCCAAAAAGAGTGAAATTAAATCTTAAACTGGATACATCAAAATATAATATAATGCATGCGGGACACAAACAATCAGAAATCAGAATGCAGGATGAATGGTGATGTAATGTCGACAACAACAGAGGAAAGGGTCCTTGAAGGTTAGCAAGTAGTGTAAACAAGCAGTAGGAAAGTCAGTAGTATACTTGGTTATCTAGGAAGAGATAATAGTAGCTCGAAGAGAGAGGTTATATTGCCACAAAATAGGTCACTGGTAAGACCTCACCCTGAGCACAGTGTACAGTTATGCAGGCAATATTATTATTATTATTACTGTTTATTTATATGGCACCACTAATTCTGCAGCGCTTTACAGAGAACTCACTCACATCAGTCCCTGCCCCATTGGGGCTTACAGTCTAAATTCCCTAACATACCTACACACAGACAGATACAGATAGACAGAGACACACAGACTAAGGTCAATTTGTTAGCAGCCAATTAACCTACCGGTATGCTTTTGGAGTGTGGGAGGAAACCGGAGAACCCAGAGGAAACCCACGCAAACACAGGGAGAATATACAAACTCCTCACAGATAAAGCCATGGTCGGGAATTGAACTCGTGACCACAGTGCGGTAAGGCAGAAGTGCTAACCACTTAGCCACCATGCTGCCCAAAAGACTTTACAAAATAGAAAAAAAATGGATAATAGCTACTAAAATAGCGCATGCTCTGCATAACAAATCAGAAAAGACTTAAAGTGCCGAATAATATTAACTCTTTATTTATAATGCACTTTTCTCCCCACTAGGATACAAGACACTTTACATTGTTGCAGAGATGAGGCAGCCATTTTGGGCAGTCTCAGCTGCTATTCTATGGAATCATTGACATCAGTCCCAGCCACACTGGAGCTTACAGTCTAAATTTCCTAACTTGCACACACTAGTGGCCATTTTTTTTTGTCAGAACTTACCTGCATGATTTTGGAGTGTGGGATGAAACCAGAGGAAACTCACACAAACATGGGAAGAACATAACTGCTCCACACTGATAGGATCATAGATGAAATTGGACCCATGACCCCAGCGCTGTGAGGCTGCAATGTTAACCACTGTGCCACTATGCTCTTTAGAGAAGAGAAGAGACAGAAGTGATACCATAGACACATTCAAAGGTTTTAATGGCATTCAGTAAGACAGTATTTTATTTTAACATAAGAGAATTTCTAGAACAAGGAGACAGTTTGAAGTTGGAGAGAGGAAAACTGAAAGGTATCGCAACGATAAACTACTCAGAGAATTGGTGATATATCTATGAAATAAACTCCCAGCAGTGGCAGTATGGACTACAGTAAAATAATTGAAGAGTAAATGAAGCAAATATATAGCTGTTATTAAGATAATGAAAACCCTCCCACAACCAAGGACATAACGAGAAGAACCTGTAGGTTTTCTTCTGTCCTCAAATTCTATGTTTCTATGTTTTTATGTTGGGTTGAACTTTTTTTAATCAGAAACATTTTGATTAATCTGGGACTTTAGTTGCTGTGAAGATCTGAGAGCATTCACTAGAAATTAAGTATTTTGACTTGCAAATGATGAACCATTTAATTGTTCCAAAATAGCTCTCCATAATTAGGTTACAGACATGGAATCCATCATACCTCTTTTCATACGAATGCAGCATTAATCATGCCTTTGACAAATAAGAAAACTGTGTCCCAATAAATACATTTTATCACCTATAGATTTACCATTTTACTCGGATGTTCTAAACCATATTCACTAGTAAATAAAAACTTAATTAATTATGTAATTTTCTTTTAATTTTAGATCACTTTATCATATTCATATTTACAATGTAATGTAGTGATCATAAGACAGCAAATGGTCAAAATACTATAAAATGTATGAGAAATGTAATATTATATATGATTCCACAGGCTGAGGTAAATAATTATGTATTGTTTATAAGTTTTTAGATGACAGTGTTCATTCACTACTTATTACCTAGAATTTCAAATGGAAAAGAATATTATTTTGGGGTACTAAATCAGTTTTATTGTGATATTTTAAAGGTACCTTATGGAAATAATAATATGTTTGATATGTATTTCAAAATAAAGGTACAAAAATATAATGCGACATACAATAGATGTTTTTGTTATAACTAATATTTATATAGTGCCTAATTATTAGGAAATGCTTTACAGATAACATTTTTTTTAACATACTCATCAGAACCTAGCGGATCTATATTTCCTACCATACACATTACGGATAATTTTGTCAGAAGCCAATTAACCTTTAAGCAGTGGTCGAAGTGGGGGTATATAGTGTGGTATGCCACTTCTCCTACTGCCTTCATTGTAAAAGTAGTATATTCCATTCACTTACATTACCATTACATTTTCACACCGTCACTTTTAAATTTCAACCATTGCCTATGAGTTTGTCTTTGGAGTGTTAGAGAAAACCAAAGCACCCCTACAATGTCTATACATATATAGAGCCCTGGTCAGAATCAAACCCATGCTCCCAGCAATACGAGGCACTAAGGCTAACCACTGCGCCCCATGCTGCCCATTTCACTTAATCCTAATGAATTTCCTAATCATCCTAAATAACCCATATATGTTTTTTTTGAGACTTTTACCGTCCTGGGATCTGAGATCTGCTACAGAAACTATCAGGATTGTAGTGTCAAGTGATACTAATTAAAATACTAATGAACTAATATCTAATGCTCCCAGTCTTAGGCATTGGCGTAACCCTTACTTCCTGCTTCAGTGTAACTGATCCAGATACTCAAAAGTTAGAAACTGCATGTCACGACAATAGGATTTCTAGGATCTGTCTCAGGACTCCTGGGGCTATCTGTGGCAGGGATGTAGTGGAAACTGGGAGGCCGGATGAGTGTCTTGCTCATAGGGGTATCTCTATTCCTGTATATCAGATGTTAAAAGGAAGAATTCTGGACTGTACTCTGTACTGGAATAAATGACTGTAATCTGGACCTGATGGACTGGAACCTGGACGTGGGAACAGGGAGGACCTGACCCCACGACCAGAGACTCAATACCACCAAGAACTCAGAAACTCAGAGGAATATAGTACCACAACTGGGACTGGGAAGACTCAGAACTCAGGCAGAGACTATACAGGGGGTGGCAAACTCCTGAACAGAATAAGCCTGGAGCGGGCCCTGGACAACTCAGAACTCTGAACCTGAGGTAGGCCTGAAACTGGAAGTCGGTACCCCGAGACACAGAGATGGCTCCAGAAAGTGGATGACTCAGAACAACAACCTACTACCCCAGATAGTCAGTAGGAGAAACAGGAATAGATTGATGAGAGGAGGATCTACACAGAAGGTAACAGCTGGAAACTGTACACGAGCAGATAGAATGAATGTGAATCCACACAAGGAATAAATAGTCAAAGTATTTATTTCAGCAAGCAGAGTGAAGCTGAATTCAAACAAAGGGTTAATGGTTTAAAATTTGTATCACAGCAAGCAGAGTGAAGCTGAATTTTCACAAAGGGTTAATGGTTTGAAATCCATACAAGAGCAAACAGGATGAAGCTGAGAGTAAATGGTTGAAGTCCATGTATTAGCAACAGGATGAGGCTAAATTCACTCAGAGGGTAAATGGTTGAAATCTGTATACAGCAGGCGGAATGAAGCAACAAACAGGAGGAATTGACACAAAGGGTTGATGGTTCTGTATACAGCAGGCAGGATGAAGCAGCAAACAAACAGCAACTGTGGTAGTCGGGAGCCAGGAACAAGGAAAGTGTTGCACTGCCAATTTTCTGAGTGTAGGAGGAGAATCAGCAGGATGTTTAGAAAATGTCTCACCCAAGATGGCAGCCTCCAATACTGCAGGCATAAGTCACGCTTGTCCCAGGATAGAATGCTGCCTTCGACCAAAAGGGAGATGTACGGTGATATGGTACCGCCAAGTGGTGTAAACAGGACTAAGACGCCGATTTGTGACACTGTAGATCTTTTTGTAAATATTTACTATAAGCAAGTAAAGGAATCAGTTATTTATAATCAGTAAATTCTTATTGAAATAATCTTTAGAGACAGTATATAGATAAATTATAAAAAAGAAAAAAAACATTAAAAATAATTATTTAGTCATTGATCACAAACTGGAATAAGACCCAAAATAGTGATGATATTTCATAAATGTGTATCAACACTACCAAATATAAAATAGTTTATTAGAGAAAACAGAAACTTTTTATTCTTCTGATCTGAAAACCCATAAATATGTGTGGAAGAGAGAAATATGTACATTCACCAGAATATATCAAATATTTTGCATCAATCCTTGTGTTTATCACTTCTTCTAGTCTAATGAGTCGCATATGGCTGGAAATTTTGTTTTTGCATTCCTGGTTTTTGCATTTTTTCATTCCCTATTTGGATTATTGAGCTGTCTGACAGATGGTAGGTGAAATGTATCAAGAAAATGCTGCTTAGAAATTATTTGGATTACAAATCTGACTATGATTTGGCTTGTTAGGAGACGGGTTTCTTTTCAACCTGAATATATTAGTGAGTCACTCTGATAACTCGATTGTAGCAAATTATGAAAGATGTCAATGTTAGTTTTATACGTCTGAAAATAATATAAAATATAGATTCACATTAAAAACGAGAAATAATAAAACAAGTATCATGAATCTGACAATAATCTAGGTAGCCCTGTATATCAGGCATATGATTCTCTATAGGTTTCTGGTGTCTTGGAGCGTAGGGGAGGAAAGCAGTACTACAAACCTTCACAGGAAAGCATTTTATAATTCCTTATAAAAGGCCTTGTGCACACTGGCATCAAAACAAAGGCATTTGTGTGTGTGTGTGTGTGTGTGTGTGTGTGTGTGTTAGGGAATTTAGACTGTAAGCTCCAATGGGGCAGGGACTGATGGGAGTGAGTTCTCTGTACAGAGCTGCGGAATTAGTGGCACTATATATTGATGATGATGATTATGATTTACTGCTTCTTTGAAAAGCTAGTGCAACAAATTTAAAGGGGGTGATAATGGAATCCATTGTTTCCAAAGTAAGCATACCCATTCACATCTGTACTTGGAGCGTTGGGTTTGTATTGCAGAGTAAAATGGTTTTTCAAATGCTGCCTGCACCATGTGAACGCATTGAGGTCAATCGGATGTCCTCCACTAAACTCCCCGAACACAAGTACAATTGCTCCCTAACCTCTGTACAGTATGTCAAATGCCTTCATGTTTGACAGCTATTGTCATGAAGTTTGAACATTTTTTTGTGTACATTAGTGTCTTTATATGATTGGGTTCCAGACACTTTATTACATTTCAATATTGCAAGAGATTATTTCAGATAATGGTAATCCAGATTACCTCTAAATAATCTTAATCTCTTTATATGGATCATGAGTCAATGGTCAGACTTAACCAACTGTATAAAACAGACATACATAAAACAAGGAGATACCAGGTAGACAAAATAAATGGAGAAATATTAAAATAAAGAGTAAGGAGGGTCCTGCTCATTAGAGAGTTCACATTGTAATTGGAAGAGAGCACAGCTGAAACAAGAGGAGCGAGTGTGACTCAGATTGCAGATTGGGGCAGTTGTGAGGTGCATTAGTGTGAGCAGTAACGGCTGGAGAAGTGTAACCTCTAAGAGATGAGTGTTCACAGAGCAACTAAAAAATTTAAGGGTGTGAAAGTTTTATTGGGGGTGGTAGGGAATTCTATAAGTGGGTAGCAACATGATAGAAGTCTTGTAGGGTGGAGTGAGAGGTGGTTACCGGAGTAGAGATGAGGTAGATTTCAGATGGTGAAAGGAAGAGTATTTTGATATGAGATTTGAGATGTATGAAGGGGTGGTGTTGTTGAGGGCTTTGTAGGTAAGGGTGAGTAATTGGAATTGGATTCTGGAGGACATATGGAGCCAATGTAGGGATTTGAAAACTGGTGCGGCAGAAGTGAAGCTGTGATAGGGAAAGGTCAGTCTTGTATTGGCTTTTAAAGATTGACAGGGAGATAGATGAATGAGGGGAATGCAAGATAATGTAACATATATATCTTCAAACACTTCAGATTACATAACAGATGTTCATAGTAATCAACCTGAAAAATTGTACTTTTTTCTTTTTATATCATTCTGTCAATTTTGATTCAATCATTCACTTTATCTTTATTCAGATAACAGTTACAATTCTTAAATCTAATTCAACATATAACATTATAGAACAGAAGATCCATATACTCCAATAGAGTGTTCTATATTTTTTTGCATGGTTAAAAACACCATGTATCTGTCTAATAATGCAATCTTCTGTTTAGATACCTGATTACTTGAATAAATTACAATATATCCATCTTTATTCCAGTAGTCCCTTGTTAGCTAGACTCCGTTTCTATACAGTGCACAGAGCGGTATAAAGCACATCACAAACACTCTAGCACAATGGAATGATAACTAAATGAATAGTATTCGTGTGCAAACGTAAGCTATTCAGAAACTGCCCATTGTGTTTATACCTAGAAGTGCTTATTGCTTCAGATTGTAAATATCTGTGGGCGTAATTGCAAATTTGATTTATTCCTTTTGTTATTTTATAAATTATAAAGCTGTGATACATATCCTTATTTTCATCCCTTTCTGACATCACTAGTTGGCTAAGATAATATCTTTCAATACAGTTTCCATAATAGGATATTTCTTATCCATACCAGAAATTATCATTATATTTTGCAGCTCATAAATCTGGACTCTTTTAGGGTCGGAAACTAAGCGCCCCAGCAGTGTAATTCATTTTGTGCAAATTTCTCAAGCATACACAGTTTTTTTAATAGTGCCCCTAAAATTACTGTGGGATTGTCAATGTGCTACTCTATCTTCAATACATAGATAGCAATATAACTATAGATGTTTCATGTAATGGTGCAAAAGGAATCCTATTGCAAGTATAGGCCAAGGCACAATTTAAGAAAATCTGTGCTTCCTTTTGTACAAGTTGCTGCCACCCAGGGAAAAGTTAAAGGGGAATTCAGACCTTTTGTATAACATGAATGTAACAGAGAATCCCAGGGCGCAAATTAACTTAGATAGACCAAAGAAAACCTATATTTTTTTAGGTGGGTTATTTCTCGAAACAAAGATACCTCAACAACCAAAAAAGGACTCTTTAGACACACTGGTTGTTGTAATTATTGCATGTTGTGTGCATACTGCTTATATATTTTTTTTTTATGTTTTTGGTTCTTTACTACAGTTCTGGCCAGAACATTTCACTATTTTTGTATTAATAAACTGTCATCTTCATATTTACTATATTGTTTACATTGAGGTACTATATAGACACATTTCATTCCATTGAGTTGGTTTAACCATCTACATTAGTATTGGTCTACCCATCTATACAAATATAGTTTTTTCAGCCTAGCTAACTTAATTTGTGCCCTGGGATTCTCTCTTACATTCAAGGCACAATTTTCACCTCCTCTGGGGACATGTAAAAAAAAAGTCCTTTTGGAAGGAAAAAAGGCTTTGTGGTATCCTGATTTTCGGGGAAACCCTCTTACCGAGCACTCCCCACTGCTTGAATCCCATTTAAATATCTTGTTCCACAAAACAAATGATCTGCTTGCACATGGAAACAATATGAGGCATGAAATGTGTCTAGTCTACATTAAACAGGGAGCTCTGAATTCCTCCCATTAGAAAATATCAAATTTTGCACCCCATGTAAACAATGTTATTTGATAATCAGCTTCATACTCTCCCTGTAAAAACGGGGGCCATTCATTCAAAAATCCAAGCATGAAAGCGCATCAATTAATTGGTGCTTTACTTATGTCGTTTTTGAGATACGGACATGAGCCTTAATGATTTTGACCAATACCTTCGGCTTCTCTCCTTCATTGCTCTCTTTCTCAGCCAGAGATTTGGTAATTATACATGTTTAAATAAAATAATAAACTATTTATATAGGCATACACACAGTATACCATATATCCACTATACAAATGACAGCCTTGTGAAACATGTTATGCTTGCTGCTTATTTCAGCAATTACAGTAATTTACTTATCTTACTCTTACTCACCTTATTACATATGGTGAACTGTAAGTAACCCCATTATAGCAAGTGCTAATTATTTATTGAATCATTTTATCAGCCTTTTCTTGCAAAAATGTCCATTTATTTGGTGTAACTGAGATTTCATTGAATGATTGTGCTATATTCAAATTCCCAAGTCATTGAAAATGGTAGAGTCATCTTGATCCTCAAAAGCAGTGATAGAGGCATTATTTTCAAAGACCTATCTTTTTACTGACTATATTTTCCACAATCATGGAAAAATGTGTTTATTTCCAAATCTGCAGCTTAAACAAAACAATAAATTCCTTTAGTCCCTGTCAATCTAGCTTTCAACTAAACCATTCCACAGTAACAAACCTATTAACAATCAACAATGAAATACAGCGTGGAATGGAGCATAGACAGTTGAATGCTGCATTATTCTTAGATTTTGACACTTTGGACCACACAATACTGTTAAGAAATCTTTGGTGCCGGGCATAGAAACATATTCACTAAATTAGTTTCATTCCTATTTATCAGGAAGATCCCACAGTTTGTCAATCTCTGATTCTAACTATAGCCATATAGATAAGGCCTGGCCAACCTGTGGCTCTCCAGGTGTTGTGAAACTACAAGACCCCGCATGCTTTGCCAGCTATCAGCTGGTTATCTACTGGAAAAGCATTCTGAGACTTGTAGTTTCACAACGTCTGGAGAGCCACAATCTGGCCAGGCCTGATCTCGATGTTACTTGTTGGGTCCTTCAAGGATCTGTTATGGGATCATTACTGTTTTCTGTGTTTATAAATTACTTATCGAGTATGTAAATTAGCTTATGTCCATATATATGTGGATAATGCTATCTTGTGTGCACACAATTCAAAGTTATCTGGCCTGAAAATGTCATTCAGTTTGGTTTCTTATACATTTTGTCTATATTATGTCAACTGAATATGATGTATAAAATTACTTGAAAATGAAAGGTGACTCTCAATGTATTTATTACAGGTTAAATAACTTATAAATAAATAATTTATATGATTGCATAACATAATTAAAATTTAAGAGGCATAGTTTTGCTGAGGCTGCTCTACTTATTCCAATCCCTTTACAATTTTTTCAACACTACACCTCTCTTTTTATATGGGCAAAAAAGCCGCAGAATATGGCAGCGTTCAACTTGTGGAGGGGGTCTGGGCATCCACAGCTTAAATATTACCTGGTGGCACAGCTTGCCCAATGTGTTCAGTAAAATACCCCCTCCATCCTCTAAGGTGATGGACAGTATCAGTGTCCCATTTCTTCCCTCCACCCTCTGGCTCCCATGAAACCAATGCCCCCCATCCATGAAAACACACCCTATTTGCTCTCAATATATGACCACCCTTACAAACTGTGTCTTTCTAGCACTCTCCCCATCACCTATAATATCAAATTTGAACAACTTTGGATTACCACCTGGCCAGCTCAAGCAATTCCTTCAGCCCTGGCTAGTGGGTTATATAAGATTTCTGAAAGATCTGATACATAGCCAAATTTCCCCCGACTGGGATCTACACTTCAAATTTGCAACTCCCACTAAAAAGTTCTAACAATGCTTATATCTTAGACATTTCCCTCACTCAGTCAAACTCTAATTATCCAGTACACCCCTTACCACTTTTGAAGCCTTATGCCTCCCATGGGCCTCATCTAAAGGATTAATTTCCACAATATTTGCTTAACTCTGAGTCCCACATGCCTCCTCGAAAGAACTTCATCTACTAAAGTGGGAATAAGGCATTCTGGAAACCCTACATAAGAAAGAATCTGAAGAAATCCAAGATAAAACAGAGAGCAGCTTTATAGGTGTTAAAATGAAAGGAAATGCATATAAACTTCTGTACAGATGGTAAGATACTCCTTATTCCTCCACTCCTGACTCATTTCTTCAGGCACA
The DNA here is from genome assembly GCF_038048845.1 of Mixophyes fleayi. Classification (NCBI taxonomy): domain Eukaryota; kingdom Metazoa; phylum Chordata; class Amphibia; order Anura; family Limnodynastidae; genus Mixophyes; species Mixophyes fleayi. Next base: position 37,376,847 of record NC_134406.1, read on the forward strand.
TGTTTGGAAGTTTCTAGACTGCTTTCAATCACTCACTCAATTTACCCTATTCCCCCTCATGTGATTAGTGTTCTTGCCCCTATCATAGTTTCCACTCGACCCTGCATTTTCAACTTCTCCATACCCACTAGTAGTTTGCTCTTATCCGTTAAACAAACAGTTATCACACCAATTTTCAAAAACAACAAACTAGTCCCGACATCCCTCCTAAACTATCGCCATGTCTTACATCTACCATTTCCCTCCAAATCGTCCACTACCTCATGCCATTATTGCTAGCTCATGGCCATCCATGGAAGCGTTTTTATGTGTAATTGTATTCATGTCACATGACATGGAATCTGTGGTTTTCTCTCGCATGGTTGGATTTCTTAATTCCCACAGACTCAAAGTGGCATTTGGGAAAGTAGTAAGGGTGTACCACTGTGAGTAGTATGGGTTGGAGTAGGGTAGACTCTAGTAAGGAGGTTGGTATTTAGGTGTTGTTTAAAGATTTGAAAATATTTTTGCACAAAAGTTAAATACTGACTGTTTTTTCATGTAGCACACAAATACTTGATAGCTTATTTGTACACTGAAATTTAAAGTTGATATTTGTGTGCTACATGAAAAAACAGTCAGTATTTAACTTTTATGTAAAACAGAAAACTAGTTTGCACCCCTTGCATTGTAACATGCTTTTGTCCAGGAGACTGAAATAAGAAGTTTCTTAAGTTAAGATCCTTAATGAATCAGGCTCCAGAAGTTTTGTCTCGTCTTTAATAGCTTGTTTAAGGTGCATCCTGTCCCCAGAGCCTGTAGCCGAGAGAGAAATCGGTTCAGTTTTCCAAAATTATCTACCACTTATTTGAAATTGGAAACAATATATAAATTAACACGTTTTTAATGTTATAAAATGTACAGTATATGCACACTTGAAAGTTTAATGATTACATTCGCTGAACTTTTGTGTCTGAGATGCCGCTGTTACATTACCAAGGTCCTAATGTCTTTGTGCATTTCCCAGAAAGGACACAGGTTGCAAATGCATTGTTCTCAAGATCCGACAAACAAATTGACCTACATTTATAAAAATGAGCATCTACAGGGAAGGAGTGCTAAAAGCTAGCAACCTTTCAGAAATCTAGGGCATGCTACTAAACAAAGCTTGTAGGGAAAATATATAAGGTAGAGCTTACATCCATTTTTAAACACTTAGCTTTGATGGGGCTTTTCACCTTTTTCCTGATGAATAGATTGGGGGTTTGCAGTGAACTGAAAGCTGAATTGGTTGAATATGTCTCTATTCTACTTAATATAGTACTTATTTAATCACTAATAGATGTGATTGTAAACGTACTGCTACTAGAAGAAATGTATTTCATATATAAAGCATAGAACAAAAGATGTCCATAATGTTACAAACCATTTCATTTACAATGGGGAAAATATCAGCGGTCCTAGACCCGACCAAACACAATCCAGCAGCACCAAAGACTGAGAGTCAGGAATACAGAGGTGTTTTTTCCATTACAGGTAAGATAAATAATACATTTCTCCATTTTTATAATAATATTTTGGAACAGAGTATTTACATTTTTCTGAATTATGAGCTTGCATGGTATATTTATAGCTTTGCTCTTAGGATGGGTTGGGTATCATTTTCCAATGACGGTAATACCGACATCGGAGACACCTACAAAACAAATCTGATTGCTACAATGCCTAAGGAAGTAAAATAATGACATAGAAGAAAAGTGACAGTTTAAATTGCCGAGCAATAGCATAGCTACTTACCCAATATCCTGAGTGCTGTAAATTATGGCACTTGAAATTCACGTCACTGCTGATAGCCGCATCTTTGCATTTAAAGCGCCAATGGCCGGATCCCATCACTTCAATAATTCATTTCCAAGCATTGGTGCTTTAAATAGAAAGATATCACTGCGGCTATCATCGGTAAAGTGAATTTCAAGTGCCGTAATTTACAGCACTCTGGATGTAGGGTAAGTAGCTATGCTATCGCTCTGCAATTTAATCTGTTACTTTTCTTCTATGTCATTATTTTACTTTCTTAGGCATTTTAACAATTTGTTTTGTCGAATAAATTCTTGTCGGTGAGGTGGTAGTCATTAATATGACTACCACCTCATAGGATACCATTACATTATGTCAGTTTGATGGTAGCGTTGACCCTGTTTACATAAGTTTGCTATAATTTTGCAAGAGCAAAGTCATTGTATGTGTACTTGTCTTATGATAGAATGGCTGCATTTGTATCAAGAACCGAAGCCTTCATATATAGTATATTCACAAGAGTTAAGTTTTGTCTCTTTTAGATGCATTTGTCTCATTTAATCTTACTCAAGCTGGAGTGCTTCTACTTCCTCTGGTGGAAACAAGACTGGGAGGTAACAAGCTGACAATAATATAAGAAGGCTCTGCTCACAAGCTTACATCCTATAGGACAATTGGAATTAGACACATGCACTTGAGTACATTATATTGCATATTGGACAGCTAGAATGGAATGGGAAAAGGTGCTTTTGGTCAGCTAATGAAGGGGATAAAAGTACTGAATTTAGGTTTGATGAAAATCTGGCTAGTAGAGTCATAACATTTATATTGTTAAATATTATCAATTAATCATGTTAAGGGACCCGATGGGTATGATGAAAACATGCCCCACGCCATTACACTGCTACCACCAGCCTCAATTGTTGATCCTCAGTTGGGTGGATCTATGATGTCAGGCATTGTCCTGTTGCTTCTGTCAGCAACAACAGAACCAATGATTCAGCTGATCAGTCTTTCAAATCTTGCCATGTCCAATTTACCATAACCACATCTTGTTATATTTCACTAAAAGAAATGGAACTTGTCAGGGCCTTCAGCTGCTATACCCTTATCCATGGGAAGTTATGACAAATTGAGCCCCCTTGTCTACTTCTTTCATCTTTCTGTCAGTTGACCATAGCCCATCTCTTAGTATGAACAAGACTTGTCAGCCTCTTTTGACATCTTTCAGTCTTTCAGCAACAGTCTATCTCTGACCAGAGGACTATCTTTGGTGCAATACTATTTGGTGCCCATTCTCAATTCTCATTCATGAAAAAACCTATCCGTGTTGCTATTTCTCATACAGTCTTGCCTGAGCATCTTGCACCTACTACTATGTCACATCTAAAGTGTTTTTCTTGCCCAGTTTCCCTCTGAATTACACACATAAATGATCCATTATTATCCTGCCTACCTGCTGTAAGCAGCAAGAACTCTGTTTTCCTTCTACAATATACTCATAGGACTTAAATATTTGATCTGTGTTTGGTCTCTTATCCCTGCTGCCACTGGTAGGCTTCTGTTTCCTCTGGTGAGACTATCACTGCTATTCTTACAATAGCATGAAGTCCTTCATAGGAAGTACATATGTTCTTGTCAATGACTGAACAGTCAATTACATACGATGCTGTTTCTATAAAACTGGCCATTTAGTTTGTATTTTAATTGAAAAAGAACAGCTATAGCTGAGATTTGGTTTGGTTCCTGATTTTTCTCATGGTTACAGTTTCATTTATCACAATATTTTAACATAAAATGAATTATAAGACAGGTGTGTCACATGAGCATAGTTGTGAACCACTGGTTTATTGTATGACGGATGGCATGCTACATTATGTGTCTCTTACCCTTTCCATGTAGTAGGCAATTTAAAGAGTATGCCAATGGCCCAAAGTGCTTGCTAGCAAGGGATTCATATATTTATCATAGTCGTGCTGCTCATGTACATGGAACATTCATTGATAGCAGTCTATGCAATGTTGTAGTTGCAATGTTTGCAGTATGAAACAGAGGGCTAAAGTTGTAATTGGGCAGACTATTCCTGAGGCTCCACCCCATACCCATGTGTTATTGCATGCATCCATTCTTCAATAAATATTAATTATATATGAAGAATTACCCCACCTTGGCATATTTTCTACATGTGAGCTTTGCTTATTCCAACTAGCAAGAATTAGGTGTTCTGGACTCTCACCATTCAGGAGATACTCAAGCCGCCCCCCGCTACCACCACTCCCACTACCACCACCAGCTCTCAGCACATGATCACTGGCTAATTCTGACACAGGAGGAGAATGTTGAATTTCAGTGCTGCCTACACCATTTGGAGGGCTGGCATTATGCTAGGTGGGGGAGGAGAGCTTACCCGTAGAAAATATGCAAGTGTGGGATTGTGTTGTAAGTCCACAACATTTTATTGAGAAACACACTTTTTCGACTTGAGCCAAAGTTGCCTTTAGTGAATTGCAGGTCAGATGTCAGTCCAGCATAGCAGCAAAGAGCACTTAAATATAAGGACACCTAAAATGCAATTCAGTGCTGGAGAACTATTAGTTTTGTGCTGTTAGGGAAGTTAAGTAGGTAATGCATCTTTCTAAATATGCCTATGTAAGAAAGTATAAATTGCTTTTATAATGGGAAAAAAACTTTCATCCCCATTACGGGAAATAACATCCATTCTCAAACGACTTTCCTAACCCCTGTTATCTATAAAAACACGCTATGTTCAAAGAAACTAGCACTAAGCAAATGTACTCCCATGCTGAGAGCCAAATGTTAGCAGTGTTAAAAAGAGGTGGCAGAGCAATAAGAGGGATTATGAAAGTATTTAATGTAGCTGAGTGCAAAGGTGCAGCGTCTTTACACAACATAATCTTATAATGGCATGATAATAATTACATTAATCATAATGAGCTCGTTTGGCTGTTGCATGTTTAAATTACGTGACTGAGCAAGAATGCTTCAGTGCTTTGTTACTAATTGGTGTCCATTCAGCAGAAATAAATGTTTTAAATAACATCCCAGGACAGTGTTGTACAGAGAAAATCTGACACGTAGATTCTTCTCTATTAGAGTCTTCATACAGGGGAACATTTTCCCTAAAGACGTATAGAATTTTGTACAAACATTTTGGAACGCGCAATACAACAGGTCATTTCTGCAGTTCATTTACATCTCAAGGGTGATGTCATATATAAATAGTTAATGATTCTATTTTTTTTGACCTTTAACCTTTTTCCTTGATAACATGAATGCCCGCACAATTTGATTTCCCACTAAAATGCTCTGGCAAATCCTAGCTGTTTGTGAACATATTCAGCGTTCAGTAAAACATATGAAAATAAGGGTACTTTATAAACAACCTGCATATTTGCATTAATTGGTATAAGTGGGTGAAACTTGTTTGGCTGAGGTAAAGTGAAATATTATCTATTATAAAAAAACAACAGTGGCTATATTAAAGCAACAACTTTTGAACAAAACTTCTTTCAGACATGGGAGTGTACACTTCTATGACAGCCATTTTGCATGCTCTAACATGCATCCTATCAACTCTGTAGGAACCAATCACTGAGCCATAAAGTGCAGTCTCCTTTGCATGTTGGTGACAGGGGCACTTTAAGCCAAAACTAAGAATCATTTGTTGTTTAGCTCCTATGTCCTACAGACATTGTTCTCTTTATAGCTCCTATGCCTTACAGGCAGTTGGGAGAGATGCTCCCAGGGGCAAACGCAGGATTTGTAGAGGGGGGTTTCCACACCACGCTGCCAGTGGGCGTGACCAGCATGCATGGGGGCGTGGCTATAATATTAGACAGTGCTTGGCTGCTCTCCAACTCTTCCTATCCCCATAATATACGTGGACATTGCTGTGTGCAGTACTGTTAGGTGCACGCAGCTCTCCCTTTTTAAGCAGAGCTGTGTGAAGCAGGAGCAGGGTTCAGCCACCTCAATTATATAGTGCCCCAGGCTTGGAGGAGGGGGGTTCCAGGCACTAGGATACCCCCCCCCTTGGTTTGCCTATGGCTCCTTCAATGCCATGCTAGGCAGCAGCAAGTGTGCACTGCATTGAGTGACCCAGTGCTTCCAAAGTGCTGGTCACACCCCTCAGGGACATGAATGCCCTCAATGGGATGTGGCACGCATTGTGTCCCAACTCCAAATTAATACATGTTGTGAAGAGGTACCTGTCTCCTTCAGTTGGCTCGGTTGGTTAGGTCTCTATCGGAATATATCTAATGGCTCCTCCATGCTGCACATGCTACAGAAAACGAATAGTTAAAGAGCACAGGTTATATAACATACCCTCAGACAGGTTATGCTCCTAATGTGACTGGGATTTTAAACATGCAGCGCAAAAAGCTATTTGTGCTAGGTGCTTGAGAACCCATTGGCCCCAGACAAATAACTATAGCTGGGGTGTGGTCCATGTCCTTTGTTATATTTGGTGTTATTTGATTTAACTAGCTTAAATAGCATTCGGGAGTTGTTAGATACATTTAGAGGCATGCTAATTCTTCAAATTTGATTTGCGATTATTCTACCTTATTCTATCAAAATAAATGTCATTTTCTATAAGTGCCTGTTTAGCTAGTTTTATTTACCCATAGATATCTTTCTCTTTCTCTCTGGTGGGATAATCCTAAATGAGAACTAGGAAGGGTGTTTGTCAAAATAGATTTTTCAGCTTTTGCTGTTTAAATTTGCACTTCTCTTAGGTGCCTAGTTTAGTCAAATTTGATTATACTGAGTTTGTTAATTAAAGTAAAATAATTTCAAGCACTCCTACCACTAGATTTATTTGAGCGTAAAAGGAAGCATTATAAAACAAACAATTTTGGGCACAAATGGTATAAAGTAAATTAAAATAATCTCAAACCACCCTTAATGTACTATTAATTTGAGCAAAACAGAGCCATTTATAAGGCAGATAAGTTTCTATCTCATTTAGAATAAACTATATTCAAATAATTTGAACCAGAGCTACTGCTGTTATTTGAGTGATTAAGAAGCATTTATAAAATAGATACTTTAGTGTAAATTAGGATAAAGTGTATTAAAATAATTTGAACCACAGCCACTTTCGCCTTTATTTGAATGAAAAATAGGTTCTTATAAGACAGATTGTTTTAGGGAGCAGTTAGTATAAACTATATTCTGATAATTTGAAGTGCAACTAATGTGATATTTTTAACAAAGATATTTAAAAGTTAGGTAAAAGTGAATCTGTAAACTAATTATGCACACTCCACACGTATTGTAGAAGAGATTGTTGGGCAGGAGACATAGGTTTCATTTCCAAAAACCTTCATATTTTCATCTACAAATTAACAAATTTACAAACTCTACATGTATTGTACTTGTGCTTTTGTACAGGGATACATGGGTTTGTTACCAAAACAGTATTTAAAAGTAATTTTATTCCATATACACAAATTAAATGCTAAATAGTTACTGGGATTGTGAATTAAAGTTAAGCATTATCCAAAGTTGGTTCATTTATAGATATCAGGATTTCCACATTTTGGGGCAATATCTGGCCCTGTTTTTTCTGGGAGTTAATTGTTGGAATGTTTTTCCCTTCAAAGAATGTATGCATCATGTGTAAATTATCATCATCATCATCACCATTTATTTATATAGCGCCACTGATTCCGCAGCGCTGTACAGAGAACTCATTCACATCAGTCCCTGCCCCATTGGAGCTTACAGTCTAAATTCCCTAATATACACACACAGATTACACAAATTATCCATCAAAACAGATTTTGTTTTTGTTGGCGTTCATTGATTTTTTTATATCCAGTTGAATGAATGTACCTTTTTAAAAATGTCTGCAACACTTTCTGTACCACAATTTTTTCCCTGGAATAATTCCCTCTCTTGACCTATGAAGGTATAAAGACTTTAGACAACCGCGTTGTCTGGCAAGTGCCCACTCGCATTATGGTATTTGTTTTATTAACAAGAGTATTTCTAAAATGCTCACTAAGCTGTCCTATTTGCAACCAGGTTTACTATTTCTACATAACCAGACCTAAAATGTTATTTCATCCAAAAAAAAGGTGTTTACAACACACACAATTTTTTGTTGCAAACATAATATTGTGTATCACACTAACTTGATCCCCCACCTCAAGTGTATTTTTAAATGAGGAACGATTGCCCATTTAGCAATGTATAATTTGAAGATCAACTGCTATGATATTTAATTGATATTAAGTAAGGTATAATATATGAATATTTTGCTACTTGCCAACAACTAAGCAAATTTTATATAAGTGCCAAGTTTCTAATGGTAAAATACATGGATGCACAACGTGCCTGTCTAATGCTAAAATACATGGGTGCACAATGTGCCTGTCTAATGCTAAAATACATGGGTGCACAACGTGCCTGTCTAATGCTAAAATACATGGGTGCGCAACGTGCCTGTCTAATGCTAAAATACATGGGTGCACAATGTGCCTGTCTAATGCTAAAATACATGGGTGCACAACGTGCCTGTCTAATGCTAAAATACATGAGTGCGCAACGTGCCTGTCTAATGCTAAAATACATGGGTGCACAACGTGCCTGTCTAATGCTAAAATACATGGGCGCACAACGTGCCTGTCTAATGCTAAAATACATGGTTGCACAACGTACCTGTCTAATGCTAAAATACATGGGTGCACAAGGTGCCTGTCTGATATCAGGCAGCCGTAGGTTCTATACTGTAGTGTTTAGCTAGATGGATCTTAATGAAAGTAAATAAATCATGTACCTCGCATAGAGTCAGAGGATAATCTGACTTACACAGACCAGCCCTCTCCCATGACCCTGTGACAAAGATTATGACAAGCACAAGACTCTACAATGTGAGTAATGGATTTGTAAGAGATGTCAAATGTCACTTTAAAATTCCATTGTAATTAAATGTTTAACAGTCTCTCTTAACAACTAGACATATTCCTTTATTATTATTTTTGCCTTTTGTTATTTTTTTTCAAGAAAGATATTCCACAAATAAAATCTACTTGTGACTATAGCCACAGCCTTCTATGTACCGGATGTGGTGCCTGGAAGCATAAGGAACATGGGCATGTTTAGACAGTTGAAACATGGACCTTTAATTTTCTATATTTTCATTTTTCAGCAGTTATGAGGACCTTTGGGGCAGAAGAGCAAGAAAGATGAGAGAGGAAAACCATAACTGCACCAATAGCACCTGTGTCTGTTCACTTGTTCACCGGGTGTAAGGAGCTGCTGGGAAAGAAAACCCAAGAAGAAACCTCTAGTAAGACATTACAGGGCAGTAAGGATTTCATTACTCTGCCCTTCGTAAATGAGCCTTGGTCAATAAATAAAATTGTAATTTTTCCCCATTGCAAGAGAAAACAGAAATTGCTAAAAAAAAACATATGATGCCTACAGACACTATTAAATTACTCATAACTTGGATACTGTATAGGGTTATGAGCTTATTATAATTAGGCCATTAATGCACTACCCTAACTTGTTGATACATTTTAGATTTACATATAAAATTATCAGTAAAGAATATTGTCAATGGTTAGCAACTCTGTCCAGGCCCAGCTTACCTATGACGGGATCCAGCCAGGTTCAGCTACAGTATCTTAGGATGTGAGTTTAAAAATACACCAAACATCACTGGTTAAAAACACCCATCAAATTAATAAATGCTATTACGATAATATGAAGCATTACTAGAAAACATCCTGGTAAAGTTTTAGATCTATCTAAGCTCCGGTTTCCTCCCACACTCCAAAAACAAACTAGTAGGTTAATTGGCTGCTATCAAATTAACCTTAGTCTCTTTCGGTCTGTGTGTGTTAGGGGATTTAGACTGTAAGCTCCAATGGGGTCTGGACTGATGTGAATGAGTTCTCTGTACAGCGCTGTGGAATTAGTGGCGCTATATAAATAGACGCTGATGATGATGACTAGAGGATTTGCCTAATCTATGTATATACATTGCCTGGGCTCCGTACTGTAAGTTACAGTGCATCCTAAATAATTACTCTTCTTTTTGCTCCAAATTCAAACTATTATCTTATTACATATACACAGAAATAACAATTACTACCAATAATGTTTCAAAGCTTAACAGCCCTATGATCACCCAATGATTTCCAAGCTTTATGCATTATTCCTTCAGGCTGCAGAATTTGGTAGAGTAAAGTATGTTCAATGTTTTCTGGATTGATGTTAGATCTGGGATGCTTTTCTTTCAGAGTACACCTTATAAACCAGTCACTTGTATTAACGAGTTAAACAAAGGAAAGTGGACCGAAGAGAATGTAGAAGTCATCATCATGCAACTTGGAAGAGACTAGTGAGGATGAACTGAAGTTACCAATAAAGAAGAACAGCAAATCCTCCAAGGTATAAGAAGTGGTAATTAGTATTGCAGCTGAGCATACAGTGTCTATGGCAGTGAACTTGATGGTAAAAATAGATTTACATACTATAAATGGAAATAAGATTGAATGAATAGCGTCTTAGAGCGCACCCTTATTTAGCTGAAAACGGCTGAGCTATTGTTTCTGTCAACACTGACAGATCCTATCACAACAATTTACAACCTGCACAAACACCCCACTTCACATAGCGGTTATTTGTAATTCGCTAAGCTACTTTCTTTAAAATCATTGAGATTTTATTATATGAGACATGCAACAATCACCTTTTTCCCTGTAACAAAATGATATATATATATATATATATATATATGTACACACATATATATGTATATGCATAACATATATATATATATATATATATATATATATATATATATAAGACAAAAGTTTTTTGGCCATACCTGTTAATTATTGAATTGAGGTGTTTAAGTAAGATCCGTTATAAGAGGTGTGTAAATCCAACACCTAGCCATGCAGTCTTCATTTGCAAACATTTGTGATACAAAATGGATCGTTCTGAAGAGCTCAGTGACTTCAAGCGTGGTACAGTGATAGGATGCCACCTTTGTAATAAGAAGGATCGCGAAATTTAATCCCTGCTGGATAGTCAACTGTCAGTTATATTATTAGAAAGTGAAAGTGTTTACGAACAACAGTAACTCTGTCACAAAGTGGAAGACCACCTAAAATCACAGAGCGGGGTCAATGACTGCTAAGGTGCATGGTGCGTAAAAGTCAGCAACGCACTGCTGATTGCATAGCTGCAGAGTTTCGAACTTCCACTACATTAATGTGAGCACAGAAACTGTGCAGCAGCATGGAATGGGTTTAAATGGCCGAGCAGCTGCATGCAAGCCTCACATCACCAAGACCAATGCCAAGTGTCGGATGGAGTGTTGTAAAGCACACCAACACTGGACTGTGGAGCAGTGAGTCCTGACACACTTCTCTGTTTGGCAGTCAGATGGGTGTGTCTGGGTTTGGCAGATGCCCGGAGAACGTTACCTGCCTGACTGCATTATGCCAACTGTGAAGTTTGGTGGAGGAGGGATATGGGGCTGTTTTTCAGGGTTTGGACCAAGCCCCTTATCTCCAGTGTAGGGCAATCTTAAGGCTTCAGCATACCAAGTCATTTTGGACAATGCTATGCTTTCAACTTTTTGGCAACAGTTTGGGGAAGGCCCTTTGCTATTTCAATATGACTGTGCCCTAGGCACAAAGCAAGGACTACAAAGACATGGTCTGATGAGTTCGGTGTGGAAGAACTTGATTGTCCCACACAAAGCCCTGACCTCAATCCCATTGAACACCTTTAGGATGAACTGTAACGGAGATTGCGAGCCAGGCCTTCACGTCCAACATCAGTGCCTGACCTCATAAATGCTCTACAGAATGAATGGGCACAAATTCCCACAGAAACACTCCAACATCTTGTGGAAAGCCTTCCAAGAACAGTGGAAGCTGGTATCGCAGCAAAACGGGGACCAACTCCATATTAAAGAATATGTATTTGAATACAATGTCATTACAGTCCCTGTTGGTGAAATGGTCAAGTGTCTGAACACTTCTGTCCACATAGTATATATATATATATATATATATATACATATATATATATATATATATATATATATATATATTTATATATACATATATATATATATATCTCAGATCTGTATGTGTAAACAAACTTGTTTACCCAAGAGGAGACTTCTTTAAACATTAATTATATACTTTAAGAACGATTTCTTGAATAAATCTTACAGGAAATAGCCTTCTTAGCATAAACCCTTATCTCTATTAAACAGAAATATGTGTTTTTTATGCCAATAACCGTGGTAATGCGGTAAATTATTGATAGGGTCTGAACTATTTTATGGCTAATTATAAAAATAATGAGCTGCTCATCAAAGTAAGTTAATGTTTGAACTCTGCTTTAGAAAGAGTAAAATCGTTCTTATATCTCACAGTTCACACATTCACTTGAACATCACAGGAATACTGTCTGAGTGGGAGATAGAGGGACCAGGCTGGGTATTATAGTGTTATCACACATTCTCTATAGCACTGTTGTATAGTGTTATAAATTACACAAGAAAACTTTTGTTTTCACATTTTATCTGAAGAAGATTGTCAACCAATGTTATTGTTTGGAAGTACAGTTTAATCTTATAGAGACATTTTTTTAAATTTGCAAAATAACATACATGGTATATGTATAATAAATTTAGATTACTTTTAGATTATGTAAGTAAAAGCTTTTTATTTGACCTGTCCATACTGGGCACCTCACTACTACAGTAGATGGCATCTGTAATGAAACGAGTTTGATAACACTGTAACCACCCTGTCCCTCGTTTCTCACAAAATGTGGATTATGGCATGTACTTTTTTAGCCATTGCTTTTGTTCTCTAGCTGAAGAGAGCACAACTGCAGTGTCTAATTACATGTTGATAAGTGGACATTGTAGCCATGCTTAGATAAGAGACTTGTTGGTTGTTAATTCAGTGATGCTGTTATGCATTGTTCTCAAATTGAAGCCAGGTTGGTTATGGCTAAAGATGAGTTGGTGTCCAGGATACAGGTGACGGGGATGAATCTGCATTCATTCTCCCCCAACCTTTTTCTACAGGAAGTACGGAACAGCTGGGGACCCTGTGACATCACAAAGTAGTGTAAGGGGTTAATTCTAGGTGGGGCTGACTGCTACCTTATTTTTGGAGATGGGGAGGCCAATTAGTATCCATTGTTCTCCATTGGACTAGTACAGACGTTTTGTCTGCATCCCAGCAGGGGGCTTCTGTGGAAGCACAGCTCATCGCCACTCCCCTTTCTAACCCGCCTAGTCCAGCACTCACTAGCGGTTAAGAAGGAGAGACTAAGGGGTTTGCCCAGGGAGGGGAAAAGACTGTGGAAATTTGACCCTAGATATAAGGAGCCACTCCAGCGGGAGAGGTGATATTCATTCTGGGATTTGATTCACGGAAGGCACAGTGTAGCTGGTTTTGAGTTTTCGTTCTCTACCAATGGAATACAGCTGCAGCCTTTAAGTCAGGACATCCAGTGACTGTAGCTCCTTATGCTAGTGGTGTAAGGGACAGATGATGTATTAAACCTGCCTGGCATTTTTTTTACTGTGTGTATATAATAATCTAGTGATTGTTCTTATTACAATAAATTTATTGCTTTACTTTCTAACTGAATTGTTTGCCTACGTGACCAATAAGAATCTTAGAAGGTAGCCAGAATGAAGTGGGTAGAATGGGGCCAGAAAACCCTGTATCTTCATAGCATCTATTTAACCACCTTTCTCATACTTGCTGGATTCTCTTCTCAACCACAGACATGATTGTAGTGCTGCCCAGGGGTGTCGCCCACTACTCCTCCATTGCAGTGAGACTTAGACAACACACTGAACTCACACATGACATTCACATGCAGCAGACGGCAAGGGCATAGTGGACATCAGTAAATGGTGTCAGGACTCATGGCATTCTGTTCACATTAGTGGGTAGATTTGCTGAAGCTTCCTAAAAGGTTAAGTGGAGATGTTGTCCATAGCAACCAATCAGATTCTAGCTATCGTTTATCTAGTACATTCTAGAAATTGAAAGTTAGACACTGATTAGTTGCTACGGGCCATACCCAGGGCCATCTTTTCCATTGGGCATGATGGGCAGGTGCCCGGGGGCCCCATGGGCAAGGGGGGCCCATATGCAGGGCTCATAATTAGAATAAATAATCCTGCAAAAAAAAAACCTGCAAAAAAAACCTTCAAAGGTCACTGAGTAAGTACATCTATCTATCTATCTATCTCTATCTCTATATATCTATATCTGAATCTCTATACATCTATATCTATATCTATATATATATCTATATATGTAGGGGCCCCGGTGCACTGCTTTGCCCGGGGGCCCATAATGTTGTTAAGATGGCTCTGGCCATACCTCCACTTTTCCTTTTCGATGCTTTAGTAAAACTATCCCAGAAATATTCATAGTAGTGGAAGGAACACATTTGAGTCTGCAACCAACATAGTGGTATGGTCTGTGAGGTAATAGAAAATGACTCTTACTGGTTTTATGGGAACATCTCAACATTCCCCACTGAGTGGCCTCAGAGAGTATTAATGGGTTGGGTATGGTATCCCGATGCTGGGGATACCGACACCTAATACCACTACAAAAAGAGAGGCTGGATGCCGGCGCTGCATTGTTAACGTCACAATGCAGCGCCGGCATCCAGTCTCTTTGGATTTAACAGCAGTCGCAGAGCCTCCAGGGATGTCCTGAATCGGGGAGAAGGTAAGTGTATATTTTAATAAGTTCGTTCAATAGCCTCTTCTGTGTTCTTTTGTAGTGGTTTTAGATGTCGGTGTCCCCAGCATCGGGATACCGATTACCACCGGTATTAATAAGGGTACAGTTTTATATAGCTGGCACAGGGCTGTAAAAATAATGATTTAAGTGACAATAACAAGGCAGTATACTAGGTATAGTGTGCACAAAATACAAAAAGACATATTCAATGTATCTAGGAAAAAGCCCACTCATTAGAAAGCTCACTTTTAGTCTACTGTATGTGGGAAGGATGGTTAATTTTTCTGTGAATGTTACTGGACATATCCTTGGGGCATGTATAAAAGTCTAATTACACTGTGGTAGCTATGAACAGGTCACTCATTGAGGTAGCAGTACTCAACACAAGGAAGCTCATGTTCTAGGTCAGGCCTGGCCAGTCTGTGACTCTCCAGGTGTTGTGAAACTACAAGCCCCAACATGCTTTGCCAATAGATAGCTAGTCGATAGTTGGCAGGGCATGCTGGGACTTGTAGTTTCACAACACCTGGAGAGCCAAAGGTTGGCCAGGCCTGTTCTAGGTGTCAATGCTTAGTTGGACACAGTTAAGGAAGTTCTCTGTAATTTTGCAATAGAATCAATGTTCTCTGACGACTGGGTGGTAAGTCACTATGTAGAAATCAGCCTTCAAAAATTAGGGATTCTTCCTCTTAGAATATTAACTTTATACATGGCTCATTTAGAGTTGCACATAAAGATGTGCTCTTTGTGTAAATTCAAAAAAATATGTCTGCAAAATTTTGTATTTTGAGATTCATGTATCTTAAGATATGTGCAACCTAAAATATAATGCATAAATGCATCTGGAGCAAAGATATATCAGTCATCATCATCAACACTAAAACTTGTACCAGGCTATCGGACATATATATGCCTCCGAAAGAAAGGTGCAAATCTTAATAGGCGTCATCTCTAAGAGGCATGTCCGTACTGTACCTACACATTGCACAAGATGCATGTAACTCGCAAAGTGTGGAAAAATTTACGTAAAAGGTACAACAAACAAATGTATTTACTAAATGAGGCCCTAAGTGCTCACTGTACTCACACTGCCAAGCTGTGGCTTTCCACTACTTGTAACAATACTTTATAACCCTTTTCTTGGGTTTCCATATATTCTTTTGGCCCCTGAACTGGCAGTCCTTTAACCCTTTAAGCACACTGGTCAGGAAAAAAATGACCCTTCCCATAGTGGGCTACCTTGTGCTGGGTCACTGGGCTATCTGCAGTTTCTTCCCTTCCTAATAGTATGCTGAGCTGAGTCTCACCCCCAAAGCTTAAATTTGCCAGTTCCTGTTTGGTGCCAATACTAAAATGTAGAGTGAAAAATGTTATAACTAATGGACACGGCAATATCTAGTGGCAAAAGTAATGTACAGAGCCACATCTGGTACCAAAAGTCTGGTGTTAGTTTTACTACTGTTCTAGGTAAGTATATTTGGCACTCAGGGTAGGACAGGAATGCGAGCAGCTATGAGACAACCAGAAGGAGCAGGTAGCATGTGTGACTGATGACAATTTAGGGGGTGGGGTGTAATTTGGTTTATGTTCCTCTGTGGATGCTTTTAGTGTAGGAGAAGTGGGGTCTGCACCCTCACTCTTTCTTCTTTTCTCATAGTCTCCCGCAGCAGTGTGTTTGAGAGGTTAAAGTTAAATTTGCCAGGACAAGCATGAGTACCTCCCAAATGTCCCGATTTAATGGGCCTGTCCCGGTACCCTGCAGATCAGGACTTTTGTCCATTCCAAGTCAGTTGGATGGTGTACTGCTGACATTTGCCCATAAATACCACACATACCAGTGGCATGTGTATATAGTACTGAAGGGATGTTTTTAGGGGAGGGAAAGAGGACTGGGGGTGACCCAGGTCTTCTGAAGTGATGTCATGTGGCATGCTGCAACCTAACTTGTCAGGGTACCCGTGTAACCTGTCCGTGTACCCTTCTCATGTGTGCTTGTACACCCACCACAGGTTGAGAACCCAGGGTCTAGACTAGAGATGTTCACTGACCCCCGTGTTTTGGTTTTGGATCTGGATTAACTTCATGCTTTGGTATTGGTTTTGGCAAAACCGCCCTCGCGTGTTTTGGTTTTGGATACCAATTTTTTTCTAAAATTCCTATTTTATTTCGCTAAAATCAGATAATTTGCCTTTTTTTTATCCCTACATTATTATTAACTTCAATACCATTAATTTCCAGTCATTTCCAGTAAATTCTTGTCAAGTGACAAGAACACTGCTATCCCTCCTGTTTCTGTATGAGCAATGGCACTGAGCAATGTCACTGGAGACTGGAGAGTGACAAGAACACTGCTACCCCAGTTTCTGTGTGAGCAATGGCGCTGGATCTCTTGGTACTTATGGAATCCAAAACCGGCGAGATCCGACAACGCAGCAATGACGTTTTGTCTCGATTCAGATCCGAGGATGCGCGGAAGTAACGAGCTGGCTCGCGAGCCTACTCAGATCCCCTATGTTCGGGTGGGCTCGATTTTCAGAAAACCGAGCCTGAGTATCTCTAGTCTAGACTATACTTAATGTTTATGGTATGAAGTAAAGAGGTTGGAGTTCTAGCTCTGCAAAAGCAGTTTCACAAAGCACGTTTTGCAGGACAGCATATTTCGTAGATTTCCCCAGATAAGAGTGTGTACAAAAAGTGTGCATATTAATACTGAATATAGATTTTGTAGCGTATGCATATACATTGAATATTAATATTTCAGTGAAATGGAAAGTCTTTATCTTAATTACCTTTATCAAGGACCTGCACTTTCCCATAGAAGGATTAGTAAATGGTGTTGTTCTGGAGCTAAATGTAACATATTTCAGCTGCACAGAAGCCCTGATACAGATAAAAACAAGCATTTGGTGAGACAGCATTAGGGCTTGTGAAAGCATTGTGTGCAGATCAAGCTGGGCTCTTGTTCCACTGATGCATAGTGGCCTAAAGAAATTCATGACCACTATTTATTACAGCATATATTGCGTTGTAATTCTACATTAGGATTACATTCAGACAAATTGTATTGATTTAATAATAAAATATATATTCTGGTCTGTCATTAATTCTTTTTGTTCCTATGACATATATCATGAAAAGGAATTTTAGAAGGCTGGAATAACTGTTCCCATTATGGCACTATATTGTGCAGTATGTATTGTATGTGCACAGTTCAGGCTCAATAGCACAGCTTGCGTCCCAACACCATTGTTAGAACTGGATGTTATTTGAGGGCCAAGTATACAGTAGAAGCCATTAGCAGAATAGCGTTTTTCTATTTTTCATTTTGACCTAATTACAAACTTTTTACTTTTGATAAGTTTCACATTTTCTTTTAGTTTTTATAAAATGTTTGCTGACAGCATGGCTGCTGATGAACATTAATAACCTTTATACTGCAATTCTGTGCAGTATAATCTGCCAGTCTCCCTGTCATACCCCATCTACTTTTCTTGTATTACATATAAATGGTTATGTGTGAACCTGCTAAAATATAGGTCTGCGGGTGTGTTGCAAATGCCAGTCTGTGACATCACGCTCCTATTTTCGCGCTGTTGTGCCTATTTATATAGTTAAGTGCAAGGCTTTGCACATTAAGGGGTATATTTACTAAACTGTAGGTTTGAAAAAGTGGAGATGTTGCCTATAGCAACAAATCAGATTCTAACTGTCATTTTGTAGAATGTACTAAATAAATGATAACTAGAATCGGATTGGTAGCTATAGGCAACATCTCCACTTTTTCAAACCCGCAGTTTAGTAAATATACCCCTGAGACAGTGTCGATGGTGCAGGATTTTGCTACCAGGGCCTGGGCAGATTTAGGAACTCTTAGCTAATCCATACTTGCCAACTCTCCCGGAATGTCCGGGAGACTCCTGCATTTTGCGAGAGTCTCCCGGACTCCCGGGCGAGTGTGGCAATCTCCCGAATTCTGCCCACTTCACTAGGAAGTGCCCCACTTCCTAGTGAAGTGGGCAGAATTAGATTCCAAACGCCGCGATTGCCGGTGAATCGCGGCGTTCAGCCCCGCCCCCGCTGTCAAATGACGTGATTCGCGTCATTACGTCGCGGGGGCCCGCCCACCTGCTGCAGAGAGTCTCCCGGACACCAACTTAAAAAAGTTGGTAAGTATGAGCTAAGCACAATATGGTGTAGGAATGAGCCACATATTATACCCAATAAAATTTTGTGTTGTGTGACAAATTATTTAAATGAGATTCAGGAATGGAAATTTTGCATTTAAAGATTTAATGGAAAACACTTTGCAAAACTTGAAAGGGGCTCACTCTGCTGGATCACTTAAACTGTCCAGTTCTCTTTAAATTACTTCCATAGAGATCTAATAAAGGAGACTGAACAGATTGTAATATCCCAATGTGAATCGCAGCGAAAATGTGCGATCAGCTTCAGGTAATAAGGGGCGAATCATATATTTATATATATGCACATACATACCATCGTTGTATTAACTAAGACCCATAGGGGCATATTCAATTGTCCGTAAGTCCCGCCGTGTAAAAACTACTACTGTTATTCAGCTCGCGGAAATCCAGCGAGAAAATTACTGTGTTAACGTTTTTTCAGCGCACTATTACCATAATAATGGTAATAGTGCGCGGACCGCGGGATTTTCGGCGTTTCTGCTGACAATTGAATATGCCCCATAGTGTAAGCTGGTAGACTTCATCATCAGCATGCGTTTATTTAGGCACGTTGTCAATACATTAGAAGGTTAATTTACATACCATGATTTGCAATATGTACAGTTATTGGATATTTGGTTTCTGGCTAATAATATAAGTACATTTTTAACTTTACATATTTGACGAACATGCCCTTTGGCACAGGTTCAATAATCTAATAGAGAGATTCTTGAATACATCATATCCTAAACATCTCTGGTATTTTATACTATGTTTGAGAATTCTCAACCATCAGAAAAACTCTGACGAACTTGCTTTCCACATTCTCAATGCAGCTAGCAAGAGTATGGAGACAGTTCCACCCTTCTTCAACATCCGCTGTCTGGAATACAGTATAGCATGTACCGGGTATGGAGAATATCACACCTAATTCGCATAAGATGTCCAAGTATTTTGAAAGGATTTGGGTTCTCTCCCTCTCTAATGAGGAGCAACCTCTGAGCCTCTAAGATTTCAATCTACTTCTAGATTTAACATGAATTGTCAACCGTACCTAAGACTGGTGCCTGGAGACCCTAGACTTGGTGTTATGTTCTCAGGAGGCTCCTTACCCCCCCCCCCCCCCCTTTCTCCTCAAGCCAACCTTTGCTCCCAAATAACACTTTTACCCTTATCATTTTTCGTTTGATGTTCTGTCATATGTAATGATTGTATAGTGGCAGCTATGTTACTTGTGGTATATATAGCCCTAATATGATGTGCTGTATACTTTTATGCTCTTGAAACATAAGCTTAAAAATACTAAGGAATTACTATTTGCAATAGATGTGACCCATATAAGTGATTACAACAAATCCATTGAATAAAAGCACTCTGCATTACAGTAATTTGAATTTTATGTTGAATCACACCCCAGCTGGGATCTAGACTAAGAAATATATTGTTAAACTCAAAAGTGTTTAAGAAATGTATTATACTGGATCTTATTAATATTATTTACCCACATATAGATAGATATTACCTGTGACCAAGGCACTTGCCTTTTCAGCCTCTATTTTGCCCTGACAATGGTATCAGTACACTATTTAGAAAGGCTGAGCTGTTTAATGTAGAGATACTAGGGCTCGGTTCTCCGAGAATCGAGCCCACCTCAACTTCGCCGATCACTTTAGCGCGCCCTCAGAAGTGAAAATGAGTCAAAATGTCATTGTTGCGTTGTCAGATTTTGCAAATTTTGAACTCTATAAGTACCGCCCTCCATGGCAATCCAGTGCCATTTCACAGAGAGACACAGAAGCACGGTTCTTGGCAGTCTGTAGTGCAGTTGGGCAGCGTCATATCTAAAATAGAAAGAGGAGGAGTGTCAGTTTTTTAAAAGTCTCCAGTGACATTCTATTGAGTTATAGGTCACACAGAAACAGGAGAGGTCCATTGCTCCATTGCTAATTGCCATAGCTGAAATAGAAATAATAGGGCTGTCACTGTTCTTCAAAATCTGCAGTCACATTGTACTGTGTACTGTGTTATTATAGCTCGCACAGAAAGAAACAGGACAGGTCCCAGTGTTGTTGCCAGTCTACAGTCTAGGTGGCATTGCTCCATTGTTAATTGTCATTGCTGAAATATAAATAATAGGGCTGTCGGTGTTCTTTAAAATCTGCAGTCACATTGTACTTTGCCATAGCTCACCCAGAAATAGGAGAGGTGGCAGTGTTTAGTGCTGAAACAGAAATTCAAATAATTAAGATGGCAGTGTTTTTTAAAGTGTCCAGTCACATTCTACTGTGCCATAGCTCACCCAGAAATAGTAGAGGTGGCAGTGTTTAGTGCTGAAACAGAAATTCAAATATTAGGGCTGGCAGTGTTTTTAAAAGTCTCCAGTGACATTCTACTGTGCCATAGCTCATACCGAAACAGGAGGGGTGGCAGTGTCCTTGTCACTCTCCAGTCTTCAGTCACATTGTTCTTGTCACTCTCCAGTCGCAGTCTTGATGATACTAATTCCTCTACGTTATGTGCTAAAGCCTATGTTCAAGTGCATAGTGGTTTTAAGTCAGGGAAACAAAAATGTAAAAAAAAAGCTTGTGCCTTTTTAAAGAAAAAAACACCACTCTAATAAAGTTGAAAGTTTACTGTAGAAAAACATAAAATTGCCAACATGTCATTCTACCCAAAATATAAGCATACCAGCATCAGCTAGCTCCCTTCTCTCAGCTAGATCCCAACACCTGAAATCTACACTGTCATCATATTCACCCTCATCAGTGTGTACATCATCCTCACACAATACTAATTCATCCCCGCTGGAAACCACCATTACAGAAGTCTCTGTAATTTGATGTAATTGCCGATAATGGCCTTCCCCTTGAATTTGTAGTTCATTTTACTACGGAGCTGTCACAATTATTGTGCAATTCTTTTACACCAGACCAAATGTCAAAATGTTATGCTGACTTATCTGCATCACCACTTGGGAAAGCTGAGTTTTTTCCTAGCAGCAGTTGCCAAAGAAACTGAGGTAGGATAAGTCATCATGTCATGTACCACTTGAGCTGTCAGCTTGCTGACCAGGAGCTCATTGCATCGCTTGAGATCTGAGTCAGCTGGAAAGAAACAAAAGACATAGCTCTTAAACCTAGGATCATGTACAGTTGCCAAAATGTAGTGGTCTGATTTCAAGATGTTGATAACTCTCGGATCCTGGTGAAGCGAATAAAGTGCCAATGTTACCTACATGTGCAAGTGCTGAAGTTTGTTTCCAATCATCCTTATAATTTCTTTTCTCTCGTACGTGTGACCACATACTATGTTTTTCACTGGGTTCACAATCTCCAACTGTGTTATAGGAGTGCTCTGGGTGACAGTGATCTCTTCGTCTTCATCTTCCAAATCTTCGTCTGCAGGGGCCGTTGACACACCCATTTGTTTTCTCAGGTTTCTTAGCTGTTCTTTAAGCTGAACATATTTGTCATCCTGCCTAAGCGCCTCCTCTGTATTATTCTTCTAACTCGCAGTGTATCTCTCGTGTACAAGCTCTCTTAAATCTGGGATCTCATCCGGTGGGTCACATTTTAATTTAAGTACGGTCTCCTCAACTGCATCTATTTATTGGTTTAAATCTCTATTCAATGCAGCGTATTCCAACATGACGGATTCTATGCTGCCCACATGTTCCGTGTCACAGTCTGTCTGAAGCAGATGCAATGCCACTCCACTTGTTATATCCAGTCCTGTGTCTACATAAGTTTGGAAAGAGTGCCACAAAAGTGCGCCTCCTTGTCACTGGAGTGCTTTCTTTGTTAAAATGTACATGTCCTTTCCAATATCTTACATATCTTACATAAGGGTGGGTGGGAGGGCCCAATGACAATTCCATCTTGCACCACTTTTCTTTTCTGCCACTGCTGTGTGGTAGTGTTTCCTAGATGTGCTATGAACTGCCGTGTATTTGAGTCATTGCTCTGTCGCTTAGCATCCAGCCAGGTTGCTGCAGTCTTTGTCTGAAAGTGGATGAAAATATTATTGTGACCTGGAGGTGGTCAGAATTGACTGGAAATTAGTGTTATTGAGGTTAATAATAATGTAGGAACAAAAAAGAGCAAAATTATGTGATTTTAGCAGATTTTCACTATTAATCCAGATCCAAAACCAAAACACATAGGTCAGTGAACATCTCTAGTTCAGTGGGGTCCACACCTTGGCAGCTAGTATGCAGAGCTAGTCTGGACAACAAAGACATCTCTGATCCTGGTCACAGCAGAACTACTTTTTTCTCACCCGGCAGTACCGATCTATTATAGAATGTAGTACATGCATTTATTTTAAAGGGGAACTCCACTTTCACTAAAGTTTTGTTTATGTTTTTTGTAATTGTAAACCACATCATGTTATTTTTGTCAGCAGCCAATTAACCTATCAGTATGTTTTCAGAGTGTGATACGAAACTGGCGCACCCGGAGGAAACCCACGCAAACACAGGAGGAAAACACAAACTCCACATAGATAAGGCCATGGTCAGGATTCAAACCCCAGCGGAGTGAGGTAGAAATTCTAACCACTAGGCCACCATGCTGCCCTTGACTTAATATATTGTAGCCGTGACTCTAATGAACTATGTTAACCTCTGGAGGTCAATATGCAATTAGACAAACAGAAATGGTTAGATATTGCTGTTGACAGTCTCCATCATCACTGCGTAACGTTGCACCGGTCCTTCACTTCCAGCAAAAGATCTGGGGATGTAACCATTTTCGTACTTATGTAAACATACCCTACTGTACTCAGGTTATACTTGGCTGCCCCTTCCTATCTCCGTTCTGCCCCGCCAGTTGTAGTGTGTTGCAAGTCGAAGATGCACAAAAATCTAGATTTGGACATAGGCATACACTATTGTCTAACTTTTAATGAGCCCCTATGATTTTGATGGAAGAATTTAGCATGCTATATTGGTGTCCTCAATAGGTACAGCATTACTTGGGCTACCCTAAATATTCACCCTTCTCTCTCTCTATGGGTGAGACACTGGTCAAATGGATCTGTTTATATGGGTACTGCCTCTTAATTCTGGCCTCTCAATCTGTAGGAACGAGAAATGTAATGCTTGAATAGTTCAACATAGACCTTATTCACTCATTTGCACTGGCAGAATGGCAAACACATATGAAAACTAATATGCGCTTTAGACGTGTTTTAGTCATGCATTTTCTATGCACTTTTACTAAAACAATCTATTGTAATCTGGTAGCACGTGAGGATCATACTGTGTGTTTTTCTAAAAGTTTAAATGCCACAATAAAACTTTACAACACAATGACGGAAATGACAACAATGACTCGTTATCTGACTTGTTTGTATGCACTTTTCATGCATTTATTAATCTGTGAAAAGCTCCAAAAAACAGATGGGTGTGAATGAGCCGTTGGAGTTTCTTTTACCTAAGAATAAACTGCAAGGAACCTCTAGCTGTGTCCCGGTTGCTGAGGTTACCCACATTGTACAGAAAGGGGAAAACAGCAGAATTTTATTTGTAGAATGTTAACAGCTATCAGAATGACAAACAGCTATTCAATTGAACTGCTAAAACTTTAGTTTATTCTTCATTAGAAAAAGGTTTTCGGTTAAAGGGAATTGAAAAAAGCAGTCTAGACAGCAACCTTGGGTCATGCCAAAATCACTAGCACCATTGGTAACAGACTGTCTGCATGGTGTTCTATACCAACTAAATCTCATATATTTTCATTAAGGAGTGCGAGTGTTAGCAGTCTGTGATGCTATTTTAATTGACAAGTGACTGTGATACACTGTCTACAAACAAAACACACACAATAACAATTACTTTCAAATATACACAAATGGAAACATTAAACAAAGAAAATTGGTTTCATGGCTTGGTTAAAATGCAATCAGATATAGACAAACGTGACTGACTCCACCATTCCTGTTCTGTAACAGAAGTGACCTTCTTACTTATCTAGACATGAATTAGGATAAATGACATAAAGGTTAAAGAGTTAGCAAGTTTAAAATTAGATCCCAGACTTATAGTAAGTGAAGGGGTTTGTTGTGTGAATGGATGTTCCATGTCTGGAATCCTTCTTGTTAACCTTCAATGACCTTGAATAAGAGAGTTAATTGTGATATGTAACTGAGTGTATACTATATATGTATAATGTGTGCAGCTTGTGTTCTTATCCTTGTACCATCAATAACCCGGGAGGGGTGTAGCTACATGATCCCTCTTCCATTGCAAGCAAAAAGTTTAAGAATTATTAGACATTTTGATTATTAGCTGTAGATTGACATAACTGTGCCTTCTTTTCAACCTAATACAAACAACATTACGTCTTTCAAAACCAAAATGAACCAAACGGAGTGTGACTAGACAAACGTGGAGACATGCTCTTCCTGCACAATGGGTGAAAGTTTTTTCCAAGAGAAAATGGGATAATTTTTCGTGATTAGTTTGCGGTCACTAACATACTGGACTTTCAGTGTAAAATCTATTTGTGCAAGATACACAAGTAATGGGAATATCCTGCTTCCCTTCATGACGTCATTCACCATGGTGATGGGATAATCACTGTTCTTAATGGGGTAATGTAAGTATGCGCCTATGTACAATGTAGTTTACAAACCCTTCTATATTCTACATCCCGTCGCCATGGCCAATGAGGTCATGAAGGGGACCCGGCTTATTACTTCTGCATGATTGGTTGAAGTCGCTTTCAACGGTAGTCGTAACCAATGATCGTCGGTAAGGAGCCCTTCGTAATCATCATGTCATGGTAAGTGTTGTCAGAGTATTCGGCATCGATATACCACCCATAACATAGCCCAGCAAAAAAAATGTTTTTTTTAGTTGCTAGGGATAGTTAAACAAATTAGGGTATTTTGTGGTTGCTGAATTAAAAAATGAAAGTATTTTTTTGAATTGGCTCTAGCTTGAGATAATGGATACTCTCAATTAAATGGGAACTTAGCCATAACACATGCATATGGGACTCTACCAGAACATTCTAGAAGGTAAGACATGCGAACATTCTAGGTGTTCACTCCTTGATCATTCTACAATATTTCCCTTCTGTATTTAAGTGATTGGTCACCCAACCAGTTGATATATTTGTATACATGTAATTAGTGTAAATAAGTCAAGTTGTATACAGAGTAGTTGTAGTGACAATTTGTATATGCAGAGTATTTCAAGTAAGAATAAAGACAATTAACGACAAAATGCATTATATCTACAATGTCCACGAGACAATATCATATAAAATAAACTATTACACAGATGGCGATTGCTTCAATTATATGTGTAGATTGTTCCCTGGACTAAGTATGGAAAAACTAAAAGCTGAAATCTTTGATGGCCATCAAATACGTAATTTTATCAAGAATTCTAATTTCACAAAATGTATCAATGGTGTTGAAGCTTCTTCCTGGTGCAGTTATGTCTAAGTTGTCAAGATCTTCTTGGGTGACCCCAAAGCAGAAAATTAGGAAGAACTGGTGCAAAACATGCTTAGAAAGCCTCCAACGTGATTGTCCTGATAACCCACAAAAATGAAAATACAAACAACGTTTTACTAGGCATTAATTATAATTATCCAAACCAGCTTACTATGTTTATCTGTTATTATGCTGAATAAAATGCCATTATGTCATGTATTTACTTTTGTATGATTTGAGACAATTTCAATGCCATTTGTAAGTTGGTTCTGCCTGACCTATAAATTTTTGCATTTTTATGTTTTTCAATGGGGTACCAATTATCTCAAATACTAGAGCCAATTTAGCAAAACTGGTGTCACATTCAGGATCAGCACCACAAAGTTACCCAAAATATTATGATTGATAATACAATGAGTGTTGACCATTAATTATTAGTTGACAAAAATACTTCTATAATGTTTTATTCATATGTAGGGTAATGTCACAATTATATTTTTTGCTAGAATTAGCCTTATGTAAAAGAACTGTGCTACATATACAACTGTGCTGTAGCCATTGCAGTCAATCATATTCTGGTGCGTTTTAGAAATTTAAAGCAGCTGTCTGATTGTTTGTTATGGGTTGTTATAGGTTATAGCATATTTATTAGATGCGTATACGGTTATGCCTATGTCATATAGGGTTAAATGGACAGTCAGACCCCAGGGATGCTGTTGCAGTTCTCCATAAACCAGCAATGCATATTGGCCTTATACCAGGGAGGACAGAGTGGGCAGTGTGAACTGGTGGTTCTGGGATGGACAAGGAAACTTAACGAGGAAGATGCAAGAAGGAAGGATGCTCTGCCCGCTGGAAAGATAATTTGCATTGTTCCCGTAGACCACTGGTTCCCAACTCCAGTCCTCAGGGCTCCCTAACAGTGCACGTTTTCCATATCTCTTTGCTGGAGCACAGGTGTTTTCATTACTAACTGACACATTTTGAAAGATCCACAGGTGTTACTAATTATTTCACTTGTGATCTGGAAACTCTGCACTGTTAGGGGTCTCTGAGGACTGGAGTTGGGAAACACTGGTGTAGACCAAGAAGTTACTTTACTTTATTGAACAACTCTCAACCTCTGTCTCCCCACAAGAAAAAGAAGCCAGGAGGATATCCTTAGCTTGTGCATGCCCAACCATCACTCAAGCCACTGCCCTTAAGAAGAAAACTCTCCCCGAGGCATCTCTACCCAGGGGCGGATCTAGAAAAGTATCCTACCCAGGGCGATTTAGGGGGGGGGGGCGATTTAGGCCCTGCCCCCTTTTTGACTTTAAGGCTGCCGGTGGCTGCATAATATGTGTAGGTCCGCTCGGCAGTGACAATGTGCTGCCTGGCTGCTCTGATTGTGTTTTAAATACAATCAGAGCAGCCGGGCAGCACACTGTCACTGCCGAACGGACCTGCACATATTGTGCAGCCGCCGGCAGCAAGCCCCCGCTAGGGGGGATGGCGATTGCCCCGATCGCCCCCCCTCCTGGATCCGCCACTGTCTCTACCACCACTGCCCATCAAAAGACACCCAGCCAGGATTGCTCAGAGGAAACCTCAGCCTGGAGCTCTGGAAGAGACAGACTATTTTTTCTGGCCTGTGATTTCCCCCTCCCTTCCCCTCCTCCCATTCCTTCCCATTGTCTGCAAAAATAATACACTAAAACCTCAAGACACACCACTAAACACATTAGACTATGTCACCCCATTTCTAATATCACTGCACAGTTATATCAAACATATCACATTACCCTTCATCCCCCCTCATAGTTCACAAACCTATATATATATATATATATATATATATATATATATATATATATATATATATGAAACTTTTGTGCATCAAACACTACATAGCACCCCTTCTGCAGTCTGTGAAAACCATTCAACTACTTTTTACTGCCCATATTCTAAGACCCTTATGTCCGACTACACTGTAACATGTAACAGACGTGACCCTTCGGTTATGTTGCCTCACTTCCACCCTCATGAACACATCTAAAACCGGGTCACTTTTGCTAGCCTTATAGTATAGCTAAAGTTTGTAGATCAAACAACCTATATTTTTATAGTGTGTTCATAGTATACTATAGAGAGTTCCATTATGGGTGGCAGGTTGCTTAGCAGTACTGCATCACAGCACTTGAGGTCAATTCCAACTAGGGTCCTATCTGTGGTGAGTTTGTATGTTATCCCCGTGTTTGTGTGATTTTCTCCCACACCCCAAAGACACACTGGTAAGTTAACTGACTTCTTAAATTAAGCTGTGTGTGGTAAGGAATATAGATCGTAAGCTCCACTGAGACAGGGACTGATGTGAATTATTAAATATTCTCTGTAATGCACTGAGTAAAATGTAGGTGCTCTATCAAGAACTTAGCTAATAATTTATAATAATCTATAATACATTGTCTTAGAAAAATATACATAGAATTCAAAGGTCTTGGCCGCTTAATATTTTATTATATTGTTTCTTTTAGAAATATTAGTTCACTTATTTTTAGGCAAGCAGTTCTTCTAAGTTATATCTTCTTTTGCCTGCATA
The DNA here is from genome assembly GCF_038048845.1 of Mixophyes fleayi. Lineage (NCBI taxonomy): Eukaryota > Metazoa > Chordata > Amphibia > Anura > Limnodynastidae > Mixophyes > Mixophyes fleayi. The sequence goes on from NC_134406.1 coordinate 37,405,625, forward strand.
GAGGCTTTTTTGGTCTAGTCTTGATATCACAGTTCCTTTTAAACTTCTTCTTCGTTTTCCCAGTGCCCATACCATTCAGAAAAAGTAACACTCCACTTTATGATACATTACTTCTAAGGCACATTAAAGACAAATTTACATATAAGTGATAATCAAAGACAATGTCTGAAATGCAACTTTTTACAGTTGAGGACAGTGTGAGTCACTAATGAAGTCATTGCTCAGTGAATTCATACACAAGAAAGGTTTACCTTTCAGACACTGAAGATGGGCCGTTTTATTCAGCATATAATTTAGTTCCTGCAGTATATCATTTCCTTTGCTGGCAAGACAATTCATGAAGGTTATTATAGTACACATATGCAATCTAGCGCTCTTTATCCTATGATTTCAAATCTCATAGGCGACCTATGTTCTCTTCTTCCTTGTCACTCTCCCGCATTTCATGTGAACTCCCGAAGACTCTGCATTTTCACCTCCTCCCCTTGATTTTCTTTGCAGTCAAAACTATTTCTATTAATGTCAATGAACATTAGGTAATCTGTGATTTCCCAGCTGCTAAATATGAAGTTCATTACTTCTGTGTAGCACAGCTTGATATCTGTTTTGACTCAGTTAACCTCTGTCACTTTACAGCTATTTGGTATCCAGCCCACAGCTTTCCCATGATTCCACCATTTCATGTATAGCGATAAATGGGAGTCACAGGGACTTTTAGTTGTCTTTGCATCTATATCTCACAGGACGTCTGTTTTGAAACACATACAGACGTACATAAAAGCAAGCATCAGGTTTATATAGTTACAAAGTCATGTCGATGGAAAAAAGCATACGTTATAATACTAACTTACTGTTTTGTATGATTGCATATGTTGTGTGTTGATTTAAAAATAAAAACCATCAAACACTGGATTTATAAAAGGAAAAAGCAGCCAAGTCGGTCAAGCGGAACAATTCACTCATTGGTACTTTATGCTACATTGATCCATAAGGTTTTTAATTTTACTTTACATAAGATAACATTTCCTCCTGGAAAAGATCCAAATAGTTATTTTTTTTCTTGTACTAATGGTTTAGGACATGGTAATGTATGATTTCATGTATGTATCATCCTTTATTCCAGGATGCGGTGTTTCCTATACAAGAATGTCTTCTCATTCCATTATAGTTGGGCATTAAAGGAGAATTCCATTGTTCAGGCAGAATTGTCTGTATTTAAGGTCCTGTGGTTACAACGACAGATAAGCTCAGGTCTGTGTTGGATACAATTGTATCTACACAGCAGATCTGTTGTCATATCTAAGGTGAAGAATAATAAACAATAGATTTTCCTGAGGCGGAAAAATATAAGTGTGTCTTTCAAGATGCTTCCATAACACTAAAAAAATAAACCGGGTGCAAGTACTATTAGATATAAATTATCACCCCAATGCAGATTAGTATTTGATTCCCTGTACAAAGAACAATAGGACGAGGTTTCATTTTACAGAGTAAACCCCTATCACCTTATTTAATAAAGTTAGCGCTTCTTCAATAATTTTACACTTGTCTGCACCTGAAACAATGGGCAGCACAGTAGCTCAGTGGTTAGCACTTCTGCCTCACAGCACTGGGATCATGAGTTCAATTCCAAACCATGCCCTTATCTGTGTGGAGTTTGTATGTTCTCCCCGTGTTTGTGTGGGTTTCCTCCGGGTGCTCCGGTTTCCACCCACACTCCAAAAACATACTAGTAGGTTAATTGGCTACTATCAAAAATTTACCCTAGTCTCTCTCTCTCTGTATCTGTCTGTGTGTGTGTAAGGGAATTTAGACTGTAGGCTCCAATGGGGCAGGGACTGATGTGAATGCATTCTCTGTACAGCGCTGCGGAATCAGTGGCGCTATATAAATAAATGGTGATGATGATGGGAAGCCCTGCTGTGCCCCATTGCTTCCTATTCAGAGAAATTTGGGAAATTTGGGTCTAGATAATGTTACAGAAATATTTTTGAGATTTTAACAATCAAGACATAATCCTACCTAAAAATGAAAAAAATGGGATTTAAGTGGAATATCTTTAGTAAAATTCACAAAGGTTACATACCGGTTGGTCAGGGGACCAACCGATATTGTACGCCCCTCATCTCCTGTATACTCCCGTGTGAGGTGCCTGTGGGCAACACAATAATTTTCTCAAAAAAGACTGGGTCCGCAGGATTGAGAGTGAGAAAGACATCACTTGAAGACCCACTATTTTTTCAGTCAGGCAGCGTGTTGTCTACACACACACATGTAGGTATGCAAGACTTCAAAGGACGAAAAAAGATAACCTGACTGTCAGACCCCAGCTAATTAACCATCTTGGTGAGAAATTTACTTTAGAAATTCCACACAAAATGGAATTTTCAATTTTGAGAGAATCATAAATTATCATGTTCCCATCAATTGATGGGAACATGATAATTTATCTTGATGTGTGAGCCATTTTAATGACTTTTCCCCAATTTAATAATTGTCAGAGGTCAAGATAAGTAATATCATTTTGTTACAAGCACTAAATTACAATAAATATATTTGCAAGTTTCTGTTCCTAATGTGTAGTTTTTGTATTATACCGAACACTTCACTTAACAATGGTCTTGCATGATTATCCACAACTTCAGTTTCATCATAGCACATTTTTTTTTTTTACCAGAAACCCATTAATGGAATGAGAAAACAAATGTCTGTTAATGACATCTATCATTACATCTATTTAATGTAATACATCATTATTTATAATCACATATACAAAGAAATATATTAGCGTAGTGAACATTAATTTAAATTATTATGCTTAATATTTATGTATGTCATTTTGGCAGTTGACCACCGGAATCTTTAAACTACATCTGTTGTTTGCACACAGTGGAGGCAGCCATTTTGTACTTTGAACCAAATTCAGGAATATGCATTCTACGAATTGTATTTACCAACAAGTTGTGACATCACTGAGGCACTTAGCAGCAATTTTGAGCACTGAGATAATATTCATCAGCCTGCAATCTGTATTTACACTGGGAACCACTAATTTATGAGACATGAATTGACGGGGAGGAATTCTGATGGGTACTGGTACAGCTCACAAAATGGCTGCCTCCATTGTATGTAAACAACATGTATAGTGCTTCAAGCCCCAAAAAATTAATTTAATTTACATGTTTTTGTTCAGGGTTAACATTTTTTAGAAGGTGGATCTAACATACATGAGTAAAAGTACATTTCTGATTAAAAACACAGTATTTTATTGAAGAGTACTAATTATATACATATGAAACCATTGTGTTATGTTATTACTATTGTTTTTAAACGGGTTTTGAAGTTAACATCAGTGTTAAACTGCCACTACGCTGAAGATTATGTCGACCCGTACGGTTTTCACCTCATGATCTTTATAAATTGTCTTCTAGAGAAACCCATTCTTCCTGTTGTCACTTTTTATTGGGCATACATGTTGATTGCCCATACCTGTGTGCAATTGTCTAAATTGGCAGTCAGAATATGCCTTGGAAGGAAGGCTATATTGTAAGGAACTAAGGATTCCAAACCTAGATCTTTTTTTTTACTCTGAATTAGTGAATCACAATATGCTTTACCCAGTTTTCAGAATGGAAGTTACTGGGTGCCTTTTTACAAAATGAGATGCACATCTTTATCTCATTTTAATATTATTGTTCCACAAAATGAAATCTTGTTTTTGTAAGGAACTTCCTAGCTTTACTTACCATTTGTTGGTGCAAATTTCACAATATTGCACTTTGGTGGAAAATTAGGCAAACTAGCATAAATCAAGGCATGAGCTGTCACCAAGGAGGATTGTGCACTGCACAATATAACAATAAACTCCATGGCTACAATGGAGTTCATTGGGTCTAGCTGTAACTAATTCAAGGACCAATCAATCAGAGAGAAGCTAGTCTGGATTGGTTAGTTGCATGCCAGCCTCCTGGCCTGTTATTCGCATCTGGGCTAGCTCTACAAGTCTTGGGAAAGCTGGCACTTGTAGTTCTACAAACTCCAACATACCCAAGCAGTTTATGGCTACCAGGGCTTGATGGGTCCTGTGCTATGTTACATATAAAAAACCTAATTTCTCACTCTATTACTTTATTACCCCAACCCGCACCTGCCAGGGGTGTTGTGTAGAGCTCCAGTGCTTTTAGCAAGGGTCTGTTTTTTCCATAGGGCTGTGTCCAGTGTTGGGATTCAATAAATTAACAACCGGTTCTCTGCCCTAATAACAGTTTTAAATATACAAAAAGATATATCGAAAAGTAGTTTAATATTTCATGCATCTAATACTCAAATAAGAACAATAAAAGAGGTACACAAAACTAGATTATGTTATAAGAAAGAGTTTTAAAATAGTAGTGAAACAAATTAAATAATACCTGACAAAAAACTAAAAAAAATATAAAGTACCAACAATGGAAGTTACATGGCAACACATTGAATCACAATAGGAATTAAAGTTAAATAAAGGCAATAAAAGAGAACAAATTATTAAGACATTATACAGACAATAGCAAAGTAATAAACAACAAATATTATAAAAGTGGCATAATGATAAATTATTTATATGAATATCAAGTGTTATCTAGTCAAACCCAGGTGTGCGTGTGTGTAATATTTCTTATTTTATGCTACTAATATCAAGATAATAATAGTAATGAGTCATGTTATGCCTCACAGTAGTGCCCCCATTTAAAATTATGCCCCAGTAATGCCCCCAGTTCATATTATGCCACAGTAATGCCCCCAGTTCATATTATGCCACAGTAATGCCCCTCTTCAACACACTATGCCATGCTGCTTTTGCCCCCCTTCACATTGTGCTATGCTGCTTTTACTCCCCTTCACATTGTGCCATGCTGCTTTTGCCCCCCTTCACATTGTGCTATGCTGCTTTTACTCCCCTTCACATTGTGCTATGCTGCTTTTACTCCCCTTTACATTGTGCTATGCTGCTTTTGCCCCTCTTCACACTCTGCCATGCTGCTTTTGCACCCTATTCACACTATGCCATGCTGCCTTTGCTCCCCCTTCACACTCTGCCATGCTGCCTTTGCTCCCCCTTCACACTCTACCATGCTGCTTTTACGCCCCTTCACACTCTACCATGCTGCTTTTGCTCCCCCTTCGCACTCTACCCCTGGCTTCTGTTCCTTCACTTACCTTTTCTATCGGCTTCTCTCTTCTATTCTTGTCTTCCGTCTTCTTGCATGCTGGCTCCTCTCTGCACTGCTCCTCACTGAATGTCGGGTGTGATGATGTCACGCCCGACATTCAGTGCGGACGGAGCAGACAGGAGGAGTGTCGACGCCGCGAATAGGTATTTTTTTTTTTTTAAAGTATCCTGGTCCCCCCACCAACGAAGAGGGTGGACTCTGGAGAAACCAGTTTGCCAAACTCACCTTAAAATTAGGTATCGGTTCTGGCAAACCGGTGCGAACCGGCTGAATTCCACCACTGGCTGTGTCCCACTATAGCATAGGTACCCCACACTGTGGGCTTCCCTATTATAGTGTGACCAGCCCACCATGTCATAGCCTAGTGCTGGTTGTGGCTTTTGTGGGGGGGGGATGTGTTTTAAAATACACATCAAGTTGACGATCACTCATGATGCGCTTAACTTGATGCCCTTTAAACATTTATCTTCATGCTTATCTTAAGATATACGCAACTCAAAACAAAAACATAAAAGCGCCATTTTTGCATCACACATTTAACAGCTGCTTTGTATTCACAGATGCATCCAACTCTAAATGGGCCCATTGCGTTCTGACAAATACACAGATTAGGATCACTGGGAATTGCATTAATGATGAGTACAGAAATAAATGATGACTTGCAGTGGTCAGTGTGTTGTAGTGAAGCACTACCCAGGGCCGTCTCTTCCATTGGGCACATTAGGCAGGTGCCCGGGGGCCCTGCGGGCAAGGGGGCCCGTCCGAGGCAGCGCTGTAAAAAAACAATCCTGTAAAAAAAAAAAATGAAAATACTGACCTTGCGGTCACGTTAGTGGCGATCCGGCTCCCTCCCTGGTCCCCTCTTCTGTGCTGTGCTCGCAGTGAATGTTGGGCGTGATGTCACACCCAACATTCACTGCAAGCAGAGCACAGAGGAGCGCAGAAGAGACTCAGCGGAGCGGAAAAAAGAAGAGAAGGGTATCGGACTTAAGGTAAGTCAAATGATTCCCCACCAACGGGCACCACCACCAAGTCAGAGGACCATGAAAAATGGACTTGAACTGATATGTTTCCTGCCAAGCAGAACACTGTTCTTATAGGGCTTGCGTTCATGGTAATGTCTTAATTTTCAAAAAAATGGCTGATCTGGTATTTTGTTATGCCTTATGCTATGTTGCTATTCATTTATATAATCACTTTTTTTTAAATACATATATGTATATTTTTACACACATACACACACACTGCGAGCTGAAATCCAGCAACAGAAGTACCGTAATACCTGTATTTAGGCGCACTATTACTGTAATAATGGTAACGGTGCGCACGCCGCAAGATTTTTGGCCATAACGCCAACAATTGAATATGCCCCATAGACTGTGAAGGTAATATTATTTTCCTAAAGTGGGATTACATACAATAATTCTAATGAATAAATACAATAATAAAAAATAACAGCGCACTTACTTAACCACACCCAGTACAATTAAAATAATGTATTTCTTGCTAACATATCATAGCCTTCCTGATCTTTCCTTGTACTAAGTCTTCAATGTCACACAATTATTATTTAAGTTACCATTTCAACTTTGCCTCTAAAACATTGGTAATGTATTCATGCAAGACTAGATTTTCTTTCCAGTCCAGAAACACTCTGGGGCCTCTGAATGAATATATCTAGTACATCAAGTCTCCCAAGACTGTTCAAATTGAGTTTGCCATGTATTCGCCGGTGTCTTTTCCAATTGTTCCTCCCAGTCCATGGTGTCTATCAAGATACTAAAGAATGAATTATTCATTTGATTCCATTCCTGCCTGATAATTCCCCTGACTTTGCTAAAACATTATATTTCTTTGACAAAGGCTAATCCATTTCTATTCTGCCGGACTGATTCTTTACAGATGAATATATGTCTCCCCTTGTCCAGTCTGGTCTCCCACCCACAGCTTTCCCCTTGTACATGCTGAATTCATTTGGCTGTGATGCAAACTGCTATTGACATGCGAGCAAACAACACAGGATTCACAATGCACATATTTATAAATAATACATAGCAGATCGTATAAAGCTTATTTTTATTCAAAACGCTACATGAATCTCTCTTTGTTAATTTTTTTTATTTAAACTACAGCTAATTTTATCTTATTTACTTTTTATTTATTCTCCAGAAACTGCAGTGTACACATTTACTCTTTACTTGTCTTTTTAATTCACTTTTCTACTTGACCTTTAGATAAAAAACAGAAAGTTACAGGAGCCTGTGTGGGGGATAAGGTGAAATGTCAGCTGTATATTGTGAGCAGAGTTGAATAAAGATCTGTTTGGGCCAGTAGTGATAATATTTAATATTAACAACAAAAACAGCAGCAGAATCCACAACAACAACAACAACCCTAGTACTACAAATACTAATTGTAATAATAGATAGATAGATAGATAGATAGATAGATAGATAGATAGATAGATAGATAGATAGATAGATAGATAGATGGAACGGGTATCAATTGAAAGATAAACAGACCTCTCACATTTCTCAAACGGTAGCAAAAACCTGTTAGTTCCCATGGAAACTTTCTTACATGTGTCAATCACGGACCCATAAGTGCAATATTCTCTAATTGCTGGATATACATAATGTAACATATGTAGGATTTGTAAATCAAAAATCCTATTTATTAAAAGTATACAACATTATCAATGTTTCACATTTCAGCTGCATGCCTGACAAAGTCGTGATTATATAATGTATTGATCACACCTTGTTAAGGGTATAACGTGCTCTGTATGAGTGGAAAAAGGGCTGATGGTACCACAATGGCATTTGTGGAACACAACAATAACTTGATGATGGAGAAGCGCATTGGGGTGATGTGGGTTTACTTTAAAGCAAATGTTTTCTTTTAGTTTTAGATACAGTCAGTACATAAGCCTTTTTTTTTTTAAGTTCCATAGATTTGTCTATAATGCACAATAATATAATAGGATAATTACAGTACATTTACAAAATCCTTGCATTTAATGACTGTTATGCATTTCATCACATAACACTTTATTTAAAAACAAACAATGTATGAAAGTTAATGGGGTAGTTCATGGATCACACATTTATTGATCTAATGAGGCTGCTCTTATGGCTCTTCACATGGCTGACCAGAACACCTAGCCTTGGGAGGCATGGTGGTACAATGGTTAACATTACTGCTTCACAGTGCTAGGGTCATGCATTCCATTCCAACCAGGGCCATATCTGTGTGGAGTTTGTATGTTCTCCCCATGTTTCCGTGGGTTTTCTTCTGGGTGCTCCGGTTTCCACCCACCGTTCAAAAGCAAACTGGTAGGTTAATTGGCTTCTGATAAAATGGACCCTACTTTCTGTATCTGTGTGGTAGGGAGCTTAGAATGGAAACTCCAATGGGGCAGGGACTGTGTTAGGTTTTCATCTGCTTGTTACCCAGACCTCTATGCACTTGAATCCTGATTGGGCGGCTGCACTTTATGAGCTCTCACCTATCCTGCACTCATTGCCAGTAATAGCATTTACATGCTAGGTTCCTGTATCTGTGTCCTGTGTGTTTCTGATATTGAATCAAGCAGTTCCTGGCTCAACATTCAGCAATCTCCTGGTTCCTAATACCTGACTTTGCAAATTATTGTCTCCATGTTATTCATATAGCTCTAAACAGTATTCTCCAACAAAGACTGCTGTAATTATCATTGCTCACTCTGCAATGTTATATTCCTGCATTGCTACAAAGACTGTTATATTGCTGCATTACAACAAAGACTGTGTTACATTCCTCCATTGCCTCAAAGACTGTGTTATATTCCTGCATTGCCACAAAGACTGTGTTATATACCTACATTGTCAGAGATTATGTTACATTCCTGCATGGCCACAAAGACTGTGTTACCTTCCTATATTGTTTTTTGGCTGTGACTCACCCCTGCACCACCTCAGAGCCTGAGATTCACATGGCTACCATTGGTTACTGCAATACCCAGTGCGCTTGTGCTCAGACCATCATTACTTGCAGCAGCTTCTGTTTCACTGCATCCTGTAGTTTATACATGGAACTGTGTTGTAGACATGAGTTTGAACATTTTAATATAATATATGGACATAATTTTAAATGGCTGCTCTATTTCACACAGATCTAACTCATTCACATAACCTATCAATAAGGATTAGATTTCATGCACAACACATTTTTCATTTTTTATTTAGAGCTTGTTCTATCTCGTCCACAAGTCTGAACTGGATTATTGTGATTAAAAAAAGCAGCACAGAATAGAAATCTATCTGCAGCAGACCTCACTGGAGTCTCCCCGATGCCTGTCAAGCTTGATGCTCTCATAACGTGTAAAGTACTGGTTAAATTCCCACTGGTAAACATCTATGTCAGCTCCTGTTACTCTTAACTCCACCAGCCAGAAGGCCAGAGGCCTGAGGTTGTTCCTCCACCAGATGTCACATGCTACTTCTCTGCCTAAGATCACTTCTTCATTTATACACTCCGAAAAATAAACACTTTGCTATACTTTTGTATAACTATTCACATAGGTATATTTATTTTCAATAATATATTTTATAAAGTTGTGGAATAAAACTTGTCGTCTCTTCTGCGGTTCTGTTATATTAGAAGTGGGAACCAGCATGGTGGAGGTAACACTATGGGTCATGTGATATTAACTTCAGCCAATGGATTCAACAAAGCTCATGGGGAGACTGGAGGATATAAATGGAGATATTTCCTTTCCTGCAGTGAACATTACAAAACGTGTTACAGCTTAGCCAATTTATCACAGCATGCTCACGTATTTCAGTACTAAATTTAATTATAGAAGTACTAATTAAATATTAGTCAAATTGCCCAAAAACTTTTTTTTATTTATCTAAATTTAAATATAAATTAACACTGGAATGTATCTTGTTATAGGGCCTGGTTAAATTCAATTATGCTTATTCATTCTTTCTAAAATACTGAAGAGAAGATTAGTAATAGAGATGTTTGCACATATGGATCTTGTTCGAAATTTCATTGAATTTTACCAGATCAAAGTATTGAATTTTTAAACACTATTAATATAATATTTTTAAATGATACAACATTATTGCTCGTTTTTCCTAATCGATCTAAAATTTAAGAGGTTCCAGTTTAGCCAGAGTGCACTTAGCCATTTTGGCACAGAAAATAGATTTCTGCCCATTCCCTGAGGTGGTAAGGATTGGTTGTCAGCCATTACTTTCCGTTGGATGCATTGTCCTCCATTTAAGCACATTTTATATGGGAAAGAACACTTGTATGCACAAAAAGATGACAACACTCAAATGCACAAATGTGACCCAAATAAAATGTTAGAAAAAAAACAAAGAAAGCTAATTGTGGCTCAAACGGATGCACTCCCAAAAAGTGAAATTGGGGCATATACCTGTATATGAGTGAGTGAAAAGACATACTTCATCATCATCATCATCACCATTTATTTATATAGCGCCACTGATTCCGTAGCGCTGTACAGAGAACTCACTCACATCAGTCCCTGCCCCATTGGAGCTTACAGTCCAAATTCCCTAACATACACAGAGAGAGAGATCAGGGTCAATTTTGATATCAGCCAATTAACCTACCAGTATGTTTTTGGAGTGTGGGAGGAAACCGGAGCACCCGGAGGAAACCCACGCAAACACGGTGAGAACATACAAACTCCACACAGATAAGGCCACAGTTGGGAATTGAACTCATGACCCCAGTGCTGTGAGGCACAAGTGCTAACCACTTAGCCACCGTGCTGCCCCATACTTGTGCAAAAAAATGGCCTTAGATCAGTGTATTTCCTAAATCATAAATGATTCTAAATATTGCATATATATAATGTACACTAATAGAATATACAAGAGTTTTTTCTGTGTCAGCACTCTCTACCCACAATCAGCTGGTTACCTGATAAATAGCTTTTTCCTAGTTCGTATGGTAACAAGCAGGTCAGAAAGCCAGCAAAGGGGTTTTCTGCCATAGAAGGAATGAACTCGACCATATCAGCACTCAGATAGTAAAGTGGTTTCCTGGAAATGGAAAGTACCTTGCTTTTTACAGTATTAAGTTCAATAAGAATTTAGCAAGAAAGCAGAACTGACAAATGTGTTTATGGTGGATTTACTCTTAAAATCTAATATGCAACTGAATATTAATTTGATGACAATATGCTGACCCACCCAGCCAAGTGTGTATAAAAAGTTACATTGCTAATATTCCTACAACCCGAGTAATTGGTCAGCACAATAAACACATAGTAACATTTCCAGATGAAACATAACAGCTCAGGACTTTATTCTTTGCTAAAGCATGTGAGGCTGTATCTGGGCAATGCGTTTCCCATATTGTATATACATATATGTGCATCTTAGAAACATTTCATTTCCTGAGAAAACATTATGGCTGACACTCCTCATCATTCACTTAATAAATGTAAAGTTACGTAAACTAACTGTAAAATGTTTCCACAGTGAAAAGTTTGGTTTATCCCTTTAATGTGTTGTTACCGAACTTTAAAGGAAATATATGGTACGTAGGGGGTAGACTATATTTCCTTATATGGGCACAACAAAATGCATATGCTTCATTTAGTTCCCGTAACAACACAGGGGGCCTGATTCATTAAGGAACTTAAATTAAGAAGTTTCTTATTTAAGTCTCCTGGACAAAACCATGTTACAATGCAAGGGGTGAAAATTAGCTTTCTGTTTTGCACATAAGTTAAATACTGAATGTTTTTTCATGCAGCACACACATATCAACTTTAAATTTCAGTGTACAAATAAGCTATCAAGTATTTGTCTGCTACATGAAAAAACAGTCAGTATTTAACTTATGTGCAAAACAGAACACTAATTTGCACCCCTTGCCTTGTAGCATGGTTTTGTCCAGGAGACGTAAATAAGAAACTTCTTAATTTAAGTTCATTAATGAATCAGGCCCAGAGTTTCTACAGCTTTAAAGACATGAGTCATGGTTTTAGTCTCACGCCTCCAACAGGAACAGGATGGCCAAATGTTGGTAAAATGGGCAAATTACAGATACTGTTTTATAGCACATACAAGTACTGCAAGTTACTTTTTTACCTTCCCTACTCCTGAAGGGCGCTAGGAGTTGTGTCAGTAAAAATGTCTCTCGTCAGCGACTTTGTATATAACATTCAGTAAAATGAATTACAATGGTAATTACACTACAGATATATTGACAGGTACTACAGTCCCCAGACTAGGGTGGCAGAGGACCAGGTGTGGCATGGTAAACTCTTTGCACATCATTGTCTTTATTTTGTATTATTGTATATTACAAATCAATTAGATACACATTCAAAACTTTAAACGCATGAAAACATGGATTTAATTTGGACAGAGCTACTTCCATGTATTTATTTTATACAAATAAGATGCGGCGGAGGTTGGAGCCACAGAGAGCGAAGATTACAGTGAAGGAGAGACATGGGATGGCAAATAAGGGGCTATGGTGGCAAATTATGTAAATCAAAGCCATTCCCAGCCCTGGAGTCCTGTCTCCTGATGCAAAGATATTTCAGAAGAGTAAAACATTCTATCAGAAATGCCTGTTATGAAGATTTCTCAGTAGCAAAGCATACTGTTAGGGCTGCCTGCTAATATACATCTCACACTATCATTTTAGTGATTTCACTACATATAAAAGTGCAAAGGGGGAGGTCTCTACTATACAAGTACTTGGGGAGGGGGGCCAGAGAAATAAAGTCAATTTGTCCCAATGTGACAGGAATTCAGTGTTACACACTGAAAATTACATGCCAGTAAATGACAATTTCTTACCTCAAATTCTCAGTCATGTTCATGTGATTTGAGACTAGTAGGCCTTAAATAAATAAAATATCTGAGGTAAAATAACAGTAGAAATATCACTTAAATACAAGCAAACTGTGTACATAACTCCAAAACAATAGGTATCTGAAATCCTAGTTTGTTTTAAAAATGTTACTTGGACATGACCCCTTCTATTTAATTATTTCTCAAACAAGATGTAAAGAAATAAGAAGCTGATAAAAGGGAGCAGAACTTATTTTCACAGAGTTAACATGTGATATCATCAGTGATAGCGCTGGTTATTACACAAAAGTTTCACATAACAATCTACCATTATTATCATTATCCTTTCCATTTAAAGTACATAGAATACTACCATGCTAATAGCTTTTTAACTGTTGAAGTTAAACCTGCTGGACAACATACAGGGCCAATATGTGAGTTATATGCACCCTAGACCCCCTCCTCAGTCGCTGCATCTACACCAACCCCTCAGCGCTGCTACTCTCCCCTGTGGCATCTTGGGACCTCACCTCAGCCTCACTGTTTTAGGCAAACCCTGGTGTCCTAGGAAACCGAAAGAAGAAGAAGAAAACTACTCACCAGTCCTCGAATCCAGCGGTTAGTTGCCATCATCCTTTCTTGCAGGCATCGGTAACAGTGGACAGTTGAGCAAATCAGGGCTTGGCTTCCCCTGTCGGCCAATCAGCAGCCATGAAGGGGAGCCAATCACGCTCCCCTATGGCCGCTTGGTCATGCGGCGAGCCAATCGAGGCTAGCTGTCTCAACATTAGTGAGCCCGTGGCTATATAAGCTGCTGGGTGCCACCATCTTAGATTAGTTCGACGGTAGAGCCAACAGAAGAGAATGTCATGGGATGTCCAGAAGAAACAAAGACGGTGGCGGCAAAAGTGGCAGGGAGCCTTGTAAGGGCTAGGAGCTACCCTGCCATGAGAACAGAATGAGAGAGATGCAGAGTCAAGAAAAGAAGAAACCGGAAGAAGCCCTCGCTGGAAGGAAGGCAGAAGACGCCGTGATCAAGCAACAGAAGAGATCAATGGTGGGAAGCCCTTGTAAGAGAGCCCCCACCAAGAAGGCAGCAGAGACCAGCGTGCTGAACTGGAGAAGGGGAGCCAATCACGCTCCCCTATGGCCGCTTGATCATGCGGCGAGCCAATCAAGGCTTGCTGTCTCAACATTAGTGAGCCCGTGGCTATATAAGCTGCTGGGTGCCACCATCTTAGATTAGTTCGACAGTAGAGCCAACAGAAGAGAATGTCATGGGATGTCCAGAAGAAACAAAGACGGTGGCGGCAAAAGTGGCAGGTAGCCTTGTAAGGGCTAGGAGCTACCCTGCCACGAGAACAGAATGAGAGAGATGCAGAGTCAAGAAAAGAAGAAACCGGAAGAAGCCCTCGCTGGAAGGAAGGCAGAAGACGCCGTGATCAAGCAACAGAAGAGATCAATGGTGGGAAGCCCTTGTAAGAGAGCCACCACCAAGAAGGCAGCAGAGACCAGCGTGCTGAACTGGAGAAGAGGCGCCACTAGCTGGAGGGTCTGGAAGACCCGAAGATGCCGTGGCACGTCGAGCATCCTGCAATGGAGCAGGTAAGTATAATTACTACTGTTAGGTTGGGCACAAGGTCCGGAAGGGCACCCAAAGTCCTGATCCCCAAGACAAGCGGGCTTAAAAGCCAGGTTTCAGGCGGCAGGCAGAGACCTGCAGAGCAGTTGAGTACCGGCGGACAAAGGTGGCCCAGGGCAGGTGAGCAGAAGCTGGAGTGGTCAGGTTCCAGGTTAGTAAAGGTAGGCCTGTGACCATTGGTATCTGTCTCCTTTAGTGTACTTCCCTGTAGGGTCCAGGAGTCAGATCCTCACTGAAGACAGTGCTGAGACGGAGAGAGCCTGCGGTGGATCCGAAGTGGTCGGTAGGTGGTCCTTTGTAAACAAGGTAAGACATCTGTGTGTGTCTGTTCGATTCCCCCGCAGGTGTTTCACCAGCCCTGAGGATATGTCCACCCCTAAGGAAGACTTTTACTTTACAGATAATGGTAGATAAACTCAATGAAAGAGGAAACTAAAAAGATGAAAACTGAGATGCTTTTCTGTATGAGTATAATGATATTATAACATAATATATTATAATAATTGCAGTGCTACTGAAAATGTGCTTTGGAAGTTTATACAATGCTGTGGAGAACAGGGATATTTGAACAAGGTAAAGATAAGCAATGTCAATTAAAGATGAACTCCTAGATGATAAAAATAACAGTTTTCTTAGGGACTGTCAATGGCGGGAGCCGTATCAGGTAGCAGCTGCCTAGGGGAAACATGATATAATTGAGGAAGCTACTCCTATGCTATGAAATGACATATGAAAGGGGATAGTGGATAAGACTACAAAAGCAGGAGTGAATTATTACAGAACGCAGCAGAGGTCTGCTTAGAAACACAAGCACAGGTGAACATCAGGATAGAGAACAAAACCCTCTCAGCGAGTATTATTCGGGTAATCCAGCAGCTGAGCAGCTCATTAAACAAAACTGCTGTGTGCCTGTGCTGAATAACCAGGGTTAACAAACCCCCACTTGAAAAAAAAAGCCTCTTCTACAATACTGCTGTTTATATGATGTTCAGTTAATGGTGGTTCTGCATTCTCTATATAGATTCTGCACAGGGTTTTCAGTAGATCTGGTTTTGTTTCCATTGCAGATGTTTGTTTTGTTTCAAATTGAATTTTGATTCTTTTTAAATGCCCCTCTGTATATGTTATAGAGATGGTCACACCCTTCCAATGGCTTTTAAAATCATATATGTATTTTTTGCAAGTTTTAGTCATTTTGTCTGTAGCTGCTTTTTAATAATGTACAATATGTGTTTTTCATTTTATAGGGAGGAAAAAGCCAATAATCTATATCTGGATAATTGCACTAAGTGTCCATCGTTACCAACTAAGGTTGGGTACACACTACAGGTTTTTTCAGCCAATTATTGGACCAACTCCAAGATAAACGTCCATTCGGCCGTGTGATTCTGTCATGTCAATATGAAAAATCCCCCACTAAAATTACATTTATGTCTCAAAAAAAGCCTAGACTGAAATGCAAATATATTATTTTCATGTCACGTTTTTAAAGATCAATAAGAATTTCTTTTTTTTCCCATTTTCATAGCACAAGCTAGATTATGTCAATGTATAAGTGATAAACACAAAAAAAATCCATTTAATTCCTATTATTTATGTATAAGAATGATACCGCTCACAGCTGACGACTGAAATCATCAAACCAGGTAATACGTTCAAGCCAATAACAGATCATTCTGCCATTAATATAGCATAGCTGCTGAAATAGCTTTTATACATCTATACTGTTAAAGTTCTCTGTGATAAATGGGAATGTGGCGGATCGATAATATATCACTATTATAACACTATTTATATAAATATTGTGCTATGTGCAGCATACTCTTATAGAGCAATATATGGGTTATTTTCTAAAAAATATTGGGGTTATTGCAAATGTACAAAGAACCATGGAAACAATCAGAAACTAGCTTTAATAGATGTAAAGCAAATGTC
Organism: Mixophyes fleayi; assembly: GCF_038048845.1. Taxonomy (NCBI): domain Eukaryota; kingdom Metazoa; phylum Chordata; class Amphibia; order Anura; family Limnodynastidae; genus Mixophyes; species Mixophyes fleayi. The sequence continues at coordinate 37,422,247 of NC_134406.1, forward strand.
TGACTGGTTGATGTAAAATACTGCAGAGCTGAACTTTGTTAGGAAATAACCCGCATGATGATTTCTCCTTCTCTTGTTCTAGCTTATTGCTACAGTACAATACAATTTATCTATATGTGTGGTATTTGGTTTGGATCAATATAAAACTGCCTGTTGGCAACAAAGAATGTTCTGGAATAATAACTTCCATCTCTGGTCTGTTTACATTTCCACACTGAACAGTATCACCTACTTGGCAAGATGGCAGCCTGTGGTTAGCAAAAGCTGACATTGCAAAACAGATTTATCTCACTACAAAACAGCCGTTTATCATTTTGGCGTGTGCATACAGATGCCAAGAAACATGTTCAGAGTATTAATGAAGCATTTTAATTTTTTTATTTTAATTTAAAAAAAATCCACGACCTCCCCCTTCACCAGGCCTATAACCAGCTCCCGGGCCGCTGAAATGGCCTTTACCTCTAGTTTACCCTGTATGCATTAACCAATACTAATGGAAGCCTATCAACAGTCCAATTATCACACAATGATTAGTTGTTATTTTAAAACGAACTACTTTTTTATCTACTCAAGTTCTATATTATAGAAATGCTTAAAATTTTCAGAAGTTTGTGACCTTTTTTGTTGGTGAAAATTGAAAAGACAAAATGGGGATAGTGGTAAATCAGGGACTTATAGACAGATGCAGATGAGTACTTAGCCGCAGGGGGTGTGTCTATCCATTCTGCTGACGAAGATGGTAACTGAAATGTAGTCCTATCATCCATCATTTACATCACAGCGGCCTAGTGGTCAGCATGTCTGCCTCACAGCACTGGGGTCATGAGTTCGATTCCCAACCATGGCCTTATCTGTGTGGAGTTTGTATGTTCTCCCTGTGTTTGCGTGGGTTTCCTCCGGGTGCTCCGGTTTCCTCCCACACTCCAAAAACATACTGGTAGGTTAATTGGCTGCAATCAAAAAATTGACCCTAGTTTCTCCCTCTCTGTCTGTCTGTCTGTCGGTCTGTGTGTGAGTGTGTGTCTATAGTAGAGAATTTAGACTGTAAGCTCCAACGAGGCAGGGACTGATGTGAATGAGTTCTCTGTACAGCGCTGCGGAATTAGTGGTGCTATATAAATAAATGATGATGATGATGATGATCCAATGCAACTACCACCAACATTTGTATATTGAGTTTTGTGCACGTAAAAAGGCAAATTTTGTCATTGTTAAGCATTATTAGATCTAAAAACAAGGTAAATGCCATTAATTTATACATTTACATAAAAAACATTGACATTTTTGAACGAATACCATTAGTTTTACAAAATGTCCTACCTGAGATAGCAGCCTCATGTTCCTTCGTTATCGGCGAACCTCTACTGACCCAGCAATACAGCCTGTCAATTTGTCATAGAGAATGCACATTTTTCCATAATTACTCCAATCAGTCAACTCAGTTAAACTTTAAAGCTGCAGTACCACCGAAATGGCTAACCATTTAGATTCACCACTTTAAAATAGCTGTGGAGGAGGGAGGGACTGCGAGTGGGAGGACCAATCAGAACCTGCAGTTTCCTTGACTGTCGCTTTGATAGGTCCTCCAGCACATACATTCTATGCAGTTTCACACAGCCCCGGTTTGGGCCAAGGCTTTGAGAAGAACCAAGGAAACGGCTGCGCGGAGCACGGAGCAGCCCCCTGCACTTCAGGGGCGGAAGGGAATAGGTCATTCCTAGGTGTAATGCAGATTTAATAGATCTGGAACTGTGTTCTCTCATTCTGTTGTGTGTTATAGGCAGCCTACAATACCACAAACTAAACCATACTGACTTTCACATAACTTTCCGACAGTTTATAACAAGGAGAAAATAGCAAGTCTATGCACTGTATGACTTTGTAGCAAGCCTCTTTCTTGTATCCCTTCTCCTGCAAGAAGTATACGTTACACAGATTAGTGAAGGCTCTTGTTTCATCTTCAGTGATATTGTGTCTGGGGAAAAATGCAAAATGTTGAATTTTCAAGAGAAGATAAGCATATAACCAGTGTCTCTGATGTAAACAAAATTCTCTGTATAACCAGATTATATATTATTCCTTGTAATTATGTCTCTTCATTCCCAGGAATTTATATGCCATTATAAATTCAACGGGTGAGTTTTTACTTCATTAAATTATGCTAATTAAATATGCAAAGGCTAAATATTTTCATGCCATGTCTACGGGACGTTGATGTTACATCTTTGCATTGGTGCCTTGTATCATTGACCTGTGTGCAGATTTAGGCTATTTATGCTAATATATTTTAACTCAGTGAGAATTTTACATATAGAGGGAGTAGATCTGTGCTGAGGGAGACTTATTTAAAATAACTTGGGGCAACAATTTGTATTCTCTGTGACACCTTTGACCCTCGCCAATCGGTGTCCAAAAGTATTACAGTCTCAAACTGAAGGAGGCCTGGGCTGTTTTCTTTACTAGGGCGAAAGATGTCAGGTACTATAGAGGCAGTATTAGGAACTGTCAGAGACCTCACATCAGATAATGTATTGATTCCAAAGATTGATTGTTGACTCCTAGCCTATAATAAAAGGCAACAAGCAAAGTAAGCACTGTTTTATCTAATAACAAATCCAATTGCATATATTGTACTTACAAGATAAAGCATAAAATCACCTTGTGTACTGTGTGGACTTTCAAATAGATCGCCACAAATAGGGAACTTAATGATGTTAGGAAAATGAATTTGCCTTCAGCAGTTACCTTCTTACTAAGCCAACGGGTGAAACCAATTCACTGATAGTCACTGACTGGCACCACAAACAGCCTCTTGAATACTGATGGTAACATGCAAAGTAAATATTGAGGTAAAAAATGTAGCAAGCAATACATGGCATATGTTTAAATAAGATTTTTTCAGGTAATGTGTAGATATCAGGTCCACTTTAATTTAAAATGTCTGTGGTCTAATGTTAAATAATAAATTCCCCTTTGTAATCTTTGTATGTGGATAATGTGCTAAGTAGACAGCAATGGCTTATTTTGCAAATAACCCTTATTTTTCTCTACCCCTTTGAAACATATATATGCTGTCTAGCATAGACTTAATTGTGGGGATTGCCCTGTAATACATACACTGGATCAGTGCCAGATTCTGCCCTAAATAGACCGTACTAAGGTAATTCCAGCTGTCAGTGACGTGATGCTGACCACCGATAGGTCTTTTAAAAGTTGCGTCCTGTTGCCTAGCAACGGGTCAGCACCACCAGGAAGAGGAGGCGTCCCTCCCCGCTGTAAGGGGAAAGAGCGAGGACAGTGCCTGACAGTTGTTGTATGAGTTGTTCTTGTCAACTATGAGTCAATGGACTGCATTTAGAATTAGAAGCAAATATAACTATATGGTGCAAATTTGCACCAGGTCAAACCATGTTGCCATGCCAATGCAATTTATTTAATTTTTGCGCGCAGGGAAACAGCAGCTGCCAGCTTTATTTTTACAGCAAGGATGTGCCCCAATCTGTCTGCACATTTTGAATTTTACTCCCCTGCAGCCCAACATGCTCTTACCGAGGTGCAAAATTGCCCCTTCTAGCTGGATTTACTGCCAATTTTAAAATAAGATCACAAATAGCATATTTACAGCAATATGCTAGTGTTAGATGTACGCAAGCCTGCATGCATGTACATAGGTGCGCTCTCCCTGTGCGCATGCGCAGTGCAAATTTTCAGGATTTACACTATCCAAACAGCCGTATGTGCTTCTCAGCATCAGGCGCGATAAGTGCACGTTGTCACCGTACTAGCTTCCGCTAATATAAAGTTAGCTGATGACTGTACAAAAAGTCCATTAGTTTGATAAACTTCTGCAACAAGCTCACCGTCGTGTGCAGGACCATCTTAACAACATTATGGGCCCCCGGGCAAAGCAGTGCACCGGGGCCCCTAGATATAGATATAGATATATAGATGTATACAGATATATAGATATATGGAGATAGAGATAGATAGATGTACTTGCTCAGTGACCCTTGAAGGTTTCTTGCAGGTTTTTTTCTTTTGCAGGATTATTTATTCTCATTAAGAGTCGTGCCTATGGGGCCCCCTTGCCCGTGGGGCCCCCGGGCAGCTGCCCATCGTGCCCAATGGAAAAGATGGCCCTGGTCGTGTGCATCCTGGTCGCTAATGCACACAAGTACATGGGTTTGAAATTTGGACAAATTGAGGCACACACATTTTAAGACATTTCAACTTTTTTTGTCTAAGTTGGGTCAATCTATTCTGTAGCAAGATAGACATCAATAAAAATAGGAGTTTAAAATAATATTGAATTTGGGTTATCCAATCATTTAGGAAAAAACACCCTATTTACTGTCTTGCATATGTTGCTGGTAGGATTGCAAAAAAGTAAGAATTCCAAGGTTCTTTAAATGCTAGAAAACTTCTAGACTGCAGTAAAACAGTGGGTTTCACAGTTTTTGCATGGCGTGCATACAAAATGTAATTTAAATTATTTGCATGGATTATTTCAGTAGGGGTTTAAAGTTGATTTATCTTAAATATGCTGAAAATTACAGGGTTGATATGAACACTGATTTGGTCTCATCCCTCTTTTATTTTTGAGATCGGAAATGGCTCACAGTGGTGGGCTTCGGAGAGTGAACTTCTGATTGCTACTGCTGAATATGTAGATGCAGCTGTGACCTTTCTTGGTGACAAACAAATCCGTTCAGTCCTCACCGTAAACTTCCCTTTGGCCTGAGAATAATCAGACAGACAGCATAAACACTGACTTAAATAATCCATTCTAGATGTGAACATCTGAAGAATGGTGTTTATTTTAGTAGTAATGAACATGTGAGATCAAGTGTTAAAACTGTAACACAAATGGTAGAATGTAATCACAATATGAACAGATATGATGCGATGAAAACTTGTCATAAATGCATAACTTGACAGAAATCTTACAACAGAAGCTGTGCTGAGGGGAGAACATGCTGCATCTCCGACTTAACTTGTTAGAACTAAGTTGGAGCCCTCCTGTCATTTACCCAAGGTGCATTGAGAGCTAACTAAGGAGGCCTGAGTGTTCAGTTAAGCTGATACTAAGCTGGCCACTAGCTGGCGTTTACACAGAAATGAATGCATATGTAAAACAGCAATGCTGAAGGCATAACAAAATCAAGTAAGCGCTTACTACATATAGTACTATGGGCTAAAGAGGTGTTAAAAATACAGAACACTGTGCAGTACCAAATACGTCAGGCAAATTGAAGATAATGACACATTTACTAAAAAATTCACAGAAAAAGTTGATCGGACCACAGATTTTATGGATTGCCAAGCTGGTAAAATATCTTCTTCTAAAGGATATTACTACCATTAGACAACTCTCTAATTTATTGAGTTATAAATGCTGTCTTTCCACTTTATCTAAATTTATTGCTATATATTGGCAGATTCTTTTTACTTTTTTGTATGTCCCCAAGTCTCATATATTGTTTTTTACAATACTCATATTATGGTTTATTTGAGTCCCAGGCCACCAAGGTGAGACTTCTCCTCTCTATCCTATATCAAGGTCGTAGTGGGCCAGCATCTTGTTCCTCCCCCTGACTGACCAACACAATTACTGCAAAACCAAGTGTTGCACGGCGCATCCTTAGTGTGCATGACCATGCTGACCAATAGGAAACCATTGCCTATGCTATATACCTTACCAGTTATGTCTTATGTACAGTTTTATGCTTCATTTCTGGTATTCTTGCAGGTATGCATCATGAAAGACCTGTATTTTGCCTGTTGGTCTTCAAATTATCCATTATACAGTCAGTAGAATTATATGCAGACATATAAAGAAATGATAACAATAATAATCCTTCCTAAGCTCTGTATGACTTTCCATGCAGTAATGCTCATTTGTGATCTGCATTCTTTTGCTTTGCTTCTCAAACCAATGCTCTTTTGAAATTGCTCAGTGCAGTAAGTATTCCCTCTACCAGTAATTCATTGGCAAGTGAGTTGCAACCTGTCTTAATGGTTGTTTTAGACTGCTGAAGATCTATCCAGCCCCTCTAATTCTTCCTTATGTGAGCAAGTGATCCTACATGTCTATCAAGCACATTTCAATGGTCACACTTTGCGGTCTGTGAACACTCCCCTCAAAAACCAATCTTCATCTAGTTTTGCAGGGTGCTGGATGTTTCAGAAAATGGGCAGGGTGGAGATAATTAAAAAAAAAGTCCAAATTCCACAATTAGACATGAATTTCTATTTTTATGCTTTTCTTTTAAAAGTTTGCTAATTTTAGTCTCATGTACTGCTTAATCATAAGACTGAAAAACCAATCAGTTTCTAATAGAGATGAGCGCACTCGGATTTCTGAAATCCGAGCCCACCCGAACGTTGCCGATCCGAGTCGGATCCGAGACAGATCCGGGTATTGGCGCCAAATTCAAATCTGAAACTGAGGCTCTGACTCATAATCCCGTTGTCGGATCTCGCAATACTCGGATCCTATAAATTCCCCGCTAGTCGCCGCCATCTTCACTCGGGCATTGATCAGGGTAGAGGGAGGGTGTGTTAGGTGGTCCTCTGTCCTGGTAGATTTCGTGCTGTGCTGTTTAGTTCTGTGCTGTGCTGTTTAGTTCTGTGCTGTGCTGTGCTGTGTTGTGTTCTGCAGTATCAGTCCAGTGGTGCTGTGTAGTGTGCTCTGTCCTTTTGAGGTCAGTGGTGCTGCTGGGTCCTGTGCTGTGTCCTGTTCAGTCCAGTGGTGCTGTGTCCTGTGCTCTGTGCTTCTAAGGGCATAGTTATTTTCCCAATATTCCCCTGTGTTTAAAAAAATAAAAAAAAGTTATTTAAAAAAATACCAAAAACTAATTTATTTTTTTTTAATTACCACAAAATTTGCACAACCAATCCTGCAGTATAAGCCCATTGGTACTGCAATATTACCAAGTTCACACATTCAGCAGTAAAAGTCCAGTGGTACTGCAATATTACAAAGTTCACACATTCTGCAGTATCAGTCCAGTGGTGCTGTGTCCTGTGCTCTGTCCTGCTGAGTTCCGTAGTGCTGCTGGGTCCTGTGCCGGGTCCTGTTCAGTCCAGTGGTGCTGTGTCCTGTGCTCTGTGCTTCTAAGGGCATAGTTATTTCCCCATTATTCCCAAGTTTTTAAAAAAATAATAAAAAAAAAAATTAAAAATTAAAAAAAAAAAATATGATTATAACCAAATTTGCAAAACCAATCCAGCAGTATAAGTCCATTGGTACTGCAATATTACCAAGTTCACACATTCTGCAGTATCTTGTGCTACATATAATGGAGACCAAAAATTTGGAGGATAAAGTAGGGAAAGATCAAGACCCACTTCCTCCTAATGCTGAAGCTGCTGCCACTAGTCATGACATAGACGATGAAATGGCATCAACGTCGTCTTCCAAGCCCGATGCCCAATCTCGTAGTACCGGGCATGTAAAATCCAAAAAGCCCAAGTTAAGAAAAAGTAGCAAAAAGAGAAACTTAAAATCATCTGAGGAGAAACGTAAAGTTGCCAATATGCCATTTACGACACGGAGTGGCAAGGAACGGCTTAGGCCCTGGCCCGTGTTCATGACTAGTGGTTCAGCTTCACCCACGGATCTTAGCCCTCCTCCTCCTCCCCCCCCTACAAAAAATTGAAGAGAGTTATGCTGTCAGCAACAAAACAGCAAACAACTCTGCCTTCTAAAGAGAAATTATCACAAATCCACAAGGCGAGTCCAAGGATGGTGGTTGTCAAGCCTGACCTTCCCATCACTGTACGGGAAGAGGTGGCTCGGGAGGAGGCTATTGATGATGTAGCTGGCGCTGTGGAGGAACTTGATGATGAGGATGGTGATGTGGTTATTGTAAATGAGGCACCAGGGGGGGAAACAGCTGATGTCCATGGGATGAAAAAGCCCATCGTCATGCCTGGTCAGAAGACCAAAAAATGCACCTCTTCGGTCTGGAGTTATTTTTATCCAAATCCAGACAACCAATGTATGGCCATATGTAGCTTATGTAAAGCTCAAATAAGCAGGGGTAAGGATCTTGCCCACCTAGGAACATCCTCCCTTATACGTCACCTGAATAACCTTCATAGTTCAGTGGTTAGTTCAGGAACTGGGGCTAGGACCCTCATCGGTACAGGGACACCTAAATCCCGTGGTCCAGTTGGATACACACCAGCAACACCCTCCTCGTCAACTTCCTCCACAATCTCCATCAGATTCAGTCCTGCAGCCCAAGTCAGCAGCCAGACTGAGTCCTCCTCAATACGGGATTCATCCGAGGAATCCTGCAGCGGTACGCCTACTACTGCCACTGCTGCTGTTGCTGCTGTTAGTCGGTCATCTTCCCAGAGGGGAAGTCGTAAGACCGCTAAGTCTTTCACAAAACAATTGACCGTCCAACAGTCGTTTGCCATGACCACAAAATACGATAGTAGTCACCCTATTGCAAAGCGTATAACTGCGGCTGTAACTGCAATGTTGGTGTTAGACGTGCGCCCGGTGTCCGCCATCAGTGGAGTGGGATTTAGAGGGTTGATGGAGGTATTGTGTCCCCGGTACCAAATCCCGTCGAGATTCCACTTCACTAGGCAGGCGATACCAAAAATGTACAGAGAAGTACGATCAAGTGTCCTCAGTGCTCTAAAAAATGCAGTTGTACCCACTGTTCACTTAACCACGGACATGTGGACAAGTGGTTCTGGGCAAACGAAGGACTATATGACTGTGACAGCCCACTGGGTAGATGCATCCCCTTCCGCAGCAACAGCAACAGCTGCATCAGTAGCAGCAACTACAAAATGGCTGCTCGTGCAAAGGCAGGCAACATTGTGTATTACAGGCTTTAATAAGAGGCACAACGCTGACAACATATTAGAGAAAATGAGGGAAATTATCTCCCAGTGGCTTACCCCACTTAGACTCTCATGGGGATTTGTGGTGTCAGACAATGCCAGTAATATTGTGCGGGCATTAAATATGGGCAATTTCCAGCACGTCCCATGTTTTGCCCACACCATTAATTTGGTGGTGCAGCATTACCTCAAGAGTGACAGGGGTGTGCAGGAGATGCTTGCGGTGGCGCGCAAAATTGCTGGACACTTTCGGCATTCAGCCAGTGCCTACCGCAGACTAGAGGCACATCAAAAAAGCATGAACCTGCCCTGCCATCACCTCAAACAAGAGGTTGTGACGCGCTGGAACTCCACCCTCTATATGCTGCAGAGGATGGAGGAGCAGCAAAAGGCCATTCAGGCCTACACAGCCACCTACGACATAGGCAAAGGAGTGGGGATGCGCCTCAGTCAAGCGCAGTGGAGACTGATTTCCGTGTTGTGCAAGGTTCTGCAGCCATTTGAACTTGCCACACGAGAAGTCAGTTCCGACACTGCCAGCTTGAGTCAGGTCATTCCCCTGATCAGGCTGTTGCAGAAGCAGCTGGAGAAAGTGAGGGAGGAGCTGGTAAGCCATTGCGATTACACCAAGCATGTAGCTCTTGTGGATGTAGCCCTTCATACGCTTTGCCAGGATCCGAGGGTGGTCACTCTTTTAAAGTCAGAGGAATACATTCTGGCCACCGTGCTCGATCCTCGGTTTAAAGCGTATGTTGTGTCTCTGTTTCCGGCGGACACAAGTCTACAGCGGTGCAAAGACCTGCTGGTCAGGAGATTGTCCTCTGAAGAGGACCGTGACATGCCAACAGCTCCACCCTCATTTTCTTCCACATCTATGGCTGCGAGGAAAAATCTCAGTTTTCCCAAAAGAGGCACTGGCGGGGATGCTGATAACATCTGGTCCGGACTGAAGGACCTGCCAACCATTGCAGACATGTCTACTCTCGCTGCATTGGATGCTGTCACAATAGAAAAAATTGTGGATGATTACTTTGCTGACACCATCCAAGTAGACATGTCAGACAGTCCATATTGTTACTGGCAGGAAAAAAAGGCAGTTTGGAAGCCCCTGTACAAACTGGCTCTATTTTACCTGAGTTGTCCCCCCTCCAGTGTGTACTCGGAAAGAGTTTTTAGTGCAGCGGGGAACCTGGTCAGTGAGCGGCGAAGGAGGTTGCTTCCTCATAACGTTGAAAAAATGATGTTTATAAAAATGAATAATCAATTCCTCAATGAAGTACAGCACTGCCCTCCAGATACTACAGAGGGACCTGTGGTTGTGGAGTCCAGCGGGGACGAATTGATAATGTGTGATGAGGAGGAAGTACACACTGTAGGGGGAGAGGAATCAGAGGTTGAGGATGAGGACGACATCTTGCCTCAGTAGAGCCTGTTTAGTCTGTACAGGGAGAGATGAATAGCTTTTTTGGTGTGGGGGCCCAAACAAACCAATCATTTCAGCCAAAGTTGTTTGGTAGGCCCTGTCGTTGAAATGATTGGTTTGTTAAAGTGTGCATGTCCTATTTCAACAACATAAGGGTGGGTGTGAGGGCCCAAAGACAATTCCATCTTGGAACTTTTTTTTTTGCATTATATGACCAATCAACAGTCGTTTGCCATGTTCAAAAAGTAAAACCAAATTTAAACAAATTCAAGAAATTAAACCAAAAGTAAAATGCCCTGTCATAATTTAAAACAAGAGGTATTGACGTGCTCTAAAACTACTGTATTGTTGTTTATATTTTATAAACACTACACTTGAAAGCTTGAGTCTTTCAATAAAAAAGTAACTGTCCATTGCACGAATATTTGCAACAGGGACAATTTTAGGGTTAAGAAAGTCAACTAATAACACTTCGACGCTGTCTGTCTTTATAAACACTACACTTGGAAGTTGGAGGAGGTATTGTGGCCCCGGCACTAAATTTACTACCGGGGCCACTCCACTGTGCAGTCCATATTTAGGTGTATCAGATATTAAACAACGGTGACAGTTGATGCCCAATTTTTTAATTATATTGTGGCCTCGGTACCAAATTGTGTACCGGGGCCACCACACTACGCAGTCCATACCCTTTTTTGGTGGAATTCTGACCCGTGGAGGGTTTTTTAATTATATTGTGGCCTCGGTACCAAATTGTGTACCGGGGCCACCACACTACGCAGTCAAGATAGATAGATGCGTATCATAGATAAAGTACATTCAGTGGTGTGGGGCAAATTGAAAAATATTCAAAATGCACTGACATTATCAAAAACAAGAGGTTGTCACACGCTAAAACTCCAACATGTATATGATGGAGAGGATGGAGGAGCAGCCGTATGTGCAGTGTAATGCAGACCTGTTGAAGGTTTTTTATATATTTTATTGTGGTGCCCAGTGCCCACTCCTCTACGCAGTCCAGATACATTTATTGGTGCGAATCATAAAAGTTCAGGGTTTTTAATATATATTGTGGTGACCCACTCCTCTACGCAGTCCAGGTACATTTATTTTGCGAATCATACAAGTTGATGGTTTTCTTATTATATATATTGTGGTGACCCACTCCTCTACGCAGTCCAGATACATTTATTGGTGCGAATCATAAAAGTTCAGGGTTTTTAATATATATTGTGGTGACCCACTCCTCTACGCAGTCCAGGTACATTTATTGGTGCGAATTATACAAGTTGATGGTTTTCTTATTATATATATTGTGGTGACCCACTCCTCTACGCAGTCCAGATACATTTATTGGTGCGAATCATAAAAGTTCAGGGTTTTTAATATATATTGTGGTGACCCACTCCTCTACGCAGTCCAGATACATTTATTGGTGCGAATCATAAAAGTTCAGGGTTTTTAATATATATTGTGGTGACCCACTCCTCTAGGCAGTCCAGGTACATTTATTGGTGCGAATCATACAAGTTGATGGTTTTCTTATTATATATATTGTGGTGACCCACTCCTCTACGCAGTCCAGGTACATTTATTGGTGCGAATCATACAAGTTCAGGGTTTTTAATATATATTGTGGTGACCCACTCCTCTACGCAGTCCAGGTACATTTATTGGTGCGAATCATACAAGTTCAGGGTTTTTAATATATATTGTGGTGACCCACTCCTCTACGCAGTCCAGGTACATTTATTGGTGCGAATCATACAAGTTGATGGTTTTCTTATTATATATATTGTGGTGACCCACTCCTCTACGCAGTCCAGAAAGATACCTCGTTGCAACGTTTTGGACTAATAACTATATTGTGAGGTGTTCAGAATACACTGTAAATTAGTGGAAATGCTTGTTATTGAATGTTATTGAGGTTACTAATAGCATAGGAGTGAAAATAAGCCCAAAAACTTGATTTTTAAACTTTTTATGTTTTTTCAAAAAAAATCCGAATCCAAAACCTTAAATCCGAACCGAGACCTTTCGTCAAGTGTTTTGCGAGACAAATCCGAACCCCAAAAATAATGAAAATCCGGATCCAAAACACAAAACACGAGACCTCAAAAGTCGCCGGTGCACATCCCTAGTTTCTAGCTATCAATTATTTAGTACATTCTACAAAATAACAGCTAGAATCTGATTGTTTGCTATAGGCAACATCTCCACTTTTCAAACCCGCCGGAAAACTCTCAGCTTGATACATTTACCCTCAGGTGTGTCTTTATTACATGTATTACTTTTGTGTGTTTGAAGGTGTTTATTACATTGGCAGAAGCGCACCTAGAAATGTTCTTTTCTGAAAGTGCATCCCATATAATTATAGGAAAAATATCTCCAGGACCTCAGAGGGTGATATAGAATTCAAGTCCTTTTTAAATTATCCCAAATCTGCAAAAATAAATCACATTTTTCCACTTCAGTGCAAAACTAGGCAACCTAGCGGATCTGCCCAGGTCCGCCAACTCTTCCCATCCAACAGTGTAAATTTTGCACCCGCATCACATTTTAGCACACAAATTCCGGCATTTCCCTGTATAAATGGGTGCATTTACACAAAAGTAGGCATGTGATGGTACAAAAGAGCATTCCAGCTGTGGTTTTCCACGGTTATACCTTTGTAAATGCCATGTAGGGCCTGAGTCATTAAGGAGAGCAAACCATAAAAAAGGAATAACTTTTCACCTGGGCAAAACCATGTTGCATTGGAGGGGAAGGAAAATTTAAAATGTGGGGACAGATTTATAGTTGGGGTAGAGCATGTCCTAGATCAACTTTAAATTTCAGTGTAAAAATAAAGCTATCAAGTACTTGTGTGCTACATGAAGAAACAGCCAGAATTTAACTTAAGAGTAAAATAATAAACTCATTTGCACCCCTTGCACTGTAACATGCAGGGGCAAATGCAGGATTTGTAGAGGGGGGTTTCCACACCACACCTCCAGTGGGCGTGACCAGCATGCATGGGGGCATGGCTATGATATTAGACAGTGCTTGGCTGCTCTCCAACTCTCCCTATCCCCATAATATACATGGGCAATGCTGCGTGCACTACTGTTAGGTGCATACAGCTCTCTATTCTCGAGCAGAGCCATGTGAAGTGGGGGCAGTGTCCAGCCACCTTAATTATACAGTGCCCCAGGCATGGTGGTGGTGGGGGGGGGGGGGGTTCCCGGCACTAGGAAACCCCCCTCAGTTTGCCTATTACATGTTTTTTTGCCGGAGAACATTTACTTGTTTTTTTGTCTTACTTTCCTTAATGACTCTGGCCAGTAATGTTTATTATGGTTGGTCTTGGATACAACACAAAACTGCTCTTGGCTGTCTGATTTGTGTTGTATTCATGGCTAGAGGTTATGAGAACACCTCAAAGGCCCAGACCTATGACAGCAGTGTTATGGGCTGGCATCCTGCTCACTTTATTAAAAATCTACTATTTTGATATTTTAAACAGTTACATGTGAGCTAAACAGGCAGACATACCTACATATATAGGGCCTGCGTTACCACTAGGCCAAACTAGGCAGTTACTTAGGGTGCCAGGGTATAGGGAGCTCCTAAAACACTGAATGGGTGACATAAAGTCACTGAGTCAGTTTATTAATTGTCATCGGACCACCCACACTGAGAGCAGGCAGCCGACATGGAGGGACAGGAGCTTCTTACTGCAAAAAATTGAGTAAGTTTTCTTACTCAAGTTTTCTGGACAAAACCATGTTGCAATGCAAGGGGTGCAAATTAGTTTACTGTTTTGCACATAAGGATAATATTGACTGTTTTTACATGTAGCACACAAATACTTGATATCTTATTTGGACACTAAAATTTCAAGTTGATCTAGGACATGCCCTACCCCAAATATAAATCTGCCATCACATTTTAAATTTTCCTCCCCCTCCAATGCAACATGGTTTTACTTTTTGCTTAACTTTCCTTAATGAATCAGGCCCTATGACTTAAATCATACATGTTCAAGACATAGAAATAACCAGTGCAAAAGCAATAAGACCCTGTACAATACCTCAGAAGGACCTGTGTCGAAAACATGCAGGAATAAACTATATTTGCAGACTACAGACCTTGAAACGAAGCCCAGATGAGAGTTCGAGGTAGTGACATTTATAAAGATGACAAAGCCAAAACAGATGGAATGTGAAATAGAAACAGAGAGGAACAAAAGTACAAAGGAGACAATAAAATAATAGAAACAACGTCTGACAAAGCCAGTAAGGCGGATGCGTCCTCGTTTTGGCATTGAAAGTAAAAACAAAAGTTTGTGCCCTTTCATCTCTCCGTAGATAGACATGATAAACTCCAACATGAGATCATCACCACTATGAATGTTTAATAAGGCCAGAAACACTGAGACATCATAAGTCCGTTAAATCCTAATATCCTAGTTTCGATACTACAAGAGAGCACGGCAGACACATAACAGGTATTTCACATCTATAAGTAATGCGTTTTCCCATCCTTCTTGTTATTTTCAGTGAGTTCCCAGAACTTGGACTCCAATCAACTCTGTATTTTGTCAGTAATCACTTTGTGTGCATGTTTTTTTCCCCCTTTTTGTAATGGAATATATTTGTGCTAAATTATGAATGAGCTTTATAGTAAAACAAATGCTATTATCTCAGTTATTTATTCATGGGATGTCGTCTGTAACATACCCACACCAATGTTTCTCAGAGTTTAGTATTGATCAATTGCTTTAATCAGAGGCATCCAGGGATGCTTAACGATTCAGCAACTGCAGCCGGGAGTATCAGTATGTCTCGCTGGGCCTGTGCCAGCCTATAAGTGAATGCTGATGTCAAGAATTAGGTAATAGTATCAGTAAGTGGCAGCGACGCTTTTCACACTCTGAGGCCTGCTGTCCACGCCCCGCATGCATGATTGATGATAGTTCATTTTACTGGATATGCTATGTCTAAATATTGTTGTCTCATTTTTTTTTGGCTTTGGAATATGGTCATAGTCAACCATTCTGCAATTAGGAGATGGCTGACAAACTCATCATAGAGTAATCTTTTCTTAAGGGGTTTTTCCATGTTTAGACAAAATTATGGGTTTGCATGCACCTTACTGCAACTTTAACTTTTAGCTTTATTTTTCTTGCTTTCATCTTTGTCTTTCATAAAGCATTTATTGATCATGAAGCAGAATTCCGTACAGTCATTACCTTGACATAAGACACAGCTCTGCAGCACTTTCTGCATTCTGATGAAATGGATAAAACAAGGCATTTAGTAAAAGTCACAGGAAGGGATGTAACAGCCAAATTAAGCTCCTTTCTACACAGATGTAATAGTTTTCATTGCACTGTCTGCAGTATACAAGAGTGCACTTGTCACAACATATCCCATTGCTAGCATTGGTTATGATCTATTTGGTGCTGGGTGAGTTAAATATAAATTGCTTCATCTATACTATATTTGTCTACATTTACTCTCTGCTTGGCTCCCACTGCTCTGATATTTTGCTTGAATTCCATGTAATGTGCTCAAAGTATTTCAACAGTCTGCGAAACTTTAATGTATGAACTCTGGTTCTTATAGAGGACTGTTTAACATCACAATCTTCCTGCATCAATTTGAGAGGAGTCTCATGTTACTACTATGTGCTATTTGAGACCTGCTCCTTCCACTATCTTACACTCATTCTATGGCTTCCTGCTTGCCCCTCTTCACATCATGACTGCCCCTGGTACATGCAGCCCTGTTCTCACTAATAAAGATGAGCAAAGTTGTGGTGAACCACAAATGCATTATTTAGTTTGGTGGAGGAACTGATCATTTTGTAGAGATACAAAGTTCTGGTGAAACAAAAATGGAGTTTTGGTTTCTGCTTTGCCACCCCACACTGTATTTGTAAATTCATATTATTCAGGATATATAGTTTATATATTAATAAAGTTGGGGCAGCAATGGTAAATACATTTTGCTGTTGGTGGTGTACTGTAAACATTGGTTGAAAAAGAGGGATAGGCTGCGCTTCATCCAAATATATGAAGCAGCCAAATGCGAACCTGAGAGTGTGTGGGGGACCCCTAAACTCCCAACAATGTTAGATACGTATAAAAATAGTCAGGTTCTGGGCGCTTGTAAAGGAAAGATATATCAATTTAATATGGATAGGTCCACAATACGCTCCGGCCGGAACGAGACAGCTTAGATGTGTTAAACAATTAACATGCATCAATTGACACTGCCGAAAACAATGATAATGGTAAAAAACACTATAAACTCAGTGTGATTGAAAATATGGTTAGAGTGCACTTGCAAGCTACTAAAATATGAAATGACAATTGATATGAACCGCAAAAAGGGAATGTAAGGAAATATAATGTCCAGAGTTGTAAAATAAAAATGTTGGTGATGATGAAAAATGCATGCAAAAATGAAATTGGTAGCCGTTACTCACATGAAGCAGGGATGTCTGGCTGTCTATAATGCAGACAGGCACTTAGTAGCGGTCCCAGAGTCTGTGCTATCCCTGAGGAAGCCCACTGGCCATTGCCACCGGGCGAAACGCGTTGGAGACTGTCCCTCAACTCAGTTTTATTCAACTTACTAGCATGCTAGCATCTTACATTACCATATACAGACATCCACATCGGAGACCAGCCTGTAGCGTGTATGCGCTCATCCGTAGCGGCACTACCGCTTCCCCTGTTTAGCCTCAACTTTATGAGAAAGAGAGAGACTACGTTGGGGATTAGGAGGACTACATTTGGATCATCACCACCTATATTCTGCTGGGTACCTGTCCATTATTGGAGGCATTTTGATATCCATACATTTAATCTCAACACGAAGATATCCCGCAGCGTGCACACGCTATTTGAGCGGGATCATTTTTTCTTTCAACAAGAAGGAGAGGATTTCCCTTTAGGAACTAGAAGAACTTTCTTCCTCATTCTTGTTTTAAAAATTGGCATTCTGCTGGGTGCTTTTTATCATTAAAATCAACGTTATATCTAACCTCATCAGCACAGACTCTGGGACCGCTACTAAGTGCCTGTCTGCATTATAGACAGCCAGACATCCCTGCTTCATGTGAGTAACGGCTACCAATTTCATTTTTGCATGCATTTTTCATCATCACCAACATTTTTATTTTACAACTCTGGACATTATATTTCCTTACATTCCCTTTTTGCGGTTCATATCAATTGTCATTTCATATTTTAGTAGCTTGCAAGTGCACTCTAACCATATTTTCAATCACACTGAGTTTATAGTGTTTTTTACCATTATCATTGTTTTCGGCTGTGTCAATTGATGCATGTTAATTGTTTAACACATCTAAGCTGTCTCGTTCCGGCCGGAGCGTATTGTGGACCTATCCATATTAAATTGATATATCTTTCCTTTACAAGCGCCCAGAACCTGACTATTTTTATACTGTAAACATTTGGGCTAGATTTACTAAACTGCGGGTTTGAAAAAGTGGAGATGTTGCGTGTAGAAACCAATCAGATTCTAGCTGTCATTTATTTAGTACATTCTACAAAATGACAGCTAGAATGCGATTGGTTGCTATAGGCATCATCTTCACTTTTTCAAACCTGCAGTTTAGTAAATATACCCCTTGAGCAGGATAGGACTGGCACAGCAAACCATTGCTCTGCAAGAGTAAGAAATAAGCTGAAATGTATACAATTTAATTAATCTTGATTTGGTGTGCCAGAATTAATTTGACTATTTATTATTTTTTTTCTTTGCTGCATGTATTGTGGCTAGCACACCTAATGATACATGTGATCTTCCTTTTACATAATGGTGCCAAGTGCAAAGACAGATTATCGTAACTTTATAGCAGCTTGACGCGTTTCATCACGATGGGCCTCACAGCCTGTGAACCTATCCATGGGTTGCTCTCTACAGGATAATTTGCCTCTCCTGGTGGTAGCTGGCCCCTCTCCAAAGACCGGCCACTCCATAATATGATAAACCCCTCCTCTGTCTGTCAGTCTAGGGAAGGTTACTTTTGGGTGTTATTGATTTAATGCCTGTGCTGGTTGAGGGTGGGTAGGCCTATTTCTTAAATGTGAGTGTCACAAATGTATTTTTTTAAAATGTGTTTTTACTTGGTATTCAAGAATCAAGGGTACAGATAGGATGAAGGGATTGTTGGTTAGCAAAACAAAATAATATATTACAATCAAGCATACAAACGTTAAATCTAACATCGAAGATTCAACCATATAATGAAACATAATTATGAAATTGAACATAGATCAATGGTCTAATCATTGTATACAGATGTAAATTTTCAATATCTAGAAAACTATGGTAGCTTGTTCCTCCTCTTTCATATAATGCTGGGCTTTTAAGACTGCTATATGGTGAGAACTAATTCAGAGCTGGTGAAGGAGAAGTTGTGTGACTTCTTAGTGTTTGTATCTGCTAAACATCTAATATTAAGTAATCCTTCTGTTGGCCAGTTAGTAAAAGGATAAGTAACTTGCCCATTTTAAAATTCGTCATTGCCCAGCAGAGAAAGAAACACAGAATGATGACTATTCAAATTCTATATTTTCAGTATTTTATGCCATGAGATCGAAGTTGACAAAAAAGGGATGTCTAGAATCTTTAGGAATTTCTTGCTTATGTAAATGGAGAAAATAGTAAAAATCTGCATCAGGTGTAAATCGCTTTTCGAAACGCGTGTTTGTATACGATTCATAGTTATGTATCCAATCTTTAATGTATTGATAGATAGCTGCTTGGCTATATAGGGAAATATCTGTGACATTTATGCCGCTTTCCACTCTAGTTTTTTGTAATTTAAGCAAGCTAATTTATTTTTTCTATTGTTCCAGATAAAGAGCTAGATTTACTAAGCTGCGGGTTTGAAAAAGTGGGGATGTTGCCTATAGCAACCAATCAGATTCTAGCTGTCATTTTGTAAAAGGTACTAAATAAATGAAAGCTAGAATCTGATTGGTTGCTATAGGCAACATCCCCACTTTTTCAAAACCGCAGCTTAGTAAATCTAGCCCAAAGTCTTTAAATGCTTTAATGATCATCTTTTCATCCAATTTGGTTAGTATAAGAGGGAATGCTTAAAGTGGGTATAAGATTTTTGGAAATGTTATTTTGATCAAATTTGCTCTCCCCAACCATGAGATCGGAAGGTTGCGCCATCTTTTAAGTTCTTCAACAGCTTTCATAATAATGTTTTTTTGCGTTCAGTTCATATAAAGTAAATATATTTTTGGGTAAATATATTTTCAAATATTTAATGCTACGGTTTGCCCACTGGAGACTAAGAAAGTGACTCCAACATGGCTGTTATATCGTCCCCAAAGCCAGAGCAGTTGATTTTTTTGTATGTTGACAGTAAATCCCAAAATTACACCAAACTGCTCATTTTTTTCCATAATGAGTCTGAAGCAATGTGCGGGGTTAGCTATATACATTAACAAATAATCTTCAAATGCTGTCAATTTTATGCTCCTATCAAATATCTGTATTCCTCAAAATTGATCCCAGGATTGTAGGATTCTTATAAGGGATTCCAGAGCCAAATTAATGGGGACAGCAAACAACCCTGTCGCAGTCCTCTAGTCATTAATATAGGATCCTCTTTTAGATCATAAATGATTAACAGTTTACAGTATATATATTGAACAAATTGAGCAAATGTGGATCCAAAGTTGTGGGTATCAAATATAGTTTGAAGGTGGTTCCATTCTATTTTATCAAACGGCTTTTCTGCGTCAAGGCTTAATATAATATTTTCTGTTTTGTTTTTTTTAAAAAAATGTCATCCATGCCCCTATAGCCGTTCTCATACATTTTACTGAGTGCAACCATGTGTGAAACCCAATTGATGTGGGTTCAAAATATGTGGCATAATGTCTTGGAATTTAGAGGCTATAATTTTAGTTGACGATTTAAAATCTTGATTCAGAAGTGAAATTGGTCTAAATTAAGAGATTTGTTCAAAATTTTTGTTTTGTGCGGCTTTGGGCTGAGGAGAGTGAATGCCTCATCAAAGTCAGGATGTGGTAAGTGTCCCTTGTGTATTTTTTGGAATAGGTTTGTCAGAGTAGGCACACTGACTTCTCGTAAAACCTTGTAGTAATAGCCATTCAAGCCATCTGGGCCTGGAGACTTATAGGAAGGTAATGAAGTTATGGCCTGTAAAACTTCCTCCTCAGTGATGTCCGCATTTAGTTTTTCCCTCTGCTGGATAGTAAATTGAGGCAATTTTGCTTCCTTAACTAAAAGCTGTTGAATATAGCCATATATAAAGATTTTTGTGAAGTCTATGTTACCACTGTTACTGGGTCTTTTATTGTTGTTTTATCACATTTTTAGCATTGTTGCTTCGCTATATGGGCCAATAATTTCACGGACTTACCTCCCCATCTATAAACTTTGTTTTTGGTAAACTCTATAGCTTTCTGGGCTTGCTCGGTTAAAAAGTTTTCCAGGAGTCGTTCGTTTTTAGAGTTTGTTTCTAAATTATCGTTTACAGGTTGTTAATAAAAAGAGTGTATGATTCCTGCATTCGATTATGAAGTGTTTGGAATTTGATCTTATAGTACTTCCATTTTTTGGTCAAATAAGACCTTACAACCCCTCATTTCCGCCTTTCATGCCTCCTAAAACAATCTTGGGGGTATCCCAGTGTTCTATACTATCATCCATGTTGCCAGGAAACACCTCTCTTTATTTTGTATATCGGGCAGATACACACTGTTGGATCCAATTAGCTTTTAGTGGATTATTTTGGTCCATTGACCAGTGTGTTTCTTGGAGGAGGGTGATAACGGGGTGAAAAATGTTCAAGTGTGTTAGCACTCACTTCCTCTTTATGGGGGTGTTAAGTCCAGCTACATTCCAGGAGACAATTCATAACTTATTAGACATAGACTTCCATTGGTTTTCCCAACAGACCCTTCTTGTCCCTGTCCGACAATACTTGAAATCATTGTGAGTACAGTGCAGAAATATGACAATTACATAGGCCTGAATCCTGGTGTTATCACAATAGACGTCTAATAATATTGACACTTTACAACTGTTTATATCCAAATTAGCTTTTTTTCTGTTAAATGTGAAATTTCAAGATAAATGAATTATTCCTAGTAGCTCTGTATAATATGAAGTATTCAGTTCCCAGGTCACATATATCTGTTGGATTGTCAGAAAGGAAAAGTACTATTCTAAAGCTTTGATTGACATACATTTAATATGCAAATACAATTTAACATTTGTTCTTCTTCAGAATTAATGAAGCCCCAGGTCAGTAGATTTTACTACAGCTCCTCAGTGCTTAAAGAACATATATTTGTTCTGGAATTACTTGTCAGTTTAATATGATAGACTCTACCAACACTTCAGCATGTTAACTAAATGGAGTCCTGATTAATATCTAGAAGCAGCACCTCAGTTTACTGATTTTGTATAGCTGACTATAGCTGTGTTCAGTGTTTACCAATCACATTTCAAATCATGTTGGAAGGTAATTAGCATACACATGCCAGCAATGAAAGTGATTGTGATTAACCTCAAATAAGGATCAGCTGTTCCTGCAGGATTTTGTGGCAGTTTTCTTAGTTGCATCCTACTGGCATAGTAATGGCCAACAAGGAGCATTCAAAACATCTGTGGGATCTCATTGATGAAACGTAACAACCAAAAGAGGGGTATAGAAGAATTTCAAAGGTATTATGTGTACTATGGAACCCTGCAAAGACTATCATCAATAAGTGGAGAAAATGTGACACAATAAGGATAACCCAAGAACAAGACGTTCCTCCAATGTTAAAGACAGGGCAAGGAGAAAACTTATCAGGAAAGCTACCGAGAGGCCTATGGCAAAATTAAAGGAACTGCAGGAATTGTTCACTCCCTGCATGTGATCATCATCATGTCTTTATATAGCACTACTAATTCCGCAGCGCTGTACAGAGAACTCACTCACATCAGTCCCTGCCCCAATAAAGCTTACAGTCTAAATTCCCTAACATACACAGAGAGAGAGAGACTAAAGTCAATTTGATGCAGCCAATTAACCTACTAGTATGTTTTTGGAATGTGGAAGGAAACTGGAGCACCCGGAGGAAACCCACGCAAACATCACACAGATAAGACCATGGTTGGGAATCAAACTCATGACCCCACTGCTGTGAAGCAGAAGTGCTAACCACTAAGCTACTGTGCTGCCCGATAGCAATTTATGTGATAACAATGTCCAATATTCTGCTCATGCCTGGGATCCACTTGTAGTTGAATATGGTGCTTGTATGCCTAAATTACGCGCGTTTACAAAACAATACACATTACGTTCGCTTTGCGTTCCTTAATGAATCAGACCCCAGGTGTGCAAAGTTGATAACGACTTATACAACAAAAACACTGCTGCAATAACAGCAAAAGGTGCTTCCATAAAGTATTAGTTTAGCGGTGTGCACATTTATGCATTCAGTGTGTTGTAGAGTGTTTTTATTTTTATGTCTTTCCCATGAAAATGGTCTTTTTGTTTTTCACTTGCATGTTGTTCGTTGCAAGGTCTCATTAAAGGAAAATGGTCTGACATGATTTATCTTGATTTCAGGCAAACACCTGCAATTTCCATAGGGGTGCATAGGCTTATGATATCCATGGTAGATGCGATTCACTATGTATATCTTGCTCTTTGTAAATAACCCTATTGGAATTAAAAATGGGAGATGGATGGAACTTGTACAGTTAAACTTCTATGCCAATATTATTATGAATCTATCAAGTTATAGTTCTTCTTCCTTGAAAGCTTTTTCATCTTTAGTTCAGTAATGACAACTATTGATGCTATTTAATACGTTGCTATTGTACTCATACTTTCTCTCGTTCTAAAAAACGATCCAACATTCTGTTAGTTTTTCACTGTCATCAAAGATATGATTTTCAGCACTTCACAGCTCGAGAGAATCTCTACTGATAATACTTACTATAACACTTTAAGAAAATTGTCTCACACCTCTAGCAGTATGTCACAACACTCCACTAATGCAGTTGTACGAGCTCATAAATTAAAACTATGGGTTGTTATGGTACTTCATATGCTTTCCGAGTAGTAGTTTTACTCTATATGAGATCAGTTTATGTGTCCTTTATTTCTCTGATATTATTTGGGTTCACACAAACCTTTATGAGAACTCAAAGGTAAGAGGAAAAGAGAAAGTGATGATTGTGGAAAAGAATATTGGAAAGAGTAGGCAGGACTATGAAGAGGGATATGAGTGCTTAGAGGCAGGAAATATTAAGGTACATGCCCTAAGCAGAACTGGATTAACAATAGGGCTAAAGGGGCTACAGCCCAGGGGCCTCGGGCAGCTGGGGGGCTTGCCGGCATTCATCGGGTCATGGGGCGTCCACGCCCTCGGCTCCGATTGTCGCCTGTTCAAGGAGAACGGCAGGCAGCTAACAGCAAATGTTATGCTGTTAGCTGCCTGCTGTCACTGTAGTACTTACGCGGTGCGCAGTAATCTTCTTACTGATCTCCTCAGTAAGGAGATTACAGCGCACAGCGGAAGCACTACAGAAGGTGGAACAACGGAAGGAGGTATGCTCATGGGGGGGGAGCTCAGCACCCTTAGCCCGGGGGCCTCCCTTCCCTTAATCTGGAATGGCACAGAATGGGGCACACTGCAATATGGCTTCTTTGGCCCTGTCTCTAACTCATCTCCCTTCTGTGTCTTCTTTGCAAGGATTCCATAACACAGGGTCTTTATTATTCATAGCTGCACATGCATATCTCAGAGCCTCATTTAGAGTTTAGAGCAAATCCAGCTAAAGTGTGAAAATTTACACCTGGATGAACAATGTTGCGATGCAAGGAGCATAAATATCATACCTCCCAATATTTGGAATCAGGATATCGGGACAATATAAGCCCCTCACTGTTCTGCCCAAACTCCATCCACAAATACAAAAATTTTGTTAAAGATACACTCACTTTTGGCTAAGCCCCATCCTTTTTGCTATACCCAAATCGGGATGTTCCGTCAAAATTGGGACAGTTGGAAGGTATGTAATACAGTTGTTTTTGCATGCAGGGAAAATGCTGGCTGCTTGTGCACGTAGCACAAACATGCTGGGCGGCTTTTTATTTTACATTGCAATTTATACAGTCAAGTCCATAAATATTGAGACATCAACACAATTCTCATATTTTGGGCTCTATAAACCACTACAATGGATTTGAAATGAAGCTAACATGATGTGCTTTAACTGCAGACTTTCAGCTTTAATTTGAGGGTATTTACATTCAAATCAGGTGAACGGTGTATGAATTACAACGGTTTCTATATGTGTCTCCCACTTTTTAAGGGACCAAAAGTAATGTGACAATTGACTCAAAAGCTATTTCATGGACATGTGTGGGCTATTCCCTCGTTATTTCATCATCAATTAAGCAGGTAAAAGGTCTGGAGTTGATTCTAGGTGTGACATTTGCATTTGGAATCTGTTGCTGTCGACTCTCAATATGAGATCCAAAGAGCTGTCACTATCAGTGAAGCAAGCCATCATTAGGCTGAAAAATCAAAACAAACCCATCAGAGAGATAGCAAAAACATTAGGCGTGGCCAAATCAACTGTTTGGAACATTCTTAAAAAGAAAGAAGGCACCGGAGAGCTCAGCAACACCAAAAGACCCGGAAGACCACGGAAAACAACTGTGGTGGATGACAGAAGAATTTTTTCCCTGGTGAAGAAAAACCCCTTCACAACAGTTGGCCAAATCAAGAACACTCTCCAGGAGGTAGGTGTATATGTGTCAGAGTCAACAATCAAGAGAAGACTTCACAAGGGTGAATATAGAGGGTTCACCACAAGATGTAAACCATTTGTGAGCCACAAAAACAGGAAGACCAGATTAGAGTTTGGCAAACAACATCTAAAAAAGCCATTACAGTTCTGGAACAACATCCTATGGACAGCTGAGACAAATATCAACTTGTACCAGAGCGATGGGAAGAGAAGAGTATGGAGAAAGAAAGGAACTGCTCATGATCCAAAACATACCACCTCATCAGCGAAGCATGGTGGTGGTAGTGTCAAGGCGTGGGCATGTATGGCTGTCAATGGAACTGGTTCCCTTGTATTTATTGATGATGTGACTGCTGACAAAAGCAGCAGGATGAATTCTGAAGTGTTTCGGGCAATATTATCTGCTCATATTCAGTCAAATGCTTCAGAACTCATTGGACGGCGCTTCACAGTGCAGATGGACAATGACCCGAAGCATACTGCAAAAGCAACCAAAGAGTTTTTTAAGGCTAACAAGTGGAATGTTATGCAATGGCCAAGTCAATCACCTGACCTGAATCCGATTGAGCATGCATTTCACTTGATGAAGACAAAACCGAAGGGAAAATGCCCCAAGAACAAGCAGGAACTGAAGACATTTGCAGTAGAGGCCTGGCAGAACATCACCAGGGATGAAACCCAGCGTCTGGTGATGTCTATGTGTTCCAGACTTCAGGCTGTAATTGACTGCAAAGGATTTGCAACAAAGTATTAAAAAGTGAAAGTTTGATGTAGGATTATTTAGTTTGTCCCATTACTTTTGGTCCCTTAAAAAGTGGGAGGCACATATAGAAACCGTTGTAATTCCTACACTGTTCATCTGATTTGGATGTAAATACCCTCAAATTAAAGCTGAATGTCTGCAGTTAAAGCACATCTTGTTTGTTTCATTTCAAATCCATTGTGGTGGTGTGTAGAGCCCAAAATATGAAAATTGTGTCGATGCCCCAATATTTATGGACTTGACTGTATATGACCTAGGAGGTGCTTCCCTATGTTAACTATGTCCACACATATTACATTTGCTCTCCCTGCAACATCATACAAAACACCATCAATGTTATAGATAGAGCCAATAATTGTAAATGATAGATGTCAATTTAATTTTGAATAAAGCTGAAATAGAGGAATTAAAGCCATTTCCTGTAATTGGTATAAAATTAGATAATCTTAATTTTCCCAGAACATTAATTCATCAGTGAAACTTTAAAATACTATACAAGCAGGAGCAAATGCACATGTAGGCTCCACATACTAGACTGCCATTAGTAACACTTTGCTGGTGTATATTCAAAACAACCAGCTGCAATTCATGGCAAATGGTATATCACTTTTCAATGTACTTCTTACAGTCATTCAGAACAATCCACTCAGACATACTATTATAATCTTGTATCATTAAATTCCAATGAACTTATTCTCTGTAACAGCACTACATATCCCATCTATCAAAGCCGGTATCACACTATATAAAATGCTGTTCAAAAGAGCTTTCTTCTGTAGCGATTCTCACACTCTTATTTCTACGGAACAACCAGTCCCAAAACGGTGATCAAAGTTAATAACAGTGCAATTCTCAACAATCAAGGGAGGCGGTCCAACTTAGCATATAATAATTGTATATATACAATCATATATAGGAGATTACATCCTGTGCTAGGGTCAAATCACTGATGCATTTCATTATGCTTAAAGAATTTTTTCATCTTTAAAAAAGTTCTGTAAGCAGAGCAAAACAAGAAATGCCAGATCTGAATTTCCAATGAAGATATAGTGGAAGGGGGAAGGGTGTCAATTTGTTTCCAATGGCCCACTATGGCCGATTTTGCCACTGAAAACGTATGGGAAGCTAGTTTTATGGAGTTTTTAGAAAGGTTTTGAGGAGTGTAAGAGTGGAGGAAGTTGGAGCTTCAAACTAGAAGTTGAGGAGCCTGTGTACATTATTGTAGACGAGGGAGATCTTTCAGCAGGCCCAACATATAAGATAGAAGGTTCTTCTGTGAACACATTGCCTCCAACAGGCTGGATCAGATGTAGGATACATCCTGCAGTGCTTGCCATGGTTGATGGCTTTGTGTTGGCACTCAATGTCCTGAAGTTGCTTAGTTAATTCAATTATTTTGTCTAGCACTTCTTTCTTCATTTTAGAAACTACACTTATCAGGTGACCTCTCAGTGTGAGCTTCCTACCACACTGCAAAGTAGATATCAGGGGTATCATTGATTGCCAAGTACTCAAAAGATTTGTTTAAGTATCTGTGATCTTATTTTGGGGGGGTTGTGGAGAAGGCCTTTGTTTAATCTCCACACTGAAGAGCAGGGGCGAGAGGCTAGGTTTGAAAAGTCTGCTGAGGGTCATGTTCTGACCAAACAATAGGATGGACATGGGAGGACAATTTGTTTTGATGTCAAGTTGTAGCTAAGCAGAATCATATTGATTATAAAGTATGAAGATTGGACATGAGAGTAAAACATATATTCTGTGGTTAATGGGTCTTTGACTCTACAGGAGTCGTATAGATAATGCAATTTTAAAAAATCCTTAGGAGCTTAGGATATTTGTGAGTCAGTTCTGTCAGAGACATGGATCACAGGAAGGGACCTTGTTTTGTATTAAGGACAATGTTAAAGTCACTGACAATAATGAGTTCCCCTTGTCTGATGAATGATATTTCGGAGCCTAGTTTGGGAAACATTTGTGTTGGTCTTGTTTGGGGGTGTATATACTTAACAAAGTGCAAAGTAGGCTGTTGAGTTTGCCAATCACAATAAATCTACTATGTTTATCTTTAAGCTTATCTATCAGGTTCAAAGTGGTATGGCTGGCAATGATAATTGCAACTCCCTGTTTTCTTGTCCAGAGTCGCATGCATGGAAAGTTATAGTGTATCATTTGGAACAAAGTTCCGGTTGTAATGTTGAGAAAAGTGGGTTTCCTGAACAAAAATTAGGACAAATTTGGTAGGTTTCAGGGTACCAACATTATTTTCTCAATTTTGAAAAACCTTGTTAACATTATATGATGGTATTTGTACAGGCATCTTAGGTGAAGATTATGTTGTGGGAACATATAGTTTGCATGTCTTATAGGTGTGGGGAAGTAGAGATATGGAAAAAGAAGGGATAGAAAGAAAGGGGAAAGCTAGTTGGCACAACTAGGATTGCCCAATGCTGGATTAGGGGATAAGGGGTTTCCACAAAGAGTGTATTTGAACCACCAAACGGAAATATTCCCATAGATTGGTGTGGTCTGACAGTACCATATATTTTAATACAAAAATATAGTTGTTGGTTCCTCCAGAATAAATGTGGGAAGAGAAAGGTCCCTGTCTAAATGTGAAACTCTTTGCACCACATATCTGTAAAAATAATGTAAATAAATGATGTTATCTATTATCAAAAGACAAAATATTCCACAACTATGTTAACATTGTAAAAACCAACTGGACTGGAGACGGCAGAAACTTTTATTGGTGTTTATTATTATTAGCAATTATTTATAGGGTGTCACACTGTTCTGCAGCACTATGCCTAAATAAGGTAGGCATAGGTCACATAAGTAAACAAAAGTTTATAAAAGTGTACAAGTAAAACTGAAAAGTGTTCTTAACCTATGCAAGTTGTAATAAAATAAGAGTAACATAAGTTAAGTTATATTACAAAGGGCAGTTCCCTGGCAAAAACAAGAATGGCAAGGGTAGCTGAAGATGGTGGGAAGCAAGTGGTAAATTGGGGGCAGGGAGGAAAGAAAAGGAAGGAAGGCACTGCTCTTAAAAACTTTAAATGTTTTAAAGGTTATAACAAGTTTTCTATTATGGTTTAAATTCTGGTGAACCGAGATATATGAGACAAAAGGTTGTCATCTTATGTATGGTGGTTTTTGGAGAGGCACAGTTGGCATGGTGCAAGCTCCAATCAGCTAGGCAGAAAAGCTATTGCATTAGTATAATTAAAGGACGGTGTTGCCAGTGAATACATTAGTTGTATCTAAAGACAGCTTGTTAGGTTTTTCAAACCAAGACATTATTAAATATACAATTTTTGTCAATATCAAGTCTTAGCTGTGGTGACCTTGATGTTTCTGGTGACCATACACTAGACCTTGTTATAAATTCGTTTGGATTAACGATCCAGTACCAGTGGGGAAAATTATGTCAGGACTTCCAGTGGAGGAATCTGAGTTTGGAGACCTATTTTAGTGAAACCAGACCAAGAGGAAGCCCTAGTGATATCTTATATCCTTGACCTGCAGGATGCTGGAGATGGGCTTGAACTATTGGCTCCTGGTGAGTGTCAGATCTTGGTAGATTTGTAGCAAGGAATTTTTGAAAATAATTGGATGAGACTTCTTAGATTTTTTCATTATTGCCTCCTTAGTGGTAAAGAGGTGGAATCGAATGATTGCGTCCTTCATTCATGGGATGGCATAATTCTGATGGTATAGAATTTTGAAATGTACCAAGGCACACGCCCAGACTAACTCTCTCTCTGGGGTGCTCAGCTATTTTACAAACCTCAACCATGTTGGTTAAACATGAATAATGCAGAGGCTCTAAGTTGTGTCACACCAGGTGGGGGTCTGGTAATGGGTGCTTCTGGCACTGAAGTCAGTCTGCCACTGCTGCCACTGAGAGAGTGAGCAGGAAAAGGATGAGAGGAGCTTGTGTAGAGAGCATAGAATGGTGAGGCCCCTCCACCCTCTTGTCACTGAGCATGAGCAGGGGGGAAGATTTGGGAACACCAACAGTTGGTGGCAGCCATGTTTTGCTTTCTATTCAATTGGAAACAAAAATAGTTGAATACATCTTTTTTTTTTCGATTTCCATTGAAAAGTCCAGACTGTGGTCACATTTCATGGAAAGCAAGAAAAAATGATAAACAAAAACACTAGCCAGGAGTAACTAGAGACCTCCCTTCACTGCAAAGCCAATCACAAGCTTTTCTCATGCTGGTCACTTGTGATTGGTTGGCTGGTTGTTGGAGTGTAGCCAATCACAAGCAGCTAGCTTAAGAAAATGCTTGGGAATGTTTGTCTGGTTAAGAAGAGTCTTGGTTACTCCCAACAATAGTCATTTCACTACAGTTGGGCATAGAGTGTGGGAAGGTGTTTTTTCAAAGTGTTTGGATAGGGTTTGATTTCCCCCCCATCATTTTGGCCAAGTAGAAATGTAATTTGCTTGCTTATAATGCTGTATGCATCACTTTATGCTATGTCCGGCTATCTAGTTTTCCATATGAAAATGATGGAATTACTACGGTTGCAGGTAAACATTACCCAATGTGAATTGGAAGGCAGCAAAAAGGATTTTATAATTACATCAAACATATTTTACACACACAATAAACTGGGAACATAAAAGATTATTAACATAATAGCTGTTCTTGAATGCAGCACATAACATTTTTCGCCTGACCTTCTTTGAACATCGCAGAACTGGGACTGTCTGGGTAAATAGACTTCTCCGGCTGTCAGACATCCGTCATCCTCTATGTTAGAATCTGGGTCAATAAGTTTTTTACTTGCAACTGCAAGCAGAAAAAGTTTGTGTAAGTGTAGCACTTTTGGGAACTTGATGTTCCATGTATAATGTAACTGTCTCTACTCTGCTAGTTTCTTTCAGCCACATAACTCACTGTATCTTTTTTTTTTAACATTGTTTCAAGTGATTTTTCTTTTTATTTCAGTAACTTGTCTTTTCATTTTTATCTGTACTACCATGAGTAATTTGGATTACACGCACACATCTGCAGAATGTTGCATTACCAGATGCCTAGGTAAAAGTCACACATCTTTTTTTAATCACTAGTTTTTATTAAATCTTTCTCAATTAGAAGAAGTACAGAAAAAGGGGTTAAGTAGAGGACACGGGGGACAAAAAAAATGAGCCAACAGATACATTCAAATCTTCCTATATAATCAAGTACAAATATGTAATAGGTTCAGACTATATAATTTAAATGTTAGTTGTAATTGTTCCCAAACCTCAAATTTATTTTTCAGAAAGATTTGCTCGGGAAATCCCAATCTATCTGCTATCAAGGAGGTTTTAATGGATCACATTCAGTCACAATATTAGAGTTTGCAGAGGAGAAACCCCATCTGTACTCTACACATGACCATTAAACCTTTTCATGAGTAGTAAAAAAAAATTGAAACCTGGCTGGTGTCAAAAGTTTGCCTTTACAAGCCATCGCCGCTTTAAATTTCCACTACAAAGTCGCGGATATCCGGCGACTTGCAGAAGTCGAAGCTTCATACAATTTACTCCCAGGAGCACATTGTATTTCAGGAGAGATTTTGATAACATAATAAACTTGTATCAGAAATGGATCCTTCCCCTACCATCTCCATTTGTCAGTTTTGATAACAAAAGATTTGGTGGCATATGTAATGTATCAGCTTGAGATTTAAATCTGTAACCTTATGTGTAGTTAGAATTCATAAAATTCCTGAGGAGGAAACTGGAATTGTGTATAGGAAAGAAGGCAGTTGCTTTCATACATGTTGTTTATTATAATAATTCCTTAGGCCTGCCAGTGGATCGGATTAAGATCAGGGGGTATATTTACTAAACGGCAGGTTTGAAAATGTGGAGTTGTTGCCTATAGTAACCAATCAGATTCTAGCTGTCATTTTGTAGAATGTACTAAATAAATGATAACTGGAATCTGATTGGTTGCTATGGGACCCATCTCCACCTGCAGTTTAGTAAATATACCCCCAGGAATACGTTTAGCTGATCTTTACAACAAAACACTTGGAGATGGGACAGGCATATCCCCTTCTGACCCAACTGTCCCATCCCACAATGTCAATGTATCCAAGACAGCCAAATGTGTGCTTTATCAAGAGGTATTAGATCCAAGAGATCCCAGTTGATCATCTATAAGCACATGTGGGTTAATCTCACCCAGAGTTTCTGTCCTAAAGGAAGGAAACAACTGCATACTTGTGACATGCCCATAGGTGCTTTGCAAGACTAGGAAGGTCTAGCCCACCTTCTTTTTTCAATTGAAATATACAGCCGTGGTATACACAAATAGGTTTGTTTTTTCATAGATATGACAACATAACAGTATATTACTTATCTAGGTACTTCTATGGAGAGATTCATGGTATTGTATTAAAAATATAAATAATCTTAAGCAACAACAACGTTTTAAACGCTGCTAGGCCGCCAAACCACCAGACTTCATAGTTTAACAAGTAGAATAGCTATTGCTACATAAATATATTCAAAAACCTTCCTCTACCACCAAAGGAATTTTATCCCCAAATATGACATATATTAGGTTTCCAAATAAGGTTTCCATATAAGTTTTACTTTATATTTTCTCTGAAATGTAAAACATTGACATTATTGTAGATTTAAGATAGCTACCGTTGTGGTTAGCCGCAGAAGTAGGAAGAGCAATAGCCGTTTATAGTGCAGTCACTGGTACTACCTCATCTATGGCATTGTAGATGTTTTCACAACAGTATTTAATTGCACTTCATGGACCAAGTACTCAGCATCCCTGATCTAATTGCAAGAGACACTTTTAGAACAGGACAGACCTACGAGATACCACCTGTCCCTTTACCTGGTCAGTCTTTCTTTGTTTTTATCTTTGTGTTTTATTACAGTAGATATGTTACCTGCACTCTGTGAAGGAATCTATTTTCTGAGCTGAATCTATATGCAGCTTATCAACTGACTGTGGATCAGTGACATCACTAATCCACTGCCTGGCTAATGTTTATACGGCCTGACTTATATGCATGAGGTATTAGTCCCTAGTGATTTGATTGGCTACATTCTCATGCTTAGCATACTTTGCATAGGTGGCAGGTCCTCTTTAAGCATGGCACATTATCTTATATAATTTGGGCCAAAATAATGTTCTGAAGTCTACACTTGGATGCAGTAGCAACCTCCAATAAACTCTAATATTAAGAACTGAGGGATGAAATAAGCATGAAGAAAATTAAAAGTTGAGGCTGGGTCATGTAACAAAATGTATCCCTCTAAGGTTAAAATTTTAACTCGAGATGTGTACGCCCATCTCATGTCATATGGGAGGGCTAAGGAATTATCTATAAAAGTGATGGGCGGAGAGTAAATCATTCTCTGGACCACTATCCCTGGTTTGGATGAACCCCCGTACCTGCTATGGTTTGTCGGGCTGTTCTCTTGTTGCCTGTTTCCAGTTCCTGGTGTGTCTGGCATTCGATTATGGGGGCCCTGGGTGGCATGTTGATGGAAAATGCAGTGTGGTCTACGGCCAATGGTTGGGGCACACATTACAGTAACGGGCATGCTGAAGCCGCCTTTCTTGGATGAGTCTGCTATAGTCTCGGTGCAAGTACCGCCCCTGTGGGTGGGCTTGTGGTTGCGCTCCTTTCAGTCCAGAAGGGTTGCGGGTTTATGGAGTGCCTGGGATTGGGTGTCCCAGTTAGGTAGATATGTGCCACCAGGGTGTGTTTCGGCTGTCCGCACCCATTTGCGGATATACTATGGTTAATGCTGGGGTATCCTGGTTGCCTGGCGTATGTCGTACTGGCTGCTCTTCTCTCCACTAACATATTTGGTTTGCATAATAAACTCCTTTCATTATTGCCACAATTATGTCTCGTGTCAATTATTCAAAGAACTTCAATGAGTTATTAATAGGTTTAAGTGGACTGAGAGATATCATTAAGCATTTTAATCTTTTCAGATATAAATGCAGGAGCGCTTTTTCACATAAATCATATATCTTAATGTCTATATATTCAGGATATCTCCCTTTCATGTGCAAATCTCCATTACATACTTGAAAGATCCCCTTCCCCTTGTTGCATACTGTACATTCATATTTATAGTTGATTACCAGTTATGGTTAAATAGCTTCTCGTTTGTACTTCCCGGGTTTCCGTATTATAAATGGAGCTCATGTAAGGTCACCTCCACTCCCAATTTCTTAGCCTATAATGATTTTAACATGACAGTGAATTATTTACCACTGCTAGAAACTGCTTTATAATTGATATTGATGTCAAGATGAATCATATTGCCTGCTACTCGCTTTGGATTGAAAGTCTATAGCAGTTTCCATTAAAATTTGCAGCAACAAATGATGCAAAAATCTTGTTGTAAGACAAAAAAAATGAACATGGTTGAATGGAAAAATCTATAATTACATATTTTTGGAGGTAATTACAGTATATTACAGCAATGCAATGTGCTTTTACAGCCTGTGTATGACAAAAACATTGTCATTACATTTTGTGTAATTTTTTTAATGCATTGTTATACTGAATAATGTAAATGCTGCATGATCAATGACATCATCACATACAATAATGACAGTCAGGTTTACACCAGTTGCTACTATGCAGCTGTTTGGCAGTGGAATCATTACGACATGGTAAAGTGACTTGAAAAATGGTTTTCGCTACTCTATAATTTTGTGGTGATTATTGGTTTAATTAAAAGCTGCTTTTACTTCCAATACTAAAATTTCAATACAGTAAATCAAGCTGAAATTTTTATTTATCAGAATGGATTTCAGTTGTTTTAATTATTAACATACTGCTAATAGAGGTAAGGTTATTTGGACAGAAGTGATAGTTAAGTACATCCTACCCCAGTGAACAGGTGAACGGAACATTGAACCCTATGGAGAGACACTACTGAAGTGCATATGGTCAGCTTACCAATGCATCTTACAGGACGGGGATTATGGAAGTAGAACATGTTCTATCCATTCCTGCTCCGACATCCGCCTAAGAGGACCATGTGGTGTCTCTACAGAAAGAAAAGCTGCTAAAAACTGAATCGAGGAGAGACGGAGCGTACTAACGCCCCTTTGCATAGGCACAGTCTTCCAATGTATTGTTAAAACCATAAGGGGATCTACCATATATAGATTATCAGCATTAATGTTATTATTTTTTGCTTGGTCGGTTTGGTTTAAAGAATGATCTGCACTATTGGACCAATACTTCTGTTTTTGGAAACATGTTAATGTGATATTTCTTTAATAGAAGCTGTTGTTTAAAGATTAATTTTGGTTCTGATCTGTAATATTTTTTTAGTACAAGTTTGCAAAACAATTCAATGGAGGTCATTGGGCACCACAAAACATGTTCAATGGGGTACTGTGTCCTCTGGATCAGTCACTGCAAAGTAAAAGTGCACATGTATGTGTAAAGAGGTGAGAAAATCTTCATGAGGTGCAGGGTCTACAACTGTAAATGTCACATCGGTGTCCAACCTCCTCTACCTCTTTAGTTCCACCACTTTCGAATGAACATACTTTACCAAATCGGGACAGGCCATCTGGTACTTCTGCCAAATGCCGGAAGGGCGGACGCTGCCTTGCTCGCACCTGACCCTTCTGTGACTTTTCTTTTCAGATGCGTTGCTGTTGGCACTAGCTGCTGTTGGCTTCAGAAAAATGTCACACGCAGTTTTCCCATGGCCATTCTGCATGGAGCTTACAGCAGGAGCGTCTGTGTGCTTTCAATGCCAGGGCCAATTTTTAGTCCCAGTCTGGCACTGTGTTTTACTGTTTTTTCTCCAAAAATATTGCTCATTTTAGCTATATTTATGGCTTCATAAATCATAAAAGTGCAGAAACATATACCGTAAGGACTTCTCACGCGCCAAGTGCTCTTCCGCCATGGCTTCAAGCCCTTATAGATAGGAAGCTCTACATTTTATAATGTTCTTACTAACTGTGACAGGAAAATTAAGCATTAAAGAGATGTTAATGTGGTATAACTATCGCCCAAATGGCAGATATCCCTGGCAACAGCCCTGTGCCATTTTGCTATTTGAATGAAGATTGTTATTAAATAATGTATTTGAGTGAATATCTCCTTTACCCACACAGACATGGTTTTTCCCAAGAACTATCAGTGAAAGCCAGGTAGAAGCATTCCAATTCTAACCTCAGACTTCAGCACACACTGTTCCTGAAGTACGCTGCACACAAGGACAATTATAAAAACATATCATGTTCCAAACACAAGAGCATTCCTATGGGTTTCATATTCACTGCACAGAAAACAGCTGAAAGTTTCAAGGTAAATAAAACTTTTAAAATGTTTAATTAAAAATCCCTTTTCATTTCGCTCTGATCTATGAACAGCTACAAAAAGTAAACACATAAATAAACTAAAAGGCTTTAAAATCCCCAAATGCCTTTCATCACATCAGTAGTATTTGATTGGCCCAATTGTATGTTCTCTTTGTGCTTTATATCTGTAGGTTATATAGCTCACTCAAGCTTATTGACTGGAAATTGGATCTGATTTTTCTACTTAATTTCAGCTATGTAGATGCCGGTGTGCTTGGCATACGTTCAGAACAGCTTGTCTTATTTAACAATGTCAGGTTTGTGTTTGCTTGTTTTTAGTCTAGTCTTCATGTGTCCTTAATTTTGATATTGCTCCTTTTCGTACAGGAAAATTGTTGCGATATCATCACATAGCAAATGCTTACAGAATTGATGGATTGAAAGATAAACAAAAACTATACCGCAAAATGAAGAAGTCAGATATACCCCTGCTAGGGAAAAACCAAGTAAAACACAGTGAAAGCAATTGCTGCACAGAGGCATTTAAAGCCATGTTGTGAGTTGACGTGCATTAGGAACATTGGAAATTTTTGACAGTGTAAAATAAAAGGAAGCTGGCAGGATGACTCCTGGGAAATTCTTCTGCTTTCTAAAAATAATTTCAAACTCTGTAGCTTTTCATTTTCGCCTGAGATTATTTTCTGTGCACTGAGCAAAGACAAACAAACAGATCTTGTGGCTGTGAATGGTTGACTTTAATAGTTGCACAAAACAACACAGCAGTTTTCACAGAAACCTTGGGTACATTTTCATACGCCAAGTCCAGATAAAAGTCATCCACATCTGTAATGCACACTTCTTTCAACTGCAGTTACCAATCATTAAAATTTTTTTTTTGCCAAGATCAGAAATTTGCAGAGGTTGGGATTTGGTACTGATACGAAATGCTAATTACAGTAACAAAAGGTAATTTACTAATCACAAAACATGGAGCCGTAGAACAAGTGAAATGCCAGAATAAAGACCTTATCATCATCATCATCATCATCATCTATTTATATAGCGCTACTAATTCCGCAGCGCTGTACAGAGAACTCACTCACACCAGTCCTTACAATCTAAATTCCCTAACATACACACAGACAGAGAGAGATTAGGACTCTGCTATATTGCCTGTGACCTTGATCTCTGCCTGTTACCTGGATTTGTTGTTTGCCGCCAACCCTGACCTTTTTCCTGGAGTACACTTTTGGACTTTGCTATTCTTCCACCTGGCCCTTGCCTGCGCTGCGGTAGGGTTATAAACTGGTACTACTTTGAACTTCCGACCTGAGGGCATCAGTGTACCTGTGAGCACGTTCAGCTCTACGGGAAAGGCGGCTGCTATAGGCGAAGACCTCTGTGACCTGTTCTACAAGTTTATGACACTTGCTGTCAGCCCTAACATTTTAACTGGCCGTAAAAAGATATACTGGTGGAACCTATTCCAGCCCTAGTCCTTGCAGGGCAGATTCAGACTATTTCGCAGGTAGTCCAAGACCTCTTAATCAGATTGGCCGCCCAAGAGGAAGCCTTGGTCTCCAATTGGTCTCTTCTAAGAATTTGGTCCTGATTCCTGCCCGGGTTGCCTTTGAGAATAATTCCGTTTCAGTGTCTCTCTTTCTGGATAGCGGTGCTGCAGGTAATTTCCTTAACGTGGAATTTGCCAAGTCCCTCTGCATTCCTGCTGTGAAACTTGAATCTAGCATCACTGTCTGTGGATTAAATGGTAGGCCCTTGATCGGAGGCAGGATCGACTCCAGAACCCCGCCGTTGCAACTCTGTGTGGGAGCCCTTCACCCCGAAGTTCTTTAATTTTTTTCTTATTCTTTGTCTCTCCGTGCCTTTGATCCTAGGACATCCCTGGTTCCAACTTCGCAACCCTCATATTGATTGGAGTTAGGAGGAGATCTTACGTTGGGGTACAGCCTGCTCTTCAACTTGCCTGACTCTTCCTCTCCGGGTTGTTCAGCCCTGTTCCGAAAAGCTTCCTTCAGCATACAGGGAGTTCCAGGATGTGTTCTCCAAGAAGGAAGCAGACTCCCTTCCCCCTCATCGGGACTATGATTGCTCTATTGAACTTATTTCTGGTTATAAGTTCCCCAAGGGGAGATTGTATGCCTTATCCATTCCTGAGACCAAAGACATGGAGGAATACGTATAAGAAAACCTTCGGAGGGGATTCATCAGGCCTTCCAAATCACCGGTGGGAGCCGGTTTCTTTTTTGTGTCTAAAATGGACGGACGTCTTAGGCCATGCATAGATTACTGTGGCCTAAATCAAATAAAGGTAAAAAACACTTTTCCCGTTACCGCTCATCTCTGTTCTTTTTGATCAGCTTAAACAAGCTGCTGTTTATTCCAAAATTGATCAGAAAGGAGCATATAACCTGGTTCGGATCAAACAGGGGGACGAGTGGAAGACGGCCTTCAACACCCATTCAGGTCATTACGAGTATCTGGTCATGCTTTTCGGCCTATGCAATGCCCCTGCCATGTTCCAAGATTTTATCAATGATGTGCTGCAAGATTTTCTGGGCAAGTTCGTTGTGGTCTACCTCGATGACATTCTAATCTACTCCAATTCTCTGTAACTTCACCGATTACACATCAGGGAGGTACTTCTCAAATTACGTCAGCACCATCTCTTCGCTAAATTGGAGAAATGTGAGTTTGAGGTTACCCAAGTCACATTCCTAAGAAATGTCATCTCCCCTAATGGCTTTTCGATGGACCCCAGTAAAGTCCAAGCAATCCTTGACTGGGTACAGCCTACCAATCTGAAAGCCATTAAGAGATTTTTGGGGTTCGCCAACTACTACAGGCAATTCATTAGTTCCTTCTCAGTATTAGTGGCTCCCATTACAGCCCTTACTCACAAAGAGGCAGACACCACTAAGTGGTCTCCCTCAGCGTTGGATTCCTTCAGGGCACTCAAGAATGCATGCATTTCTGCACTGATCCTTCGACATTCAAATCCAGATCTGCCGTTCATAGTCGAAGTTGACGCCTCCGATGTTGGAGCTGGCGCTAACCTTTCACAAAGGGATCCCTACGACCACAAATTGCACCCCTGTGCATTCCTCTCTCGAAAATTTGCTTACGCCGAAACCCACTACAATACCGGTAATCTGGAATTATTGGCAGTAAAGTGGACATTTGAAGAATGGCGCCACTGGCTTGAGGGAGCAGCTCATGTGATTACGGTATATACTGACCACAAGAATCTTCAATTCATTCAATCCGCTAAGGTCATAAATTCCAGACAAGCCCGGTGGGTCCTGTTTTTCTCTCGTTTAAAGTTCTTCATCACGTTTCCACCAGGATTCAAAAATACCAAGACTGATGCCTTGTCTCGCAGCTTTATCTCCACGCATCTTCCTCTCGCTGAACCATCTTCTATCATCCCTTCCTCTGACATTGTTCTAGGTATGACCCAGGATTTAGCCACGATCCTTCAGGACTTCCAGGATTAGGCACCACCAGCGACTCCCACAGGTAGATTATTTGTACCAGACCACCTGAGGAAGACTGTCCTCACCGAATGTCACGACAAGAAGACCTCGGGTCATCCTGGAGTATCTAAGACCATTGAACAGCTATCCCGTTCGGTGTGGTGGCCTTCTTTATCTTCTGATACCAGGGAATTTGTGCTTTCATGTGAAAGTTGTGCTAGCAATTAGTCCTCTCGCAGTCTTCCTAATGTCCCTGTCATGGCTGTCTGTTCCAGCTAAACCATGGACACATATATCTATTGACTTTATTGTGGAAGTCATCTGGCTTTAACACCATCTGGGTAATCATTGACCGGTTTAGTAAGATGGCCCATTTCATTCCACTTACAGGGTTGCCATGTGCCAGAACGCTAGCGCCCTTGTTCATCCAACACGTCTTCCGACTCCATAGACTCCCCATCAATATTGTCTCGGACCAGGGCTCTTAATTTGTCGCCACCTTTTGGAAAGCCTTTTGTACCCGGCTGGGAATCAAACTCTGTTTTTCTTTAGGATATCACCCACAGTCCAACGGACAAAACCGAAAGGGTCAACCAATCCCTTAAGCAATTTCTTCGTTTGTATGTATCCAAATGCCATAACAACTGTTCATCTCTACTTCCATGGGCGGAGTTTGCTTACAACAATGCATACCACTCTTTTACACAGGTGCCTCCATTCTTCTGGGATTTCATCCACGGTCAAACTCCTTGTCCATTCTGGCGTCCTCCAATATCCCGGATTCTCATCACTCCACTGGCCGTCTCTCACGGATACGTAAAAAAGTTCATGTAGCCCTCAAACAAGCCTTTTTTATGTCCAAACTTTATGCAGACCTGCATCGCAGACTATATTCTTTCAAAGTTGGTGATAAGGTCTGGCTATCAACACCCAACCTCAGACTTAAGCAGCACTGCAAAAAGTTAGGTCCCAGATTCATTAAACCCTTTGTTATTGCTAAGCAGATTAATACAGTGGCTTTTAGACTAAATCTTCCTTCTGCTCTCAGGATTCCCAGGACTTTTCATTGTTCGTTACTCAAACCCGTTACTTGGCCTAAAAAATTTAGGCCGCATCAAGCCCGCAAGCCTCTTTCTGTTACAGTCAAGGGACACCAGGAATTCATAATCAAAAAAATTCTCGACTCCAAAAAGGTCCAAGGACAAATTTACTTTCTGGTCCATTGGGAGGGCTATGGCCCAGAGGAACGTTCTTGGGTTCCACAAAGACATCTACATGGTGACGAATTGCTCAAGAAATTTTTAAATGGTTCCCTGGGAAACCAGGTTGTCAGGGTTCCTTGACCCCTCCTCAAGGGGGGGGGTACTGTTACGAGCCTCGGTGGTACGCCGCATCCTGGCATGAGGTAGCAGCCGAGCACATGCATTAGTTACTATGCACTGTTATCTTTGTGGTATAGAGTAGGGGGGTGTAGTGACATCCTCCAACTCTGGGGGAAGCTCTCGCATGATTCTATTTGTCATTTATGCATGTTCCTGGTTTGTGATATGACCTATGCTAGTTCTAAGCTAGTAATTAATTAGCAGCCTCCTGAGGCTCATTGTCAGCCCTGTCCTCCTCCTTTCTGATTTCTCCATCATAGTATTTAAGGCAGTGAGGACTGGGCCTCACTGCCGGTTATAGTTCCTGCTCTGTGCATACTTACCTGCTCCCTGCTCTGTTCCTCTTCTCTGCCTTTGGATTGATCTTGCCAATTATGACCTTGGACCGTGTACTGGGCTTTGCTATATTGCCTGTGACCTTGATCTCTGCCTGTTACATGGATTCGTTGTTTGCCCCCAGCCCTGACCTTTTGCCTGGATTACACCACCGCTGTACGCTGTACCCCTTGACCTTGGCCCGTTTGGACTTTGCTATTCTTCCACCTGGCCCTCGCCTGAGCCGCGGTAGGGTTATAAACTTGTACTGCTTTGAGCTTAAGACCTGGGGACATCCGAGTACCTGTGAGCACGTTCAGCTCTACGGGAAAGGCGGCTGCTATAGGTGAAGACCTCTGTGACCTGTTCTACAAGTTTATGACACTTGCCGTCAGCCCTAACATCGAAAACTAGATCAAACTGGTCTGTTTACATTACACACACAATACCATTGAGATCATTTATTCCCTATAATCCATATCTAGCAAACGCAAGGTGCGATCCTTTATGCAATTGAACCGGACGTCAGTCGCATAAAGGGGATTAGAATGATATCAGACATGATATGTTTCCTGTGTCCTGAACCTGTCAGGCCATAGGCCTAGGGATACTGGAGAGGAGTAAACACTAACCGGTATTAGCGCAACTGGTCTAACAGGCGCGGAGTCTAACGTGCCCCTGGTGTTCACCAGGGACCCCCGCAAGGAGGTTTGGACTTTGCTGCACAGGGCACGCAGGTCGCGGTCCTATTAGCCAGTCACCAGTGTAGTGTAGAAAGGTCAGATGGTTCCGGGTCACAGCAATCAGGAATATCAGGTACAGAGGGTAATCCAAAGGAATAGTCGCCAAGCCAAAGTCACAGTACAGAATGGGTCACACAGAAGAGTAGAATGGTCGCCAAGCCGAGGTCACAACAGGTTATCAGGAAGCAGGATACTCAGGAGTATGGAGAATAAGGAAGCCAGGAACACTTGTGGTGAACCTGTTACTCTGGCACCCTAATGGCGCCAGAGACAGGTTTAAATAGAGGCCTGACTGCAGTGATTGGCGGAGAGGAGGAGGCGTAACTGGTAGGAGAAGCGGCGTCCCGTTGCCTAGCAACGGGACTGAGAACAGGGCGCATGCGCCCGAGTACCCAGAAGCGGAGTCCCGCGGCAGCCGACAGAGAAGTCAGACGTCCGTTCCCCGTCTGACAGGGAATCAGCGGGGACGGCGTCTGACAGAACCTTAGAGCTCACTAAAGTGTACATAACATTATAATATTTAACTATAAACTCTGCTACATTTCATTATAAATAACTATGTGTTGCAACTACTTTTAATATGAACTAATTACAAATGTATGTGTTCGTGCAAATGTGTGTATAAGTGTTTGCACGTGTTGTGGTGAATTAAGCTTCTCCACGCTGTAGGGTGCT
The DNA here is from genome assembly GCF_038048845.1 of Mixophyes fleayi. Lineage (NCBI taxonomy): Eukaryota > Metazoa > Chordata > Amphibia > Anura > Limnodynastidae > Mixophyes > Mixophyes fleayi. The sequence continues at coordinate 37,465,054 of NC_134406.1, forward strand.
ATTCGCATAATTTCAGACACAGACAATCAGATTGATAGATATTAATTTGCAATGACCATATCCAGTTATTTGACTTTGACAGTATCTTATCAGGACAGGGCAGAACTGCACCTAGACATTTTAGCACTTTGGATGCTCCCTCTACCGTGTTTGGAGCAATAGTAGAATCCACGAAGCGCCGGTGCCACACCACTGGGTAAATGGCCAGTGCACCGAGGGGTTGTAACTAGCCCACACAGGGTGTGGTTTGTTTTGCAAGCATTAGACCACCCTCACATCCCTCCCTTTACCCTGTCCATTAAACCTAGTGTAGCTTTTTTTCATCTATACGCACTCTATTATTCGGAGATGAGGCCAGGGGGGCCAACCTCAGTAGTATAAATATCATATAAGTCAAAGTCATGCCAATTTAAAAAATAAAAATAAAAAATAAGTAATTGATCCCATGCCAGTGCATCCTGGGCAGAACATGTGTCACACCACTCTAGTTACGGCTCAGAGAGTGAGAAAATTTAATGTCAAAGCATTATTCCCTGTTTTACGTATATGAGATTTCAGGAGAGTAATGCTATACTGACACCTTACCCCCTTTTTTTTTAAATCTCTTTATTTTTACACTTTGTACAAGAGAAAACAACATTGCAGAACATATTCAGCAAACAGAGAAAAGAATAACAGAATTATAGAAATATTAGTTCCACAATATAACTTGTAAAATGAGTGAAATGTAACAAAGTGTTTTTTTTAAATAATATTGTGCTGTAAATAAGAAAAACAAGGGTTGGGAGAAAGCTTTTTGGAAGAGAAGGAAAGGAAGAAGTGTTGGAAGAGTGTGTAGGAGCCATGATTACTTATTACTTATTACTCAGGACAGGAGAGCCATGTAGCCTGTACCATGGGGACCATATCTCACGAAATTTAGGGAGTGAGTCGTTAAGGAGGGCTGTAATATACTCCATGGATAAAATGTGCCATAACCTGTTTATTAATTTGGGTTTGACCTTAATCCCTTTATACAGAAAAAAAAAATCACAAATTTGTTTATATGATCTATAAAAGTTGAAAAATGTGAAAATGTTCTTAAAAATGTCTTTGATAGAACATGTTTATAGTGTGGAAGTCAAATAATTGGATGAAGTAAACGAAATTGATTAATATTGTTTTACCGTGCGATTGTGATTGGTGCACCACCTGTAATGACGTAATCTCATGGATTAATAACACAGACATTTACATTCACACTTACACTTGTAAATACACTATTTTTCCATGTTTTTTTCTAAGAGTAATTTACTCTCATTTTGCGACCAACTTTGCCTCACCCCTAAGTATATTTTATTGTAGAGTTATATAATTTGCGTCTGGTTTTTTTTTCATCAGAAGTTAATTGGTGTTAATTCCTCATCTTTTCCCCGAGATCCCAGAGCAACTCAGATAGGTGAGGTGCAAAGTATATCTTGTCATCAGAGGGTAATAGAGGTTTTCCTGAAGTGCTAGTCAGGCTAAGGTGAAGACTGAAGACGTGAGGAGAACTAAATTCTACACCTGCAAAGAGAATGTAATGACCTGTTTACATGACTGATTTACAATATGGGGCATGCACGTAAATCTCATTGTGAAATACACTACTTAATGTACAACCATCATACCTATAGATTACTTTGTTTATTCTTATGGTCGGATACATCTGGAGTACTATTTTATACAAACATCTGGACATATTTTGCTTAATACATAAAGGTCCTAGGAATGCAAATAACTCATATTTATTGCAGTAATAAATTATGAATTTAAATACTTTAACACTGGGTAAAGTGAAATAGGTTGAATGTTTAAATATTGCAAATCTATCAGATATCAGAATGTAAAATAAAGTTTATGCTACTATGGGGATCTAAAAAATTTATTATTACATAGAGAGAAAATTGTGAGTATTTCCCCAACTTTTTTTTAAATAAAATCAGATATTGCATATATGTCATAACCAGCATGTAACATCAAATACACCATATTTACTGATTGTTCTTTTTATTTACTATCAACGCTGTTGCATTGAGCAACAAAACTGTAAGATGGTCATTTATAATGGCCAACGCAGTGTGCTATGGATTTGCACTTTTATGGTTTTTAAGGCCCCCTTGGTCTCATTATTTAGTTCTTGCAGCAGTCTCATTATACAACCCTATTCCTGCACCCTCTAATATAACCAAACTCACTACCTGCTGACTATATACTTGTAATGCACACATATGCTGTAAAAGATATCAATTCAATATGTCACCTGCTTTATAACAATACCATCACTACGATGACCTTAGGAGCCAGAACTACTGTATTTTTACAGACCATAAAATCCTTGTCATTATCACCATCATCTATGTATAAGTCGCCACAGGCATAAACAGTTGTTCCACAGCATGGACAGTCATACAAAATACAATCGCACATGAAAAAAGAACAAGTTCAGACAAGGTGGACATAAGAGGTGTAGAGGAGAGGCAAATTGTAGAAAGGACCTTACTTGCGGGAGCTATGGACTAGTGGGAGAGGGCAATGCTGGGATAATAGGAGCAAGTGTGATGTGGATTGGACATGGGAGTGGAACTGGTAGAACATGCAGAGCAAGTGCTATAAGGTAGGGGAGGATAGGCTATAGTGAAGAGGTTGGCTTTGAAAGAGCACGGCAAAGACTAAGGAGTATATTTACTAAACTGCGGGTTTGAAAAAGTGGAGATGTTGCCTATAGCAGCCAATCAGATTCTAGCTGTCATTTTGCAGTATGCACTAAATAAATGACAGCTAGAATCTGATTGGTTGCTATAAGCAACATCTCCACTTTTTCAAACCCGCAGTTTAGTAAATCTAGCCCTAAATGTTGGGGAGTCCCGTCAGGTGGGGTCAGTTGACCAGCATGGGAGAAGCCTAAGAGGTGGGAGTGTGAGGTGGTCTCCAGAGTGGAGGAGAGGCATAGGTCAGATTGCAGATGGTGAGAGGGAGTGTATCTCATGACACGGTCAAAGATTTACGAAGAGGGGAATTGGCGAGATCTTTGAATGTGAGGGTGAGAAGCTTGAATTGAATTCTGGAGAAAATAGGGAGCCAGTGCGGGGATTTGTAGAGTTCCCCTAATTTAGATCAGTCAGAGTTTGTTGCTAGCAACTTTCCATAAATAAGCAGAAGTCTTCTGGAAGCACATAATGTACACTCCATCTGCCAGTCATAGTCAATGTTCTATGCTGCAAGTGTATTGATTCCTGTGCAGCTGAATCATGTTCCTGCTGAAGTTATCTGTGGTTTTTCCATCACAGATTGATTTGTAGAGCATTACAAAACTCTATGACCATAACTCTTTAATGAACACACAGCATTACTTCCCATGACTTTTCAAGCATTTAAAATCCCAAGTGTTTGATAATTGTGCAATATAAAATGAAGATTACAATTGAGTTTTGAAATAGCTGTTTTTTGGCAAAAACAAAGAATGGAAAAACAAATGTAGGTTTTGTAATCTTTTTCTTGTCCAAGTTGGTAAGGAAAGACGTCCATGAGCCAACTACTTGTGGAAAACAAATATGTATTAAGCCAGTAAGTACATTCCAAAGTGAATGCTAAAGGAGAGTAAAAAAAATACACAGAAATGTTCTGTCTACTGATGAAACCAGATTTAAAAAGGTCAGCTGGTATTTACTGTAGGCTGCCATGTTTCGGTAAAATTCCAGCCTCATACCGAGGTCCTAAGGCTCATTTATGGAAACATTCAGAACCAAACTGCATCCATATTTGTGCAAATGCGCCTATTTGTCTGTCAAGTGCATTTCAGGATGTACGCCCACATTTTGTGGGTTAACGATGAACCGGGAAAGGTGTAATGTAAAAAGTAAAAATGTCACAACAATGTCCAACATACATACTTTATCCTCTTCATTCAGTTCAATTTCCATATTGCCTCTTAAAATACTGTACATTCATGAATCATTAAAGTGAGTGGATATTAGGACGGTCTTTGTCTTGTGTCACTTTTGGGTGTTCAAATGTTCTTATTACATTGTCCAAACTCCAAGTAAAAAAGTGCAACTGGAAAATGCAAAACACACCCATTTGAAGTAAAGAGTAAGGCCCAATCTCCACCGCCTTGGAAAACATGGAATAATACATTATTTATAGAGAAAAGGGCTGAGCACCATTCCACGCCGCAAGGATAGCACCTTAAATGCACCTTCGCAACTACTTTCAACACCATTTACATGGTGTTGTTCCACAAATAAAAGTTTGTGTATGCATAAGTAGGAACACCCATGCACACTCAGCGAGGAATGCCTTCGATCTGATCAACTCTTTACAGCAGACGTTACAAACATTCATGGGAAATTGTTGTGTGACATCACAAACAAACATTTGACGTGTACTTATGTAAATAATCTCTACTGACTTGGATCAGTAAATAATCTGCAAAGATGGATCTCGTGTAGGCTGAATACACACTACAGTGTTTTCAGTTGATTATCGGGTCAATCAGACGATAAATGTCAGGTTGACCCGATATCACATTAGTATGTACGCTGCAACAATGAAGGATTGTCTTTCCAAAGCACATCGTATTGAATTTTAAACTGTACTAAAAATCTTGTTCTGCAGTGTGTATGCACTCAGGACCGGCAGTGTCCATAGATCTCTATGGAGTGTGCAGAGTCAGGATCTTTTCAGCCGATGGTTATGACAGATGAAGAGCACAGATCTGAATTAAATTGTGCAAAACTTGCATAGTAGAGATGTTCACTGACCCCTCGTGTTTTGGTTTTGGTTTTGAATCTGGTTTAACTTCGTGTTTTGGTTTTGGTTTTGGCAAAACCACCATCGCGTGTTTTTGTTTTGGATCCCGATTGTTTTCTAAAATCTCTATTTTTGCTTGCTAAAATCACATAATTTGGCTCTTTTTTTATCCTACATTATTATTAACCTCAATAACATTAATTTCCAATCATTTCTAGTCAATTTTTGTCAAGTGACAAGAGCACCCTTGTTTCTGTCAGAGCAATGTCACTGAGCAATGTCACTGGAGACTGGACAGGGACAAGAACACTGCTACCCATGTTTCTGTGTAAGCAATGGCACTGAGCAATGTCACTGGAGACTGGAGAGGGACAAGAACACTGCTACCCTTGTTTCTGTGTAAGCAATGGCACTGAGCAATGTCACTGGAGACTGGAGAGTGACAAGAACACTGATACCCCTGTTTCTGTGTGAGCAATGGCACTGAGCAATGTCACTAGAGAATGGAGAGTGACAAGAACCCTGCTATTCCTGTTTCTGTGTGAGCAATGGTGCTGGATCTTCTGGGGAGGGAAGTACTTATGGAATCCAAAACCTGTGAGACCCGACAACACCACAATGACGTTTTGCCTTGATTCAGATCCAAGGACGCGCAAAAGTAACGAGCCGGCTCGCAGGCCTACTCAGATCCCCTAAGTTCGGGTGGGCTCGGTTTTCAGAAAACCGAGCCTGAGCATCCCTACTGTATAATTGGTACACATGAATTGGCATGTTGATCGGGACTTTTTATTTCTGTCGATGGTAAAATCGTTAAAGATGTCGCATCAGGAAAAATTTTCTGTAGTGTGTACCCTTAGAGTTAGGTGTAAGTAAATTTGTGGGCCATAAATAAATTTACCAAAATGCAGCCTTTTACATTTGAAGAGGCAGAACAGCGTTGGGCATGTAACAGTAAGCAGAGCATGCCCCTTGGAGATGTGATCGAATGAGACTTGGTTGCATCCCGGGATAAGCTTCTTAGGAGGAGTATCTTTTGCAGGTACTAGAAAACTGGTGTAGAGATACATTATGATGATGATACCAGTAGCACTATTAGCCACTTCTGATTAGCTGTTTGCATACTGACCCTTCCAGTACTTCATTCAATAGCATTGCAGCCATATTATATCACGTTGCATCTGTCAATTTGCATTTCTTATTTGTCATTTCCACTTGGACTACTGCTGGGAAGAATATTGACATAGGTTTAATAAAGCAATAAATAACTGATGTGAGAGTGTTTTTATTTCATTACATTTTATATGAAAAATTTGACATTTGCATTTATGAATAAAAATGTTAACACACTATTCTCTCTTGTGTTACTACATTATTATTATTGTGTACGATATGTATATGATAATTTATAACTAACACTGTCAAGCTGCATTTCTGTTGAGCACTTCATGTAGAAAAACTGCTGTGTTTTGAGCTGGATATATCATGAGCTAGTCAAAATACACAAGAAAGACTACAATTGTTGCATCCAAAGTTTTACTTATACGATCGTAGTGCAAAATGTGTCAAGCGCTAAGCCCGGCATAGTGTATGCTAATGCGGACTTTTTCTCTTACATTCTTATGCACCAGGCTTCCATGAGGCAAGATGAACACCATTAGCACGGTGGCTTAGTGGTTAGATGAAAACTTGTTTTTATGATTATATTGTTAGCGGTTGTTATTTTAGTGTATGATCAAATAAAAGTTATGTGTGAAAACTTCAGTCTGTTATGTGTGTCTACACTTATGAAAAGTACTGTTTATAGAGAGCATATTTCCATCCCTATTCAAATCGCAACGTATCATAAAAAAGTTTTGATTTGAATACAGGCGGAACTACACGATTAAATTATAGCCAATTTGCTTTCGGACTTGAATCAGGCTCACAGTGTGCAAGTAATGAATGGGTTATGTTAACTATCCTGATAATGTTCACAGTTCATCTGCATCTTTCTAGCACACTACATGGATTAGGCCACGCCACTGCTTGGCCTGTATCCTGCTACATATTCACCCCAACTTGATGTCTCTAGCACAACATAAAATCAACATGTCCAGATAAAGGTTATTTAACAAGCCACAATGATGGCTTCAAAGGACAATAGCTATGATCACTCTGTCAACTCTTCGTGAATCACATAGGGAACTTACCACATCAAACAATATTGTTCATAAATCATATTTGCATAGATGTCAGCATGTATCTATAATCAGTGTAAATAGTCCCATGACATATGTGTCGAGCTTAAATAAAAAAAAAACTATTATCCATCACATCCTGTCACATCTTAGGAGATCACTCATATATTGAAATTTTGTCCTTCTTGCTTTTCCCTGCAATCAGTTTGCATTCACATGCATGAGTGTTAGTTTTCTGTTGTTATTCCTTTATGTCTTAAAAATGTTTATGCAACTGGATGCTACTGGATTTGACTTTATTATATCTTTTTATATCTTAAGGATTGTAATTTTTTTTTGTCATATTAAACTTCATTTAATAATGGTCTTCCTTGGTGTTCTTAAGAGATTCATGTGCTAGATGGCTTGGTTATTATAATGCTACATAACTGAAGTACTGGGGATGGTTTTGGTTTACGATAGTTTGCAAATTTCAGTTTTCTTTTAAGTGGGATATAAGTCAGGGAGATGAAGAACTTCCTCAAGGTGTTAGCTTTATAAACAAATCTTGGTGGTGGTATTACTGGACAATTCATAATGAATGTGAAGTGTAATTAAAGGGGGATATTAATCATTATTAGCGAACTAGGTGGTTATGTTGTAATTTAGAGTAAATAATGCTAAATAGGACATTTGCTACATACAGCAAAAGGTAGAAATGCTCAAAACTGATACAAGCTTTGCAATAAATCCTCAAACATTAGATAGTCTAATACATTTTATATAAATTAAGCAAATCAAAACTGTTCAACCATGTTTCAGATGGTTTGAGCTTGTTTGAGCTTAATGGCTACATCATATAGTATTTTGAATGTTCTTCCATATAAATGGCAGATTTGAACTAAAAAAAAGTAGAGATGAGCGCACTCGGATTTATGAAATCCGAGCCCACCCGAACGTTGCCGATCCGAGTCGGATCCGAGACAGATCCGGGTATTGGCGCCAAATTCAAATCTGAAACTGAGGCTCTGACTCATAATCCCGTTGTCGGATCTCGCGATACTCGGATCCTATAAATTCCCCGCTAGTCGCCGCCATCTTCACTCGGATATTGATCAGGGTAGAGGGAGGGTGTGTTAGGTGGTCCTCTGTCCTGCTATATCTCGTGCTGTTCAGTTCAGTGCTGTGCTGTGCTGTGCTGTGCTGTGCTCAGTCCAGTGGTGCTGTGTCCTGTGCTCTGTCTTTCTGAGGTCAGTAGTGCTGCTGGGTCCTGTGCTGTGTCCTGTTCAGTCCAGTGGTGCTGTGTCCTGTGCTCTGTGCTTCTAAGGGCACAGTTATTTCCCCATTATTCCCAAGTTTTTAAAAAATAAAAAAAAAGTTATAAAAAAAATAAAAATATTTTTTTAAAAAAAAAAAATAATTATAACCAAATTTGCAAAACCAATCCAGCAGTATAAGCCCATTGGTACTGCAATATTACCAAGTTCACACATTCAGCAGTAAAAGTCCAGTGGTACTGCAATATTACAAAGTTCACACATTCTGCAGTATCAGTCCAGTGGTGCTGTGTCCTGTGCTCTGTCCTGCTGAGTTCAGTAGTGCTGCTGGGTCCTGTGCTGTGTCCTGTTCAGTCCAGTGGTGCTGTGTCCTGTGCTCTGTGCTTCTAAGGGCATAGTTATTTCCCCATTATTCCCAATTTTTTAAAAAATAAAAAAAAAAGTTATAAAAAAAATTAAAATAATTTTTTTTTAAAAAAAAAGTAATTATAACCAAATTTGCAAAACCAATCCAGCAGTATAAGTCCATTGGTACTGCAATATTACCAAGTTCACACATTCTGCAGTATCTTGTGCTACATATAATGGAGACCAAAAATTTGGAGGATAAAGTAGGGAAAGATCAAGACCCACTTCCTCCTAATGCTGAAGCTGCTGCCACTAGTCATGACATAGACGATGAAATGCTATCAACGTCGTCTTCCAAGCCCGATGCCCAATCTCGTAGTACCGGGCATGTAAAAAAGCCCAAGTTAAGAAAAAGTAGCAAAAAGAGAAACTTTAAATCATCTGAGGAGAAACGTAAAGTTGCCAATATGCCATTTACGACACGGAGTGGCAAGGAACGGCTTAGGCCCTGGCCCGTGTTCATGACTAGTGGTTCAGCTTCACCCACGGATCTTATCCCTCCTCCTCCTCCCCCCCCTACAAAAAATTGAAGAGAGTTATGCTGTCAGCAACAAAACAGCAAACAACTCTGCCTTCTAAAGAGAAATTATCACAAATCCTCAAGGCGAGTCCAAGGGTGTTGGTGGTTGTCAAGCCTGACCTTCCCATCACTGTACGGGAAGAGATGGCTCGGGAGGAGCCTATTGATGATGTAGCTGGCGCTGTGGAGGAACTTGATGATGAGGATGGTGATGTGGTTATTGTTATTAATGAGGCACCAGGGGGGGAAACAGCTGATGTCCATGGGATGAAAAAGCCCATCGTCATAGATAAAGTACATTCAGTGTTGTGGGGCAAATTGAAAAATATTCAAAATGCACTGACATTATCAAAAACAAGAGGTTTTCACACGCTGGAACTCCAACATGTATATGATGGAGAGGATGGAGGAGCAGCCGTATGTGCAGTGTAATGCAGACCTGTTGAAGGTTTTTTATATATTTTATTGTGGTGCCCAGTGCCCACTACTCTACGCAGTCCAGATACTATTTTTGGGTGTAATGCAGACCTGTTGAAGGTTTTCTATATATTTTTTATTGTGGTGCCCAGTGCCCACTACTCTATGCAGTCCAGATACTATTTTTGGGTGTTATTCAGACCTGTTGAAGGTTTTCTATATATTATATTGTGGTGGCCAGTGACCAGTCCTCTACGCAGTCCAGATACTATTTTTGGGTGTAATTCAGACCAGTTGATGGGTTTTTAATTGTATTGTGGGGAACACTCCTCTACGCAGTCCAGAAAGATACCTCGTTGCAACGTTTTGTATTAAAAAAAATAAAAATATTGTGAGGTGTTAGGTGTTCAGAATAGCCTTTAAATTAGTGGAAATTATTGTTATTGAATGTTATTGAGGTTAATAATAGCGTAGGAGTGAAAATAAGCCCAAAAACTTGATTTTTACACTTTTAAGTTTTTTTTCAAAATAAATCCGAATCCAAAACCTTAAATCTGAACCAATTTCGGCAGGTGTTTTGCAAAACAAATCCGAACCCAAAACATCGAGAAAATCCGGATCCAAAACACAAAACACGAGACCTCAAAAGTCGCCGGTGCACATCCCTAAAAAAAAGTCATGTTTGCTAGGTGACAAAAACAAAGTTTCAATCTATTATAAAATGTAGCCATTTAAGCTCAGACTAATCTATATATTTTGGGGGAGATTCAATTCTAAAAAAGTCAGCACAAGGTGACTCCGGGACGGCCGCGACACACCTTGTGCGGATTTTTCTTTACAGAAATATCCCTTATTTTTACTCACAACCCATAGAGGTAGGAGCAAAAATGAGCAGATATTTTTACCATATAAACGGTAAAAATGCGCAGCCACGATGTTCCTCAGATCATGGCGGCCATTTGAATTCCCCCCTTCATAGTCTACTGGAACTTTTGCTTTAACTATGAGCTGCAAACTTTAAACTCATCTTCAGTAATGGGTAATTGTACACACATGTTTTACATGAGTGTGTGAGGTTAATGAATAATTTGCACACATCAATAAATTTATCCCATGGTGCATTTCAATCTCCCCTTGTATGCCATTGCATTCTGGTGTTCTCAAAGCTTTCTCTGGCTCAGCCCCATAAATAGACACCTGTCATAGCTACAGACATGTGTAAAAACAAGAATTACAGCAGTCAGCTTGTGGGAGGATAGCCACATTTTACTACACATAAACCAAGTGCACCGTGCAACATTCTGAGTAACTTTCTGCTAAAGTTTTATTTTTTCTTTCTAGAATAGTCTGCACTGTGGATGTTGGCGGAGGAAAAAAATAAATATTAGATATATAATTCCCAAGGCTAGATTCTGCCATAAAGAAACTTGTGAAGTTCATGATTTTATCCTTTTAAAGTCTCTGACCTGAAATATGCATCTATGAGATTTATATATCATCATTTCTAATGCCCAATATAAATTCCTGCAGTTCACTTACTGACAAAAAACTGCAATGCAATCAGTCATACTGTCTTTACACTGCCCACACACATCACCTAATAGTTTCTTCAGTAAAAAAAAAAATATAAAAGCTTTAATGTTCCATATTTTCATGGCAATATACACTCAGGAAAATTACCTTGAAGTTAATTGGAAACATTAATTTATCACATGTTAATTAAAGATATGGTGAATATTTGACTTGACCTGTGCTTTATGAGCACCAATAATATTATTATACATGCTTTTTCAAAATCACAAGGAAATTAAAAAGGGATTTATCATTCTCTTCATCATGTAGTGGAAAGATGAATTCCTAGTAATGTGCTATTTTATATGTTACTTTTATATATAAGGAACTCATCCACAGACTTAGCTTTAAATAGTTCACATATTATTAGCGTCATACAGTGGCATACCTATCAATCTTCCAGTGCAAAAAATCATGACACAGTGACCAAATTTGTCTAAACCATCATCTATTTATTTATATAGCGCCACTAATTCCGCAGCACAGAGAAGTAATTGACACATTCCCTGCCCCACTGGAGCTTACAATCTAAATCCCCTAACATACACACACAGACTGAGAGAAACTAAGGGCAATTTAATAGCAGCCAATTAACCTACCAGTATGTTTTGGAGTGTGGAAGGAAACCAGAGCACCCGGAGGAAACCCACGCAAACACGGGGAGAATATACAAACTCCACACAGATGGGGCCATGGTTGGGAATCGAACTCATGACCCCACTGTTGTGAGGCAGAAATGCTAACCACTAAGCCACCGTGCTGCCCACAAGCCCTGCTCACATTTGTTTAGGCCACGCCCCAAAATATGTAATCTCCAATCATTTTGTTTTGGAAATCACTAAACTGCAAGGGAGGAGACCACTTAGTGGGCAGGACTAATGATTAGAAGGCAACAAGATATCGATGGCAGTACAGACCAGTGTTTCGAGGTACATGTCAGATTAGGTAAATAGAACACCCCAAGTATGTAAAACTCTATATTTTATCGTACTATTTTGAACTCCCCTTAATGTTCTTTACCTCAAACTCAGAGGTAAATCTCTTGTACTTTTTCCACTCCTGGTGCAAATCTGGTAGCAGTGTTTAAAACTTTAAAATATAGTATGAGTTACATTGTGAAGATTTCTATAAACACTTGGCAGTTTTGGATGTGTTGCTATTGCTAATGTATTATTTGTTGGATGTTTAATTGCCAACAAGTTCTAAAGGGCAAGATCCATCAATAGTAATGGCATAGGAATTTTGTTTTATAAGTATTCATATACTTTATAGATTTCTATGGTGATGTCCTTTTCAAAAATCCTTTGCACTTTCAAGACAACAAATAACTTCAATTGAACTTTAAAATCTTTCCTCAAGGTTAGCAGCTTGAGAGAGTCAATACAATCCCTACTTAACGCTGCAAGGAAAGGTGAGCCTTCTATCCGATGTGACATCTTTGTATGAACAAGATGTTCTTTATTTAATAACAGTACTTTACTATAATTTTCAGAGCAGTCAGCAGTCTCCCTTAGTACATAAGCTGAGAACGTGGTTTATATGTCTTTCTGAGTTCATTCGCTTGTTAATAATCAAACTGTCATTATATCTAGAGCTGGCATTAAAACGTTCTACTTGAACACAGCCAGTGACCTTAACTGTCGCACTACAGTCTCACAACCTTGACTCTGGTGAAGGTTCCATTTACACTCCACAAATGTTTTTACAGAGACTAGTAGATCATTACTGTGCTGTACTTTGTCAAATATTAACATAAAATACTGTGGTTTACATATTGTAATTGAAAAACAATTATAATAACAATAAAAGTAAGTTGGACCTATAAGCAGTGATTGAAGTTGTGGTGTATACAGTGGTGTGCCATACCATCACTTCTACTACTGCCTTCAGTCTAACACTATCACATTCCATTTACTTATATTCTCATTACATTTTTTATACCGCCAATTCTACATTTCCACTATAACCACTGCCTATAAGAAAGAAACAACTAAATCTCTCTAAAATATATGTTAAAGTTTCCCTAGGTCATCCAGGGCATTTTTAATAAATGAGCCCTAAGGGCAATTACTATAGGCCCATTAGGAGGAGGGCTCAGTTACATTTCCTAGTAGAGGAGCCTGAAGACAGGCAGCCATAGAATATGTTCCTGGTGTCATGGGGAGACGAGACAACCCTTGTTTTAATAGGATAGTCTCCTCATAAATAAGTGATTTGTCCTAAGTAAGCCTAAAATCTCCTTGATCAAAATAAAATACTAAGCTAAAATTTAAAGTAAGTATTAAGTTTAACCAATATATAGCCTTTATATTAACCAAAACCCCAAATCTGAAACAGCCCCAAGTTCTAACCTTACACCCAACTTAGATGCAAGCACTAATCCAAGTATAATACTCAACAATAAGCCAAGCTCAACCTTTCCCAAGTCCTACCAAACCTCTGCTTTTCCTGCCCAAACTCTAAAAGTATAAGAGCCTCTTACACAGAATATTTTGTAGAAGTGGTTTTGTCTTGATTAGTGCCTATTACTCTGCCTCTTTCACAGATCGGTATGGGGCTCACTCATGTGATTTGTGCCCTGGGCCTACTACAATATATTAACACAATCATGAACTCATCAGAAATTAACTTCTATCTTAAGTTTCTAGAAATGCAGATATTCCAGGAAGTATGAAACTGGATCAATTTAGAACACAATTGGATTGGATGTACTCCCTAACATTTTGCAAGTGGGGCAGAGAATATTAAACTGTAAAGTTGCATAGTAGTGACACTTGGGTTCCAGAGATTAATGCCACAGAAACTGGTTTTTTTGCCCACAAATGCCTTGGTCACACGGCAAAATATTTAGGTCGGGCCTTTCTTACCAGCAGTAAAGTGGGACTGTTTTATGGCTATCTGGAGAGTTTGGGCATGGGAGTGACTAACTACAAACCTGTTGAATGGACTCCATGCTGCTGGGAGTCGAGGCAGGAGATAGGGATGGTAAGAGTTTAATAGCATAAAATAGCAAATTATGTTGTAAATGTATAAGTGTATATCTCTGACTCTCTAATGCAGTGCACAGGCGGTTTGGGATAATGACACTAGGTAATGTGTGCAAGTTATTTGCAGTTCTACGGACAAACAGATTTTGGATCTCTTGTCTGCCAGACCACCAGACCTCATTCCACAAATAGTTTAGCCTAGTATGGAAAAGTTAACCTTAAAGATCTAGTGCTGACAACTATCAGACCACATATGAGTCAAAAGAGAAAGTTCTGTTGTTGGAGGTACTTTGAATTCCTTTATTACCAGTACTAAGATAACATTTCTTCCCTTATTGTTAGTTAAAAATCCCCCTTTAAGCACCTGATGAACTCTCAATATTCTTTAACAGATATGATAAACCTTTAAAATCTAATCGTTTCTATTTTATTATTGAATCAAATAGAATTATAATAGTTGGGGTATATAATAATCTTTCTTATCATAGGTTTAATATTTACCCTTTATGGTCTTATCACTTCAAAATTATTATTGTTCTAATAGGGTTAAGTCTATTGGGGCACACTGTCACTCTATGATTGATATTATAATTGGCTTTCTTTTATCTTATGTTATGGCACATTTTATCTGCTTTTAATAGCCTTTTATATATGTTGATCAATCATAAATAAATTATATTTCTTTATACAGTGATTCAATCTGATTAAATTTAAAACCTGGGAGTTATTGAAAAACAACTATCTGATCACCACTGTCCCTACTGGTCCCTGGCACCAGGAAAGTCAGGAAGATTATTCATACATTAGACAAGTTCTTCTTTCATACAACTATACTTTATTTTTGCTTTAATACATATTGTACACAATGCCTTTCAACAGAATTAAAAACCTTCCAACATAAGTGCATTGGGCAGGGGCTAAGTGGTTAGCACTTCTGCCTCACAGCACTGGGGTCATGAGTTCAATTCCCGACCATGGCCTTATCTGTGTGGAGTTTGTATGTTCTCCCCGTGTTTGTGCAGGTTTCCTCCAGGTGCTCCAGTTTCCTCCCACACTCCAAAAACATACTGGTAGGTTAATTGGCTGCTAACAAATTGACCCTAGTCTGTCTGTGTGTGTGTTAGGGAATTTAGTCTGTAAGCCCCAATGGGGCAGGGACTGATGTGAGTGAGTTCTTTGTACAGCGCTGCAGAATCAGTGGCGCTATATAAATAAATGGTGATGATGATGATGATGATGAAGGCACAATACCACTTTACCAGGCAGAAAACTTGAATTGCCTTTCAATGTGTTGACAGTTCCCACATATTAGGTCATTATAGAGATCCATTGAGATCTGCCCAGGTGACTTCCAAAGTGACGCTGATATTTCTTTCTACTGTTCACTTCCTGAGAGCTAAACAAAGTACTTTTTCAAAAAGTACTCATGTGTGGTTAGGAAAATTGCAAATTGTGCACAAATTCAAACAAGACATCGGGGAAGTATTTACAAAGTGGAACTATGGTACCCAGATAGTCCGAGAGATAGTTCCTACTGATAGCTGCACATGACCCTTCTTCCAGGCTAGAAACTCAGAGAAGTTTTAAAGGAGACATTCTTATTGTAAACTGCAATTTTATTCCAAGACCTTTTTATTTCTTGGTTTTCCTTTAAATTATTGTTACTTAGCTTAGTTCTCTAAGTTCATTCCTTTTTGTCTTTTCCTTTTTACAGTAAACTGCAAGCATTAAATGTCAGTGTAGCTGATTAAACCATCAGTATTCCAAACAGTTGCACTGACAACCATCACGTAACCAGTTTACTTTCAAGTGTCTCCCAGCCTGGGGCCAATGTCAGTTATATCAGGTACAGTACCAGGAAGGATGACCATCTAAACATGGTATCCTGTGTATAAGACCTCCGCATGGTTCTACTAATGGGATGGAGGGGACATTGGGAAAAATATTAATAAGTGAGTTACTGCAGAAGCATATTAAATAGCCAATTCCTATCGCTGAAGTCAGATTTTTACTAAGGGCTCGTTCACAAATGTATAACTTCCTGCTTCAGATGGCTTGTTTTCCACATGGCGTGCACATGTATCATACGCTGAAGAAAATTCATTGTGTACATCCCTCGGCAAGATGCTATGTCTGTACAAAGGGGTTTATTAGGAAGCAGAACATGGAGCTTTGTATGAAGGAAAATGTTCCCTCTGTGATTAGATTCCCAAAGCACATGCTGAATTTTCCTTTGTGTCTGATTGGGTGGTCAGTATGGAATGCAACAGATTATACACAGAAGAAATATGCCTGCGTGATGGAGCCATCACTATGAAAAGCAAATATTCAATTTTTTCTTAGTTCTTTTAATCCTAGTTGGTTATCTTCACTTTTAATGACAAGTGACGGATGGGGCGGGCTTTTACCAAATGTTTCCGTTTGATGGACATATGTCATTTTTAAGTATGATTTATAGCATATGTAATGTGTTTTTTTTTCTTTAGTTTTTGGATCAAATGATTTCCCAAATGTTTTAGTATGTACCGCATAAGCGCTTGTCCACTAACTCTACTCATGTTTGATGTACAAAGGTAATTGATTTTTTTAAAGCCTTAAATCCAGCTGTGCTGAAATTGATCAGCTCGGAATGAAGTTGTTAGAAGCAGCATAAACTTGTATCCCTGCACACTCTGTTATCTTGTTTCCAGTTTGTGAAAGAGTCACTGCTGATCTGTGGTCTCTGCTGATCTTAATGAGAATCAGGATGGTGATTGATGACAGAGTACAGGGTGAACTTTGAAGTTCAAAACTCCATAACAAGAACAGACTTCTCCTATTAGTCCCCAGACCCAAATACCATTATTAGGAAAGCACTTCATATGTTATACGCTGTCACTAGCATTTATTCATTTATGGGGGAAAGACGCAAATTTAAATACACCATGGGGAGGAACATCATGTTTACATTATAGCTAATATTATTATTCTAAGATTAAAGAAACAAGAAAGCTGGGTATTTGCAAGGTATGTAAGGGAGATATTCAAATATTTGCAAACAATGATTATACAAAAGACACTTTCCAATCATCAGAAACTATTAAAAGGACAATTGAACCCCAAAAAATGTAAGTATTAATATAAGTAGAATGGTAAGATAACATGTTAATAGTTACCCTGACATTCCACTAAATCTTTGTTAAAAAAAATCCCAATTATTTATCTGCCCCCACCATAATCATTTATAGTTATTGGGCCTGATTCATTAAGGAAAGTTGAGTAAAAAAATTGAGCAAGTAGTCTCCTGGACAAAACCATGTAACAATGCAAGGGGTGCAAATTAGTTTTCTATTTTGCACATAAGTTAAATACTGTCTGTTTTTCATGTAGCACACAAATATCAATTTAATATTTCAGTGTACAAATAAGCTATCAAGTATCTGTGTGCTACAGGAAAAAACAGACAGTATTTAACTTATGTGCAAAATAGAAAACTAATTTGCACCCCTTGCATTGTTACATGGTTTTGTCCAGGAGACTACTTACTCAATTTATTTTACTTAACTTACCTTAATGAATCAGGCCCATTATTATTACTATTATTATTATTATTATTATTATTATTATTATTATTATTATTACTATTATTATTATTTATAGAGCTCCACCATGTTACCAAGGACTTTATAGCGAATCATCATCATCATCATTTTATTTATATAGCGCCACTAATTCCGCAGCGCTGTACAGAGAACTCATTCACATCAGTCCCTGCCCTATTGGAGCTTACAGTCTAAATTCCCTAATATAAACACATACTCACACAGACACAGACAGACAGGGAGACAGACAGACAGAGACTAGGGTCAATTTTTTTTTTGATAGCAGCCAATTAACCTAGCAGTATGTTTTTGTAGTGTGGGAGGAAACCGGAGCACCCGGAGGAAACCCACGCAAACACAGGGAGAACATACAAACTCCACACAGATAAGGCCAGAATCAAACTCATGACCCCAGTGCTGTGAGGCAGAAGTGCTAACCAGTAGGCCACTGTGCTACCCCAAGCGAATATTTAATAATTCACACCAGTCCTGCCCCATTGATGCTTACAGCCTACAAACACATACATTTTTGTCAGAAACCAATTAGATTTTGGACTGTGGGATAAAACTGGAATACCTGGAGGAAACTCATGCAAACACAGGGAGAACATACAAACTCCACATGGATCGAATCTATGGCCCCAGCTTGGTGAAGCACCAATATTAAACACATGCCGTTCATGAATTTCCATCACATCAGATTAGACACTGTACAAAGCGCATATGCTACAGAGCACAACCCTTTAATTGTAAAGCAAAGAGACACAATTATATTTGTTTACATCACTGGTACTGCATTTGGTTCATGACTCTAAGTCTACAGGTCACATTGGGATCCATAACTTTCAAGAACCACTGACCTAGTCATTTTGGGGGTCATAGGGGTCATGGGGTCATAGATCACCCCACTGCTATCTTCTCCATAGCCAGATTTAGTTTTTTGTATTCTATCCCACACGGCCTTTGTACTGTAGACAATGGTTCCACTATAGGTACACTTGTGAGAATTGCCAGAGTGAGTGCTGTCAAAAATATACAGCCTGGGCATGAAGAAGGACCCTGCCCAACCCAAAAAATGTGACTTGTGAAAATCAGGGACACACCCTCCTCAACTAAACCGCAGAAGAAAAGTTCTACTATGAAAATGCAGATGCAGCTGGTGAAAATAGCTGCTAACACTGTAACTGCAGTTGTTGCTGTAGCCACTGCTGCAGATGTGCCATGTGCAGTGGTCAAAGGAGAGGCCGCCACAGGCAGAGTGTAGCGAGGGAGACCTGTCTATCAGGCGCTATGCCGCATGCACTGATCTAGGCGCAGGATTCTCCAGGGATGTCATTCCATAATAGAGTCATTGAGCTCCAGAAGCCCTGCTTGCACTGACAGTCCTGGAGATCTGACTGGCTTCTGGAATATCTAGTGGAGCGGTCAATGCAATGAAAATAAAAGTGCATGGTGACGGCTGGATGTTGTGTTGGCTTAAGTGGTATGAAAGAGTTTTGAAAGGATAGGTGGTGTTTGGGTGGTGCACATAATGTGATTGATCAGGAAGAATGATTTGATTGGAGTTCAGAAGGAGGATTCTAAAGAGAAAAATAAAGTTTAAAGTGTTGTGCACTAGAGAGAGTATCTGTAATATTGATACGCTGAGAGCAGGTGAAGTGACTGAGGCATGGAAGAATTTGGGAAGGAGTGGCATGAGAAATAGTCAGAGAGATGTGTTATATATCGGTATACAAGGTGTAATTGTAAAAATGAAGAAGAAGAAAAGTGGTATTATAACGATGGCTGTGTGTCCTAGAAGGGGTGCTATGGGAGAGAAAGTTTATTACATATTTTTTGGAATTGTATGAATGTGGTTGTAGTGCTGTGGGATGTAAGAAATGAGATAGAAGTGGAAGACTGTGGGAAAATGGTTTTGGGAAGTTGTATTTGCGATATGAAGAGGTGGGATAAGTTTGGATGATGCAGATAATATATGGAAAACAAGAGAATTTAAACACTCGGTTAGGTTGTAGATAGATGGTGTGGGTGGATATTTTTTTGGGTGGTGGTTGTTTTTTTGTTTTGTTTTCCATGTGTAAAATTGTTAGTAGTGGTATTATTTTTAATATTATTTTTATTATTATTATTATTATCATTATTTTTATTTTTATTATTATAGTTAAACCACAACTATAATGAGTTGTGGATATTTCATTTGAAGCTTTTTAGTATATGCAACAAAGTTATTTAAACAAACTGAGTGGTTAAAAAAATTGTATTTCGTGCTTTATTTACTGATGTAACTGGCTTGTTTAGCTATCCTATACATCTGCTGTCACTGACCTTGGCTTGTTCCTAATGTTCTCGATTCCTTCCACTCTGGCACCTGGACTCCTCTGATAATAGAACCGTTCATTCTAGTACACATGGGGAGAATACTGTTCAGAGGAAACAAGGATTATTAATTCCTCAGAGATATATATGGCTCAAGTCTAGAATTCCAGCAGAATACTGTACATATACAAACCTCAAAATGCCAAGAAGGAGTTAAGGGCATATTATGAAATACTGAAGCCCTGTTTCTAGTGATATTCTTCCTCAATCTAACCTTACTGGTTGTTCAATATGCATACGCTATGTGCACTATTCTGTAGGAGCTATTATTTCCTATATTTCACTGATGATATCCAGTGAGGTTGAAAGAGTTGCCCAAAAAAAGTTATAGAGACATGTCAGGTATTGATTACAAGAGACTCCACAGAAAACAGACATCTGTTTCAGTCCACTTAGACTCTTTATCACCATATGAGCATATTTCCAATTAAAATATTTTACATCCACTGTTTACACAACATGATTACATGGTAATCTATACGAAACCTGCAACACTGTTTGTTTTAGCAAAATGTACAATCAGAATTGACTGAATTTTACATGTGGAAATGCTCTAATTATACTGAAACAATTGAAAGCAATTTTATCTGACTATGAAAGTGAAACCTGATGAATGGGGCAGTAGTGACCTCTCCTGTGGTACACACACGGTGTGATTAGTATTTCTCAGAAATAGATGTGCATGTTTTCTACTGCATGCATTTGGAGATATACGGCCATTTAATACAGACGATCATTGGCAAATGAATCCCTCTGTATGCATCAGAGAGTTATGTTTATTTTGCTATAATCCTGTGAGTTGTTTTTTTTTTACATCTGGAGTAGGTTGTTAGCAAAAAAATGTTTATCCACCTCAGACCTCGACTATTATCCTGTTGCAAATAAAACTTGAGGTAAGGCATCTGATATTTATAAACAGGAAATTTTCGCTCTATACTTTTTTCCCCGCATACATATTGTGATGTAATTTAAGTTGTGGTTAAAATTTGGAAATAAAAACAAAATTAAGGTACCTGGTCCTATCTGGCTTTTGTAAAATCTTGCCTAAAGCCTAGTTCTGGAATTAAGAATCATTGTTAGATATAAACATTACTCTTATACATGTTATTAGTACATGGGTTCCTTTGTGTAGAGAAATATGCAATGACATCTCCAGAACCATCAACAGAACTTGGACATTAGTTGGTGATCTACCTATAGCAGACCCATGAAGTACTCTTATCTGCATAACTATGAAAATTGACTGTACAGGCCAGTATAGATGAGATGAAACGTGTAAACACAGCAGTGAACAGAAGGATAAAGAGTACCCAGATCAGATCAGAACTCATAGAGCAGATTGTAACAAGGTAGAATCAGGGTCAAGGACAAGCAAAGGTCAGGCTATCAGAAACTGATCACATCATATGTGTAACCAAATAGGGACTTACACAAGTATTGCTGGCCACACACACAATGAAATCAGTGCCATGATCAGCAAATTGGACCAATATTGCCACGTTTGTCCCCACAATGATCAACAAGCCTGTAAATGATATGACTTAAGCATGTTCAGCAGATGATCTCTGCTGACCGCATGAATTGGCAGCAATGTTATCCTGCATCAAGCTGAGCTCTGTGCGATCTTGCACCAAATAGTCTGGTCTTTTCAATTTGACCACCTACATATATGGTCAATTGGAAACAGCTATGTACTTAGAGCGTGCAGGGCTACCATTAAGTGGTTACAGGGAGTACACCAGTATGGGGCCTGACAACTCTATGGGGCCTGACAACAGTATGAGGCCCGACCAGCCCTGGCCCCAAAGAGATTTATATGGGGAGTGGGTCCTCCACAGTTAAGGGATGTAGCGGGCTCCCTTTCTAGGGAGCAGCTGCTCCTGAGATATTAGGGGTGGGGGTGGGGCCTCCACACAGATTTAAGATGCAGGGATACCACGGCTGCCGCCATTTGCTCCAGTCCCAGCCCCCAGGTGCGCATCTTTCAGAGAGAGAGGCTCCTGGAAAGAGAGCCGCGATGAGTCAGAGAGGTTCCTGGACAGAGAGCCGCGATGAGTCAGAGAGGCTCCTGGACAGAGAGCCGCGATGAGTCAGAGAGACTCCTGGATAGAGAGCCGTTATGAGTCAGAGAGGCTCCTGGGCAGAGAGCTGCGATGAGTCAGAGAGGCTCCTGGACAGAGAGCCGCGATGAGTCAGAGAGGCTCCTGGGCAGAGAGCTGCGATGAGTCAGAGAGGCTCCTGGACAGAGAGCCGCGATGAGTCAGAGAGGCTCCTGGGCAAAGAGCCGCGATGAGTCAGAGAGGCTCCTGGACAGAGAGCCGCGATGAGTCAGAGAGGCTCCTGGGCAGAGAACCGCGATGAGTCAGAGAGGCTCCTGGACAGAGAGCCGCGATGAGTCAGAGAGGCTCGATGCATTGTGGAAGACGTCAAGAAGAAGAGAGGCAGAGAAATTAGTAAACTACTGCAGGGGATAGATAGAACAAGAGACAGGGGACTGGGGTGACAGAAGGAAGGAGGAGGTCCCTACCTGCTATATTTGTTCTGGGTGCCACAATTTCTGGTGGCAGTCCTGGGATTCTGGCCCAGTACTGACTCATGTGTGTCCAGAATAACAGTAAGAGACACTTACACTTGTACAATCCAGATTAATGAAGTATTATTAAAATAAATGTATGCAAGGTGAGCAGGTTACTATGCATTTGTCCAATTGTTCCATCTTTCCTTTAGATATGGAAGACAATTTGTGCGTCAGAATGTCCAATTACATACAGGTACACCTGGCCGAGGCAGATTTACCTGCAACAGAGGGAGGTGTATGTCATAATGTCACCACACCTTATCCTATCCAACAACTTCCTGAATTATGTCTCTTACTGTATATATAAGCCTTATAATGCTATGCCCTGGATCACCCATATCTTTTACAAAGACTTCACTACAACTGATAGAACAATATAACATACTATTCCTTGCCCAACTCCATAGTACCTATCACTTGCTTCCCAGCACAACAGATCCAAGTTCCTTGTGTTATGTGAGTCAGTCCGAGAAGCATATTGCTCTAAATTCTACCATCTGTATCCGATAGATGTGTGATCTTGGAAGAGAGTTGCGTTTGTTACAATACCATGGATTAAACACTAACTTTTGTATTTTAGATTGAATAAGCCACATGTTAGTATTGTGGATTAATGGAAAAAAACACATAAAAGAACAAATATCTTTGATGCATGGTCTGAAACACAGCCAAATCAATAGCATTAGCAACACAAGTAAAACATGACTGTAAGAGTATGATCTTCTGTACATAATTAGCCCAATCTTCAGCATACTATGCCTTGGTGTGGTATTTGGGCTATCACATTATCATTATGTAGTCGTACTTTATGGTACAGGCTATACAGTTTATTTTTCAGAGTGTATCACCAAGCACACCTCATGTACTATATAAACATTTACAAACACTACAAAATAAAAAGGGGCCACACAAGTTTCAATGATTCTCCATGTAATAAATTATGTGTTTATTTTAAGAGATCCTCAAAGGTATAAAGGTACCACTAGCAGTAAACAGGTACAAATACCCCCTACACCAGTTACCTGAAAAACAGAAAACCACGTTTTATCTTCAATTCATAGAAAAGGACTTTAGTTCTACAAAATAATTACCAAATAATATTTCTGTCAAGCAGATGTTCATATCCAAAGCTATTAATAAAAGCAAATAATCTCAAACCAATTAAAGATTCTGAACTGTGTCGATTTATACTTTAAACTGTCAAAATCCACCTTTCAAGAAATTCTGAAGAATATTGGTCCCCCCACTATCTAACTCTCAGGGGTAAATTTACTAAACTGCGGGTTTAAAGAAGTGGAGTTGTTGCCCATAGCATCCAATCAGGGCCATCTTAACAACATTACGGGCCCTCGGGCAAAGCAGTGCACCGGGGGAGAGATCTTAAAAGTTGGCATATATGTGCTAACTGGAAAGAGGGGAGGAGCTAACAGCCTGAGGAGAAGAAATCAGGAAGAGATGAGCTGCTTCCTCCAGTGTAGGGGCGGACCTAGGCTTTATTTTTAAGGGGGGGGGGAGTGATTTAGCATAGTTCATTTCAATGCTCTGACTGACTACAAGTCAGTCTATATTTTCAAAGCACTTTTGCCACATATTTGCGTCATTCTGCATTTGACCTGTAAATTATTCCTATTTCACAAGTGGAATTTGGCCTTTATCCCAACCACAATACATAGCAGAATTAATTTACCAATCCCCCTCCTTTATTCTGATTGGTTGGTCACGGTTGTTCCTGTCTCTGGTCCCATCTGGCCCCGCCCCCTCCATCATTTTGATCGGCATCTTGGCCGTAATTTAAAGGTATGCTTGTACTGCTTGGTGGGGGGCAATCAGGGCAGTCTCCACAGCGGGGGTTTGGTAAATTAATTCTGATATGTATTGTGGTTGGGGTAAAGACCAAATTCCACTTGTGAAACATGAATAATTTTGAGGCCAATTACAGAATGAAGCAAATATTTGGCAGAAGAACTTTGAAAATATAGACTGACTTGTAGCCAGTCAGAGCATTGGAATGTTCACTGTGCTAAACTAAGCTGTAGCCTATCAGAACACTGGAACAATCACAACACAAACGCTCAACTGCAAATCAAATGCAACAGAATCAATTGTGATAGAATTAGCAACAAAATGTTTAGTATGTGTGAAACATATTTCTATGGTAAACTGCATACAACCAACCTATCTGAGTTTAGTACTTCTCTATGCATAGAATATTCAATAATAAAACCTTATATTGATTCATGAATTGACCACTGTACAATATAAAATATGTAAAGATGCATGAAAAAGGTTGCTTCAATTTGCACCCTTCTTTATTACCCTTCCGAGTGTGTTCTCTGCATTCACTTTCTGCTATGTTACAGATTAATTAAACTGTCTACTTAAGTAAACACCCACCTGTTTTATGTCTTTAACTTTGGCTGAAAAGATTTCAGAACAAATTACTTTTTTTAATTAAAGTATTGTAAAGATGAATTTCAACTGTGTTATATGTGCTGCAAAGCGCCACTGAGTTTAAAATTTAAATGAATGTGTTCTGCTACAGTTACCAAGACTTCATATTTTCAAATTATGCAGCCTGTCCAAAAAGTCATTTTTACCAAAGTGCCTGCCTCGCAAAACAGTTTTGTCATTAGATTAAAAAAAAAAGTTTAAATTAGCATTTTCAATATTCTAAAAAAAAAAAGAAAGCAAAGAAATCGAAGGTGTATAGAAACAAGAAAAAGTGTTACAAGCGCTGTACCTAGACTTTTGGGAGCCCCTGGTGAAATGTTGGACTCCCCCTTGGATAGTATGTGCAAGACCAAGGGGCATGGTAATTCCTCAGTGGGGAGGGGGGTCCACAGGCAAATATAGGACATTTTTAGGGTGGTTTCTGAATGATTGATTTCAGAACAAAACACTTGCTGAAATAATAATAATAAAATTAGAAACATACACTGTATATATTTATATGTAATAACATATGTTAAATAAAAATGGAAAGAAATAACAAGTCATAAAGTAAACTGTACATTTATGTAGAAACCCACATTAACCTCTTTAAATAACTCAATTTTGACCATTTTATCAAGTTAATATAATACTTTGTAAATTAACTCAACTCAAAAATTATTACTCTCCCCTCTTAGCCTTAAAAAATGCACAGAAAAATACCTAGAGCCTAAACTAGGGACAATACTCTAGAGCAGTGGATTCCAAACCTTTTTCAGTTCAAGGCACCCATAGGGTCTCCAAAAATTTTTCAAGGCACCCCTTAGCCAAAATAATTACTAAGTAGTCCCCCTCCTTGCTTACCACTGGCCCTGGCTGAGGCACCCCTGTGAGATCTCCAAGACAGCTTAGGGAGCCTAGGTGCACAGTTTGGGAACCACTGCCCTAGAGCCTATAAATATGTAAGAACAAACCAGTAGCAATTTTGCTGAGTCCCAAGTTCATTAAAACATAGAGAGATTTCCACTAAAATTAGATTATGGGGTATATTCACTAAACTGTGGGTTTGAAAAAATGGAGATGTTGCCTATAACAATCAGATTCTAGCTGTCATTTTACAGATTGTACTAAATGACAACTAGAATCTGATTGGTTGCTATAGGCAACATCTCCACTTTTGAAATCCCCAGTTTAGTAAATATACCCCTTAGACTGCAAACAAAGCGTTATAGTTTGTACAAACACCAACTGGGAGATTCCTGGAAACTGTTTCCCCCTTCTAACCTATAGAACTATTGAGTGTAATTGGGGTTTCTGGGCAACGGGAAACCCCAAACTGCGCCCCCTGGCTTCTGAAATATTAGACTGCGCTCAACTGCTCGCTGCTAAAACCACCCCTGCATTGCCCCGTACACCAGTGGCAGGAGCGTGTAGCACCGAGAGCTTCTTCCTGATGGCAGGAAGCACGATTCTCTCATCTCCCTATTTATTCAGGACCTGAGCCTGGCCATGAATATAACTTAAGCACTGCACTGTCTAACAGACATAGAACAAATCATTTACTTTACTTATAGGGATGAGATGTGGTCGATGTTTGAGTCACAGAACTCTGTGACAATGGAAAAGAGTTTCTTAAATTAAATTTGCCATATTACATTCTTCATATAAAACAGACATGTTTATGGCAAAGACACAAGTAAAGTCACCTTACATTACTCAGCTTTCAGCTAAACCTAAAATAGATTACAAATTAACGGTGGCTTAGTGGTTAGCACTTCTGCCGCACAGCTCTGGGGTCATGAGTTTGATTCCTGACCATGGCCTTATCTGTGTGGAGTTTGCGTGGGTTTCCTCTGGGTGCTCCGGTTTCCTCCCACACTCTAAAAACATAATGGTAGGTTAATTGGCTACTATCAAATTGACCCTAGCGTGCATGTGTGTGTTACAGAATTTAGACTGTAAGCTCTAATGGGGCAGGGACTGATGTGAGTAAGTTCTCTGTACAGCGCTTTGGAATTAGTGGCGCTATATAAATAGATGATGATGAAATTACTGAAAGTGTCGAAATAAGCGCTGAAATAATGTTTCAATATTCATCTTCTTGTGTCTGCAAGTTTGGTCTTTTTATATACAAGTACAGGATCTATCTGGAAACCTTGGTATTTTCCGTATAATGTATTTTGTTCCGAAATTTGGGGCACATAAATAAAATAAATCATACATTATATATGTCTTCCATTACACATTTCATAGGTGCATTTGAACTCATAATATAATCTTCCTGCATCAGATGAACAGGCATCTCGCATCTCTACTCTATGCGCTATTCTCTTGGATTGATCGACCAAATCGTGGTCACATTTCCTATACCACCTAGGTCTTCATACATGATGTGTATTGTAGCCCTCTGAATTTGATGCTTACACATTGTATTGTCCTACATATACTAGGCAGTATAAATATCACGCTACAGTTGCACGAGCGCCTATACATTATGTGAACATGCCCATGATGTCCATAGAGTGTTTCATGTCTACTGTGGCTGGAACTTACATTGTTTGCTATGTATAGACAAACAGTATGTAGACTACTGCATTTATATGTGGGCACACACTGTGCCTGTGTGATACTGGTCTAAACCTTTTTCTAGGCAGACCAAAAAAATCAGTCCAAGAACCCATAAATTTAGCACCATACAAACTTGAAAGCACAATCATGATGTCCATGTAGCTTCAATGTGTCCAGATTTACTAGCCCTGGCATGCTTACCTTCCCAAAAGTACTACTACTGATGCATTGACACTAACAACATTTATGGGAATAGACATCCAGGATTGCTGTATTGTATTTGGCATTAGTGGTGTCATTTACAGAACCACAATACATTGGTGGAGTTGGTCATAGGCGCATCAATGTATTAAAAACAGAAACATTGTGTCTGTAACATTGCCGATAAACCTCTGTTGCAGTAACATAAGCCAAATGGACACAAAAGTGTTACAATGACATAAACCTACTGTAAAGCAGGTACAGTATTCGTATGTCAAATTAGCATTTAATGGTGGTGTCACGGTGGAGCCTTTACTGGTTGTAAAAACAGAACCCACTGGGAAATTTAGTATATATATATATATATATATATATATATATATATATATATATATATATATATTCATATATATTATATGTATTGTGGTACAGAGATCTAATTGCCACACCTCTCCTGTATAGGGATGGGTGAGGTCCAGGGGAATCTGTTGCTTAAGTCTGCAGAACAGGTAACACAGGTAACGTTGCATTTGGGTTCTGGTAAGTACAGGTCTGGGACATGTGACAAAGCAAATGAAAAGTATGATTTTTACTTGCATGCCTTGAAGTGTTTTGCTTCCACGGCTAACAGCAGAGCTGATAGGGGTGTCTGTACTGAATAGGATTTACAGAGCACCTCAGGAGACTTCCTTTAAAGGCAAAGCGGGAGTAGTCACAACTATAGAAGATTGTATTGTGCATATGTGCATTGCACCCAACGTCAGTTAGTGGCCGGTTGGTAGTGAGGGAAACTGCTGTATAGCCAGACGTTGGTCCTGACAAAGTTGTTTGCTGATATTGAGATGCAACGAAAAAGCGCCATTTGATTTGCAACAAGAAGTTGTCCCTGTGACTGATATCTTTAGGGTGCCTGAGTGACAAGAAGGGTGATCTTGCTACAATATCTATATTTATATATATAAATATATATTTTTATATATATATATATATATATATATATATATATATATATATATCTCAGCAAATAAATCTTACTGAAGAGAATTTAAACCCAACGGGAAATCCAAAGTGCAGCCGATCATTGACAACCAGGCTTTCACAGAATTCATTTTATAGCGTGGAAAACAAATATTTATGGTATAAATGTACTTTTTATTTTCTAGCATAGTTTCTTTACAGTGTCTGTTGTAATACTTTGTTTCCTCAATAATTGCAATTTTCTGACTTAACAGTATTTTGCACCATTATGTACCATTAAGGAAATAATATTTTGGATTGCATTATTACGGCTAGATAATTTATGCGGGACTAACCAATTCTATATAATGATAATGAAATCCGCTGCCTAATCACACAGATCATTAATACTGATGCAAAGTGGTAATTGAAATGCTAGATAATAACACACAACGTAAATGTCAATTAACCATCTCTCGCCAGTTCAAGCTAATGATACTAATAGGTATTTTAATACAAGAAACCAACCAATTCTTTAATTATGAATTTTGCAATTAGCCAACATATTTAATGGTAAATTAAAATAATCTATTAATAAATAAACGGGATTACATGTGTGTCGAAAGCCACCATGATAACAGTGTATAATAGTTTATAATGGTGATCAGCAATATTACTTAGTTGAAGAGAAGTTATTGTAAGACTCCCAAGATCCAGATTCTGCCCTCATCTCCCCGACATTATTTACAGCCACAAGCACCCAGCTATAACATAGCAGCACGGTGGCTCAGTAGTTAACACTTCTGACTCAAATCATTGGAGTCATGAGTTTGAGTCCCGACCATTGCCTTATCTGTGTGGAGTTTGTATGTTCTCCCCGTGTTTGTGTGGGTTTCCTCCGGGTGCTCCAGTTTCCTCCCACACTCCAAAAACATACCAGCAGGTCAATTGGCTACTATTAAATTGCTCTTAGTCTCTCTCGGCCTGTGTGTGTGTATGTGTGTGTGTATGTTTGGACGTTTAGACTGTAAGCTCCAATGGGGCAGGGACTTATGTGAGTGAGTTCTCTGCACAGCGCTGCGGAATTAGTGGCACTAAATAAATAAATGGTGGTGATGATGATTTGCCCCTTTTCATATACATACTTGGAATGAACTGGTCTGAATGAAGACTTTGAAAAATAAAATTACATGGATTGTGATAAGTTACATATTCCTGCCACTAATTTACTTAAGAAGATGCATTCTACTAACAAAAATGACAATATGTACTAGTATGACTACAAATTAGTATATGAACTGTGGACATTTTAAAACCATTTATTCTATAAATTCATTAAAAAATACAATAAAATCTCATTAGGCTGTTAAAATCACAGAGATACTCAGGATGCAATTTGTATCTGGAAACTATATTGCACCTATAAAGTGTACAAAATATAACAATACATAAACTAATTGTCACATAATATAGGGATACAGTTGGTAGATATCCACTTAGAATTCCATTGATGTTCCAAGAAATAGTAAGAACTATGCAACAATATTGAAATTGGCCAATTTAAGACTCCTCAGATCCAAAGGTATTGAGTATGGTGAGAGTATAAACATGTGAATGTAAATGGACAGTTCCACAACATGACATAAATTACATATAGAAAGGTAAAATTAAAGCTAAACAAACCTCTTTCGGCAAAGTTACATTTTTTATAAATGTGAGTATTTCGCATTCTGACAAGTAGTCTTTGAAGGTCAAGTAGAAAGACATTTTGAAATGTGGAACACGTTGGCTTTTAACATTATTTTTTAAAAATCATAACTCTATAAAAAAAAAAGCAAAAGAAGAATTTACATTTTAAATGCCTTTTCCCCCGTATATGAATATAAAACGAAAAAAACACAGTAATTAATACAAAAATAAACAACCAGACCAAATTGTGCTTCAAAAAAAACAGAAGCAGCCCACTAAACTTAAATATAAAGATGCGATAACAAAAAATGAAAGCTGATATTCTTACAAAGTATATAAAATAAATAAAACACAATCTATTTCAGAATCCAATCACAGTATCTTTCTTCTATAAATAACTGTTGCAGTTAAAACATAGTTGCCAACTCCCGGAAACTTGTTTCCGGGAGAGAGGGCGAGACTGGAGGGCGGGAGGGTGCGAGACTGGAGGGCGGGACGAGGCCAATCGCATCATTTTGGCCCCGCCCCTGCGAAAACGTAATTTGCATCGTGGGGGCGGGGCCAAAATGACGCGATTGGCCCTCCCGCCCTCCAAAATGGCGTGATTCACCGTGATTCTCGGTGAAATCCGGGATGCGGGAGAAATGCCATCTCCCCCGGGAGACTGACTCGAATTTCGAGAGTCTCCCGGACTTTCCGGGAGAGTTGGCAAGTATGAGTTAAAAACGTCTTTTGATGACTTTCCTTATAAAGTTGTTGTTGTTTGTCTTATTGTATTTGGCATGAAAAAACAGTGTTGCACAACTGTGTCTCACAAAATCATGCACTGGAACCTTAAGCAACCAAACAAATGCTGCTTACACTGTGTTCTAATACTCTGAATAGGTCATTGACAGTATCGTCAGACCAAGGAAAAATACACAATAGTGTGATACCGTTTCATTATGAGTGCATGCATTGGGTGACAAATTTGCACTCACATAAACGTAGAGATAACATGTCACGGTGGTGCACTCACTGTTTTTTTCATTTATTACACAACTACACTGGTTGGTATCAATTTTGGGTTGCCTTTTATATGTTCTTATAACATATATTTTTTTACATTTTTTTCTGTTTGTTTGCAATACTTTTTTACAAACAACAACAGATTTCTCATGAAAAGAAGTGTTATGAACTGCAACAATTATTTATACAAGTAAGAGACTTTGCGATTGATTTCTAAAATGCTTTATTTGTTTTGTACACTTTGTAAGAACAGCAGCACCATCCCTCTCTTTATTTTGTTGCTATTGCAAAAAACACAGTTGTTGTCGGCGCTTACCCGTACTATTGCCAAGCTGTATGTATCTAGGTGCCATACCATACTTTGGTCAAACCACATATGTTCGCAACCCAACATCATAAATGTTCATGTTTGCCAAGCCTACACTCACCTCTGTGCTTCCAAAAGCACTGAAAGTCAGTTACAATCAAATGCACTCACAGTACCTCATTTAGAGTTGGATGCAAAGTCCGTTTTAGGCGCATCCAACAAAAAAACACTACCACGCATGTGCAGAAAGCACCAAATCCGCCTGCATCTTGAACGCAATTAACACATACGACAGCTTGTGGCTCACTATGAGAGAATGGGAGGAACGTGGAATTGTAAAGGCGTGACCATGTAAATAAATCCTAGTCGCAGTGAGGCGCAGACGCAACACACGTCAAAACAGGGCTAAAGCTGTGCGGCAGGAATTAGGTGGCGCGAGTAGTTAGCTAGCTGCAGGAAAAGCTCACAGCTCGATAGGGTATTAAGAGTGGGATGCAACTGGAGTTGCTTGCCACTCGTAATACTCTACCAAGCTGCGGCACACTCCCACTCCTACACTTCTTAAACAGACTTTGCGTCTGACTCTAAATGAGGTCCACAGTGTGGGGGCTGATATGCAAGAAAGGGCTGGTTTATAAACCATACCCAAATATCCTTACATAAGTTAGATGTACAGCAGCTAAAATAACATTAGGCAATATTTAGAAATTATATTTAGAAAATTATGTTTTCTTTACTAAAAATGTCTTTTTGAAATTTTTTTTGATTGAGCAAAAAATTTGTTAATCACTTCGCTGAAAATACTTCGCTCGCGGCGAGCTGAAATTCCGCGAGTAAACTACCGTATTAACGCTTTTCTCGCGCAATATTACCGTATAAACGGTAATATTTTTTGAGCGCTCGTTTTTTCCCGTTAACGCTAACAATTGAATACCCCCCTATAGTTGTTAATCACTTCACTGGGTTTGATGTTCATAGCATAATTCAAATTATGAACCCAATGCTGTATATGTCACACTGCAGTATATTCACTATGTATCATATAATCTAACAAATACAATGGTAAATAAAAATAAAATGCTTAAAGTCTAATTTCACCTTTTTAATAAACTGATGCACTTCTGCAAAAACACTTTGCTTTTCTACCGGTGGTCTACTTATCACATTCCAAGGGGCCAACCAACCCTTGCACTCAAGAAGCCTCAAGTACAGATAGGTAGAAAAATCTTTACAGGCGCACTGTGTAAAGATGTAAAGGTCAAATTGAAGGTACAAAACGGGTAGCCTTTATGGCCATGTGCCCATTGTTGCCCCTGAAAACACACCCCCTCTGCACCCCTTTATTGCATTACAATAAGCTGCTGCTCCTACACAAAACAAGGCCTCCTTGCTCGAGAGACCTATGTTCATTGGTGGAAATCCAGGTACACCTGCACAAATCAAGGCAAATGGTTGGCCCAAAGATGCTTTTTGCGTTGCAGCATGGGCGTGTTTGAGATTCTTACATTTTTTTTTTTTTTTAAAAGAGTAATTTCCCCACATGCTGCTTTCTTGAGTTATGGGGGCACTCCCCTGAAACACTCTTCCACTGCACAGTTGGGGTCCCTGATGAAATCCAGAAAGAAGAGCCCATATTACGAGAAGGTCAAAGTGGAGCACCATTCCCATCTTATATCATGCCTCATCATCAGTGCAATTAGATTGCAAACTACCTATTGTGCTATGACTGAGAATATTTATATAAATATATTGTTAAAGACAAGGACTTAGGGCTAGATTCACTAAACTGCGGGTTTGAAAAAGTGGAGGTGTTGCCTATAGCAACCAATCAGATTCTAGCTGTCATTTATTTAGTACATTCTACGAGATGACAGCTAGAATCTGATTGGTTGCTATAATCAACATCTCCACTTTTTCAAACCCGCTGTTTAGTAAATCTAGCCCTTAGCCTTTAAATTCTCATTCATGGTATATACTCAATATTGTAGAATAAAATGAGGATATTCAATTGTCACTTTCAATGTAATGAATGTTACAATTTAGCTTTTTGATCAAATTTGACAGCCTTGACTACATATTCAGTACATCAAGATATATTATTTACAGTTTTGCGTATGAATAAAATAATACTTTAATTCCTACCTTTTCATTTTAATTATTAAATATGTTTGTGAAATTATAACTGTTTGTCCAATCTTTTGATCATCTTCCCAAGATCAATAAAACCAAGATCAGACTTTTCTCATGTTTGCTCATCAAAGAAAGAAGTTTTAAGCATTTGAAGATTCAACCCTGGAAGAATAATTTCAAAGGATTTTAGTAAAACCGAAAAGCCATTGATAGCATTTGTACCATGTTAAAAAATGTTTTTTTTTTCCCCTCACTCTAGGCTTCCTGTGTAGCCAAGAGATTCAGCCACCCATGTAGTTAGGTCAGCATAAAGAACACTTTCAGTATACTTAGATTTCCTTAGGGTAGTGCCCAGCGTGTGACCTCCCTACCTTCTACACAACAGTGAGTCAGAGTGATGAGGCTTTCATTTTGAACAGACAGAATGAGACCTTTAACATTTATGTGAAATAATGACTGCACTTCATCTCTTTACTGTAGCGAGCTACTGCACATCAGCTTAAGAACTAGAGCACATCCTTTAAAACAGTTCAAAAGTAAACGTCTACGCTCGCAAAGTATCAAGAAATCTGTACACTTGCTGTTATTTATGTGTTCCGTGGAACATTTTAGATTCTTCAAAATTAAACAATGATTATGTTACCATGTGGCTGTAGTAGATATTATAAATCAATGCAGATCTTCAGTGACTGAAGATTCATGAAAATAAGTTAAGATTAGGTTTCTTTAAAAGGACAACAACACTAAACATTTATATTTGTTATGCTGCAATGTTTAAGGTCTGTAACATTCATCAGGGACTGGGTTTATAGGACTTGTTCTACCTTCCTTACTTAATTTTAAAACCCAAGTTAGACTCCTACAGGAATCCAATGCTCTCCTGAGTCTGTTCTTTTCCTGTTAGCAGACCAAAGATCTGGAAGTAAAAACAACAGAATAAACAAAGTTAACATATAACCAGAGATTCAATAACAAACATAAACATATAAACATAACTCTCATAGTTTGTGTGATGGGATTAGCAGTTGACACCTTAGCTAAATCTAATGACCACAAAGATACCTTGGAAAGTGAGACTTAAGATAGATGCACACTACAGAAAATTATTGCAGATGTGATTTCTATAACGACTGAAAGTCCCAATGATTATGCAGATATATGTGTACACACCTACACGATTTACCGTCAGATCTGTGCTCTTCATCTGTTATAACCATCTGCTGAGAAGATTGTGACTCTGTAAACTCTATGGAGATCTACCTACATTGCTGGACTTGAGTGCAGACACACTTCCACATGTGCCTGACATTGTTTAATCGTTGATCGGGATTTTTAAGAAGCTTAGAAAACCAAATCAGACATTAAGATGCGCTTTGGTAAAACATGATGGTAAGAGAGAGCACACACTCATGCAAAATCTGACCAAAGGGTCGTTTATCATGTGATCTGCGCAATAATAGCATGAAATTGCTGTAGTGTCTTCTCAGGTTTAGCTAGTGGCTATAAAATCTTACTGTTACAGTAGACTAGAAGTACAAAAACTAGAATATAGTGTCATTCGCCGTCCCTGCACTTCCACTATGTGCCGGGGATGGCTGCCTGCCTCCTCTGTGCAATCACATCCCGTTGCCTAGCAGCGACACGCTTCCTTCTTCCTCTGCCTGACGCTCAGCGTGTGCTTGCGCTTTAGGAGCCTAGTCCCATTGCTAGCTAGATGCTCCCTGGCTCGCTTGTCGGTGGTCAGCTACGTTCTGACCGCTTAATTGCCTTCTGCCCAATTAGGGCTGACCTATCACTATAAATAGACATGACAACAACCCTCTGACTCCAGACCAACATTGCTCTGTGACTGGATAACATAGCATACAAATCTTTTTTTATCCTTTGCAATCTGGCTGGACCAATATGCTGTATGTAGATTTAAACTCATGTATCTGACTTCCATTGACCTATAGATTGTAAGCTTGCGGGCAGGGACCTCTTACCTCTTTGTCTGTTTTACCCAGTATTGTTTATTACTGTTTGTCCCCAATTGTAAAGCACTAGGGAATTTGCTGGCGCTATATAAATGATTGTTGATGATGATGAATCACTGATACTGGGGAGCCATTTCCATCTTTACCGAATGTGGATGTCTAAATTTCTTGATGATAACCAAGATACTTTGATAACATAGTAGATAAAAGACAAAGTCAGATACTGCGTGAAGAATATATTTTGGATGTTAAAATAATGGTGTGCATAATTTAACATGATAACATCTTAATTTTCACAGCATACATAATGAAAACATATACTGAGAACTATATACAGAACATGAGCGAAGTATATAGAGCACATGAGAGCAAACTCAGAAAATTACATCCAGCATATAAAACAAGACAAGTGGTACGGTGCAGTTGTCCATGAAATAAAATCAGACATGGAATAGCACAGCATGACTCCCGATACTCAATTAGTAATCTTCAGTAGCCTCCGCAAGCTCTTTCTTCTCTACTGAGGGAGATTCATACATCACATTGTTATAGGAGACAGATAAACAATTGCCAAAAAAGGGAAGCAAAAAAACAAAAAACCTTCCATATAATATATACCACAACCACATTACTGAAACATTGTAACTACCTAAATAGACATTACATTACACAACTACAAATGACCAGGAAATTGCATGACTCAAATCCAACATCTAGCATGATAAATTGCCCTAATTAATACATATGAGCGGTTTGAATTTGGAGAAATTTGACAGATCCGAAATTTGGGGTTCCAAGTAGATACAAAATACGACTCAATTCTTTGTGCCAAAGTCGGATCTGAAAATGAGCAAAACTTAATTGTCAGGAAAATATGGAACCAAAACGCTTGTTATACATGAAGTGCATCATTGCAAGTTTCACGAGTAGTGTGCATTTGATAGTAGAGGTGCATTATTGCACCTCCTTGGTATACGTCTTAGGTACTCATGGGGTATACACACCTGCTAGGCCATAAATTCTTTATTTAGAGAGAAGAAATGTCTGAGTACAAAATCAAGAAAATGGATACAAAGTTATATAGAGCATGAAAGGAATATGAAACAATATATCATCTGACATGATACCGTAGAGTATGTAGCTAGACATTGACCATATCAGAACATTTGCAAAACTTGTTTTTTAAGATGTCTTTTCTGTTATTCTATGTGGTTGTCTTGACAAAGGTCCAAATGTAGGACCAAAATGTCTATTTATAATGTGAGATATGGAATTGAATTAAAGGAAAATGGTGAAAGCAGAAATGGTGATTGTCTCCTTTTATTAACTATCAACCTTCGTCAGGCTCAGCTCAACCTTGGAACTGCGAAGATACCCATTATCTTCAGAAATGTTCCCTTAGCATGAAACAAATCTGGAGGACTCATGCTGAATTCCTTCACTTCAAGTTCATTCTCTCCTCTTACAGTTCTGCCATATCACTCTATAAACAGTCCTACTTCAAGGCTCTTATTTCCTCCCAATCCTCCAACTCCCATTGCTTTTTTGCCTTTGTCAACTCCCCTTACCCCTTCACTCTTTGCTCTCGGCTTTGTTAACCATTTCACCTCCAAAATTCAGTCAGTACGTCACAACATCTTCTCTCATCAGTCCTTTCTCAAATGGGTTATCTACAACTGTCTCAACTCCTTTCTCTCATCTCATTCCATCCTCAATCCACTCCAATCTGGATTTCGCTTGAAACACTCTGCCAAATCCACCCTCACTGAAGACCTTTTCTTTGTCAAATCTAAGGGGCATATCTCCTTTCTTATCCTTCATGACCTGTCTGCTGTTTTTGATATAGTTGAACACTCCCTCCTTTTGCAAACTCTCTAATCTATAGGGCTCTGTGAGGCTGGGTACACAATACAGGATTGTCGGCTGATTATCGGGCCAATCACACAATAAACGAGTGTTCAGCCTGATATCGTATTAGTGTGTACACTGCAATGATGAACGATTATAATTCCAAAGCTCATCGCATCGTTCCATTTAATTTTTAAACTGAACTAAAAATCTCATTCAATGATGGAACAATGTTGTTCCAATTCTGCAGTGTGTATGCGCAGTGTGTATGCATTCTTGACTGTCAGTGTCCATTGATCTCTATGGGGTGTATGGAGTCAGGAACTTTCAGGCGATGGTTATGACAGATGAAGAGCACAGATCTGAAGGTAAATCGTATAAAATGGGGTTTATCTTTTAGTCATTGGTAAAATCATTAACGATATTGCATCAGGAGAAATTTTGCATAGTGTGTACCCAGCCTAGCACTGTCCTTTTCTGGTTTTCCTCTTATCTCACGAACCACTACCTTTCAGTCTGTACACCTGACTCCACCTACCTTTATCTTCCCTTATCTGTCAGTGTTTCCCAAGAATCCATTCTTGACTCCCTGTTCTTCTACCTCTACACCTTATCCCATGGTAACTTCATCACCTCCTTTAGTCTCCAGTACCGCCTATATGCTCATGACACCATAATAAATATTTCTCCCTGACCTCTCCCCTTTCCTTATGTCTCATGTCGGCCTCATGACCATCTCATCTCATGAATGTACCAGTGCATTATTAAACTCAATATTTCTAAGACTGAAATAATTAACCTTTCCTCCTCCAGGGCTCCTGTTCCCCTCCCCCTCACTCTTTTGTTAATAATAATAGAACTACCCTGTTTTCTGCCCCTTAAGTCCATTGAATAGGGGTCATCATCATCATCTCCTCCATACCTCATATCCAGTCTGTCTCCAAATCCTGCTTCCGCCATCTCTAGAATATATTATTCACTCCCTTGTAATCTCTCACAGTGATTACTATTTGCTCCATTTCCCTTTCCCTGTAATCTCTCAGGAGCAGGGCCCTCTTTACTCGTATTTTCCTTCTACTATTCCATCATCCTCTGTACCCCTTGGCCTGCTTCCCTAGCCCTGCTTTCTTGAACTGAGGCCTACTTCACTGTGGACATTACCATCATTCTCAATCACTGTTCCATAAATAATTTGATCTGCATTACCATATTATTTTTGTATTATTTGTTTAATCAGTATGTCTGGTATTTGTATTTTTATTTTTTTTTCATGTATTAAATCTTAAGTAATGTGTTATGGATCATTGCTGTATATTGTGTATGAGACGGTCATAGTACCAAACGTTAAACAACCAGAGCTGCCATGCTAACACTATGTTCATTACTTCAACAATGAGCTATTATTGATAGTAGAAGCAGCCAGAGCATATCATTAATGTATTACAGCTCCGGTAGCTTGAGGCGTGTTACTAAGCCTTGGCCTGTTTTGTTCACTTGAGCATAGCCTCTGGAGAATGAACAAACATTTAAAAAGTCTAAAGAAAGATATTTGCACTGAAGACCAGTTCTATTTTAACCCCATTGTTTTCAATGGTTAATAAATAATGGCATCTTAAGGAGTAGGAGTTGGCTCAGAAGTCATAATGCTTTGCTTTTCTGGTCCCTTTAATCTCCTTGTGTTCCAAGAGCTACATGACAAGTTGCAGGATATGAATATTTTGTCTAAAGATTGTAAATTTTCTGCAGAGCACAACAGGTTCATATGTCAGTATTCATTCTGTGTTCATACATCTAATGCCGGCACAATGTATTTATAAATTAGTTTATAGGTTCCACAATTTGGGTTCTCTGTGTAGCACTGACAGTGGTATTTACTGTGTATATGGTATATACTGGCTGTATATAAATAAACAGTAATGATAATTGTCTATTAGATGTGTGTATATATATATAGATGGCTGGTTTCATGACGTCTTTGAAACATTCCTTTGACTTTCTCCTGGTTCTTCTCTTCCTCTTGTGTTGTTTGAAAGACTCTGGAGTGTTGAGCAGAAACCTGAAGTGGAGGAGTTTGAACATTCCACTCAAAAATGTAAGAGTATAAAGTGACCTGTGACAGGATCTGTTACATAACAAATGTAGTGTTTTTTCCTGGAACAAGAAACACTTCTACTGGTCTAATCCTATACCTTGCTGCCCGTGACAGTGACTTATCGATTGTATCTGGCTTCCGTTTTCTGCATTCACATTTGCAGAATTCCTGCTGGGTTATGGTGTATTCATTTCTGCACTTAATCAGTGCCTTGATCTTTATTTTTGCTATACTTATATTTTGACAGATTTAAAGGCAAGATTTTGTAAAAATATAACTAAAATGCTTAATGCTCTTTTGATAGGATTTGATGGACACAAATATGCATTATGAGTAAAGCTTTTTATGGACTGATAGAACATAGTGAACTAAACTATTCCAACTTACAACCAATGAATTACATTTTCACAATGTTCCAATCACACTCAGTGCACACACTGTATGTGATTTAGGGGGGCCAGTAGACCGTCATAGAGCGTCTCTTCAGTGTATTATGTCTTCTTACACTTTCCAATCGGTACTGTCTAGTTGGACCTTCATAGCCAACCCCACCATCATAATATATTTATTGAACTTAGTTATAATATAATTAGTTTGTCACCGCTATATGCCCGTTTCTTTAGTGCTCTACCCACCTCACTAAGAGCCAGATCTATCTAATTTGGCCATGTTTGATGCCAGTATGGAAGTGGACCCTGTTGCTCGGCTCCTGTTCTGACGGGCAGAATCTACACTTGTGTGGTCAGCATAAGGGCAGAGCGCTCATTAGATTACCTTTTTTTTTGTATTTCCAGCCTTCAATCTCCTGCAGTTCACAGTAGTACTGGAAGATTTCAATGTCTGTGGAAGTGATAACTAGTGATAAGTAAAGTTCCAGATTCTCCAAATTTCAGTGACATCATTTGGAACTAGTGAAACAATTTGTGAATGTCTCACTAAATCGGAATATCTTATTTGGAAGTAAATCATCTTTTAATATGACATTTTTGAAAAACAAATGATAAATAAGTTTTGATAAGTTTTTTAATGGAAAAAAAATTATAAACCTTTTTTCTTCTTTAATGGGTTTCTGACATGAAAGTTGGGAAGACTGTATTCTACCCTACAAGGTACAATCTGCTTACAGTTTTATAATGACACTAATGGGGTTTGGGGTTGAGGGACAGAAGCTTGAGAGGAGCACAATTACTAGTTTAAGGTGTATTCACTCACAATGCCTAGGGCAGTGTCAATTTTGTGTATAGTCCAGATCCATGATACGATATACAGAACATAAATACTTGGTTTGGTATAGTTGGTGTTGGCTTACTAGGTATCCTGTTTCAGCACTGCAGCTATAGGTAATATCAAATTGCTGCTTCTTATCTTATGCATCCTCACTCCTCAGAATGGGAATGTTAGTGTCGTACTCCCAGTGTATCACTGACATTGAGGTGCAGCAGCCAGCAGATTTTCAGGTAAGCAACTACTGGCTGCTTCTACTTAATGTCAGAGGGCGGCTCTGTGTGTGTATACCCCTGCAAGGAGGTTATCCACAGAGAGAATGCAGCACATGCTGGTTCAACCTAATACAGTTAAAGTAAAGTTTTTATATGTTTATTTTTAATGTACATATTTTTAACTATTACCTTTAATAAACTTGTTACTACACAAGGATGGTACTTTCCTGACCTTTCGTTTTATTTGGGATTCAGAAATTAAGCTCGAAGTAAACCCAGTGGTTAAAGTGGAAATTTAGAAGTGACGATATGAAAAATGTAATGGCAGTTGGCGGTATTGCATACCACCGTATACACCCTCACTTCGACCACTGAGTAAACCTATCTATTGGAGCGTTCCATGAGGATTTACAGTTGGCCTCAACTAACAGATAAGCCTCTTCTATACTAGTTATAAGTAGAGATGCTCGGGCTCGGTTCCTTCGGAAACCCAATACACCTGAACATAGGGGATCCAAGTACTGAGCCGAGTCAGCTCGGTACTCGGATCCAACATCGTCGGATCTCGGATCTCATGAGTTTTGGAATCTATAAATACCGCCCTCCACTGCGATCTAGCACCATTTGAGAGAGGGATACAGAAGGGGTAGGATAGAGTGTAGAGCAGTTGGGCAGGCAAACTTACAGAATTGAAAGAGGTTGGTGGT
This sequence comes from Mixophyes fleayi, assembly GCF_038048845.1. Classification (NCBI taxonomy): domain Eukaryota; kingdom Metazoa; phylum Chordata; class Amphibia; order Anura; family Limnodynastidae; genus Mixophyes; species Mixophyes fleayi. The sequence continues at coordinate 37,507,048 of NC_134406.1, forward strand.
ATCAGTGTTAAAGAAAGCGCCATTGCTAATTGACATTGCTGAAATACAAATATACTAGTCCTTGCAGGCTTTTTTTCTGAATTTGCACAAAAAAAGGGTACGGTGTTATCAAAATGGATTCACAGCAGTACACAGAAGAGCAGGAGCACCAAGCAGCTGCTGCCACCAGTCATGATGATAGCAATCCCTGTACTTCAACTGGTAAAGCCTATGTAAAAGTACATAGTGTTTTTAAGTCCGGCAAACAAAAATGTAAAAAAATACCTTTACATTGGTCAAGAAAAAAATACCTGTAATCAAGGCATAGTTAAGTGCCTTGATTACTTTTAAGCTTGATCAGTGGTGGGCTCAATGAGCACACCACTAGCTTCCAATAAGCCCTTTCACCCTACACTCAGAGTTATGAACAAACAGAAAGCAGATGAATACTGTACTAAGGATTCCTGCATTCGCTGTCTGTTTATACAGATTTTTAATTTAGCATAAGGATACACGACTTCCAATTACCTTATCTCTATTTTCCAAACTGTATTTTAATTACATGATGTATGGAGACACATGACTCATTCTTATCTAATAATCAGTTCCATTTAATGCACCAATCAGAAAAGTAAAGACACTCCAAAGGAGAGCAAACTTCTGGGTAATGTAATTTAAGTTGCGGCCCACTGAGTATATTCTAGTAGCTTATTTTAAGACTACCAATGTGTCTGTCACACAAAGAAAAATATAGGCTATGCAGCTTAGAGGGGTGAATTTCAAATCAAACAAATAAATTGGTCAAACTATAACAAAATCAAAAAACAATAATGCTCATAAGAGATAGTTCATTGCAGAAATATAAATCACATTTATTAAAAATGTAATAGAACATCTATAGTTGACAATATATAAAAACTGTCGTAATAAACCATAAAGACGAACTGATACATAACCGGTAATTATAGCACAACTTGCAGATACAGGTCCCATTTATTCAGTTCAATAAATAAAGCAATATAATCCTCTTGAATAATCAGGGCAACAATGAAGGTACATTAATACTTCTTAAATTCAAACTGCGATATTTGCTAGTTCCAATCTCAGCCTACTTGTCTGCTCTTGACAGTACCCGGCAGGAGCCGACCCGCGATCCAACACAATGTATATCGCAGTAGCTTTGCCTTCAAATCCAATCATGCCAAGGACTTTGGTGGCCACCAGAGACTGAAGCTACAGTGTTCACTCATTGCTTGGATTTTCATATTTCTTGTACCAATCCTTTTTTCCCAAACAAGGCTCCAACATTCCTGGATCTCGACAAGAAGCTACTGAGTTTAAGACACCAGCAGCCACAGGTAGTGAACATTGAAAGAACAGGTAGGAGAGCGCAAGATAGTTAACGACTGCTCTGATTTTTGTGGGACAGTCCTAATTTTAAGTGACTGTCCGGGACTTTGTCCTGATCTAGGGGGTGGTGCCCAGACTGTGTACTTTATATATACACTGCATTCTTATATGCCACAATATGGCACTAGCCATGTCTTCTGTGGGCAGACCAAGTACCCTTAGCTTGCAACACCCCCTCTGGTTGAATCAACCTGAATCAACCATTGAATCAACCTGATGGGCCCTTCATGTTCCAGTTCATCACTGTGCTCTGGTACACAGCCAAACCAGACAAGGTTAAACATTGAAGATATATTCATTCCAAGTCGCAGCAGCAACATTTCAAAATTGCTAATATTTCTTACTCAAGCTAACACATATGTAAGTATAGACAGAGGCAATGAAACAAAACCACTAATTAGCACAATTAACAACATGCTGAAATATTTGTATTGTGTGCACTCGTGTAAGTAAGCAGATATAATGCACAAAACGATATGGATGCAAATCAATCCTAAATAGTGAATGGATATAAACCTGACATAACATGTATCACATGAAAAGCAGCTCAGACAAAACACGCTAAAATCATTTAAAATTGCAGAGAATTGCGGCATAAATATGACAGGTACCATTGCAACGAGATAATCAATGTTATTCACTTCACTCAGCAGTGGTTTTAATATTGTGGCTGATCAGTGTATGTAAATTTGCCCGTTTCCTCACTCTCAATAGTAAACAGTAATATGAAGAGGCCAAAATCAATCAAGATATAATGCTGTAATTAATATAATGCATTAAGCAGCAAGCCTCTTTCTTGTTGTACCTTGTAGTAGATATATGACTTACTTTAATTGAATTTTGTGTATTACTGTATGCTGTTGAATCAGATTTGAGATTCCTCGTTGGTTTGGATGGAAGCCCCATTATTCTGAGAAATTCTAGTTAGTAACCGGAAAGGAACAAGTGATCTCTAGTGTCCTTTACCCCAGAAATTAGCTTGTTTATCATCTATATAAGAAAATGTTTGCCCTAACAATGTAGCTAGTAAAATGTTTGGATGGCTTGGTGTTACAGCATGGACTGTCATAAGCTAACAAATGTTGTTCCTGGGTCGATAAAGCAGTTAAAGGTTAGACAAAAGATAATACATATAATGCTATTAGTGTCCCTGTAAACCATGGAATATAAGAAGCTCAACAGGTCCAAGGCAATAAACAGTGCATTAGCATAAAATCTGGCTTTTCTTCAAGTTATGAAGCCATTACTAGTGTATTAAAAAAGTTATTCCTAATATAAACCACAATTCATGTTCTTATATTAAAGCTCCATTATAAGAAGCCGATTTATTGGGCCGACCTCCAAATCACCAAATGTTATTGTGGAGGTTCACTAAAAGGGATTGGTCAATGAGATGAGGTTTTCACTGTCTGTAAATTAGAACAATGAAAATATATTACTGTGACTATAACGACTTTGGTGATAAAGGTAGAGGGAACACACTGAAATTTATTTCACAGATAAGTGTATATGATAAAGAGAAGAATGTGATATTAAAATGTTCCAACTGTGTTAACAAAGCGGAGAAAGTTTTTTTAGTGGACTGAAAAAATAGGCATCAAAAATGTGACCAATTCACTAGGAGCTAGTAATATCATTGAGGAATGATAAACTTTGTGTCACAAGGAGGTGACCTGAGGTCAACATCTCAAACAAAAAGTGTTGATGCAGCAACAAAAGGGAATTTATATTTTAAAAATGGCAATTTTTTTTATGCTACAGTTTAAATTAATTATATTTAATGCTTATGAATTTCAATATTTATTTTGGGTGCAGATAACCTACACAAATGTTTATTATTATTATTATTATTATTATTATTATTATTATTATCATCCTTTATATAAAATTACACAGCAAATTAATAGAATTAAACAACGAGAAGGGCATCATTTCTATTGCCTGCTCAGGCAGACCATTCCATGGATGGAATGGTCAAAAAATGTATTGGGGCAACGTAATAAGAGAATAATCCCCAAAGCAGCCAACAAACAGTGGTGGAGCGCAAGTAATCCACAAATCATCTCCTGCCATCAAACAGACTACTTTAGCTTCTGCTGATGATTTCAGGAGATTGATGCTGTCTGATGAATAACAAATAACCTATAAAATACTTTGCCAATTCTGCAGATACACCAATATTATTAATATTAATATTTTTACTAACTCTTATCTACATAGACCCAGTTACTCTGCAGCAATTTACAATTGAGATCAACCGCAGTAATAAAGTGAGACTGCATTAACAAATAAAGAAAGACATTAGGGGGTCCTGCTTGCATGAGTTTCTATAGGAAAATCAGGGTTTCATACACCTTGGTCCAGCTAGATTGCAGGGGGAAATGTGCTTAGTGAGGCTATGTGATCAGGTCAATGTTGGTTTTGGGGCTTAGAGGGTTGTTTAAGTGTAGAAAGAGAATAAATACATTTTGAGGGAACTGTGTAGATGGTTAGTAATCAGATAGAATAGAAGGTGATTAGGGATTTGGATAGGCTTGCCTGAAGAGAGGAGTTTTCAGGGAATGCTTCAGGTTTGGAGGGAATTCCACAGCATGAGTGCAACACAAAAAAGGTCTGTAGCTAGGGATGGGAGCAAGTAATGACTGAAAATGACAGGCACAGATCTTTGGCAGACTTGTATGTTAGTAGAAGTATTGCATATTGGATTAGGCATAACACAGACAACCAATGTGGGGACTGAAATGTAGGGGTGAAAGTCTGGTTTGGGGAAGACTTGGAAGAAGGGATTATCAGATTATCAATCTACAAATTAAAGTTTTTGTAGTATCTTGTGTGACATACGTGTGTATTCTAAGAGGTGTTTCTTTGATGTATGTAACAGGATTTCGATACATGCAAATACTTTTTTTTAATTAATTATTATCATCATCATCATCATTATTATTAACTATTATTTACAAGAATATATTATTACAAGAATGCCAGGATGTAAAATGGAAGCATATCATTTTGAAACGTAATTTAGTTGATTCTAGACATGGTGCGCCAAATTACAGATAACCCTATTATCTGGAAAATGTTAAACTACACTTGGGCAGAATCTCAGCTTGCATTAACAACCTTTAGCTACCTTACTGCTCTTGAACTACAAGTTCTAGCATGCTCTTTCATACATGTTGTCCTATAACAGCTGGACAAACTCATTCTGCTTACGTCACTTTTCAATACAGCTTTGTGGCCTTTGTGAAATGACCTCATCGTATATCACTCCCTCCAGAATAAGTAAGGCCAGGGAGCGTGAAATCCATCCATTCTCATTCCGAAGGAAGCGCTGTTTGATAATGTTATTCCACAGTGCTCCCAAATTAGAATGTTTTCACTCAGTGTGGTGCTGGGAGCTCCGGCGGCTCACTGCCCGAAGCTGGCGCTAGCGCGAGAAGCCCCTTTGGTGCTCTACAGGAAGTGCCTTCATTGCGCTGCTTCCCCATAACCTCTGCTCCCCCATACCCCCACACTTGTTCTGATACTTGCTCTGTTATCCTCAGAGCACCCTCCTGCTGTACTTACAGGGCTTAAAGCATCCGTTCGCCCTCTCTGCGCTGATAAATTCAAAACGTAGCTCCAGACTGTCGAAAGTTTGCAGCAGCCTCCTCGACACTAAGGGGCCTATTTATCAAGCAATATCCCCCTGTTAAATCCCCGAAAACTGATGTTTTCGGGGATTAGCCGCAAAAAATTAATTTATCATCATTGCATCAAAGCAGATATCATAGATATCTGCTGCTTTGCATCTCTCTGCGTTTTACAGAGCACTCCCCATAACAGTGTATGGGGAGTGCTCTGTAACGCTATTTATCAATAAAAGCAAACCGCTGAAGCTGGCCCACATTGACATAATTGAAAAGTTTCACTGCTGTCAGCTCTGCTCCAAAGAGCAGAGCTGGACAGCGCATGTGTGGAGGGATCATGTGATCCCTCCCTGTCACATGAATCCACTTCATTTACTGCACTTTGGGAGGTTTCTCTGTGTGCACGCCTGAGCTTTCCGGTCGGCGCATGCGCACAGGGATTTAAAGCACCAGGAATTCACATCGCAAAAGGACCGCAATTGAAGAACCTGTAAAAAGTAAGTATTACACTTCACAGGAACAGACGTTTTTCGGAAAGGTTTTTCCAGTGGAAGTTTTTTGATAAATATGAAAGATCTTTCAATCCTTATCTATGCGATAAGGATTGAAAAGTATCTTTCATATTATATGATGCTTCTTAAATAGACCCTTTAGGACCCTATCACAGGTTCTACACCTATTTGTAATCCATCATCTTTATTTCCAAGATCTGATAACTTTATTATGTATAATCTTATTCTAAGATCCTTAACATATATTTTAAAAAACTGAAGTTACAATACTTAATATTTAAATCATTTGTAGCACCACTTTTGAGAGCAGGGCACAGAACACCAGCATGTGTTCTTGCATGTTTCAAACATATTTATTTGATAAAAATAGTTTTACGCTGCATTAGTCGAGTAGGTTGCATTGCTTGTAATACATATTTGATTGTAAGCTAAAACAGGAAGGTTATAGTGCAAAAGACACGACCCTTTCCTTTCAACTTAAAACAGTAAATGGGATTTAAGTATACATGTCATAAAACCCCACATCAAGTCAAATTAAGTTTAGGGTCTCTTTCTGTCATTGAGAAGTAACCCAGTCTTAAACAATTTGCGTAATCAACTGTACATGCTCTGTAAGCAAATAGCATGTTGTTTTTGTGTGTGTTCAAACATGGCAAAATACAAAACACATTTATCTTACTTTGCAATTGGGGATCCTATTTCGCTAGTCAACTCCAGCAGTGGATTGAACACATCATTAATATCCATGATAGAACTTTTCAATTCAGTGTTTAAAAAAAAAAAATATACACAAAAAAAAACCAGCAAATTTTTTTTAAAATAAAATGAAACATTTTCCTCCCCTAGTAAAGTTAATTAAACAGATAGCAAATGAGTGCTCCTAATGCTAAGGGAGCAGTTTCACACTGAAACTAATTATTCTCTGGCGTTGCAACTCATTAAACCTAGAACGTTTATAATGAGAGAGCCCTTATAGATAAAGTAACCTACTGTTTAAAGCACTGGATTAAATGTATTGCATGATTTCCTTACTATAAACCTGTAAAAGTACTTGGAGTGGCGTATTGCCTATATTTGACCAACATGCAGGTTGGTAATGCTGTATTAATTTAAAAAGCAGTGCCGGAAAAGTTTCCACCATGGTCCTACTGGGAATTCTGAGGTTGCAGTGACAGCTTTTTCCAGAGGCGACTGTAATGAATTTTGTTGTGGTTTTACATGGATGCCTTTTGTCTCCCTTTGGAATGTTACCGTTCCCCCGGGAAGACCCTGGTAAGGACTGTCTACACTGATTCCTAGCATAAATTTACATTTACCCTAAATAGTACACTTTTCCTTTGTCTCTTTCCATTTGTATAGTTCATTTATATTACCAGGGAAAACAAAAGGAAATGATACTCAGGCACCAATAATTAGTAGAAACTTTCTTATTATTATTATTATTACTTTTAATATTATTATTATTATTGTTGTTGTTATTGTTATTGTTGCGGTTGTTCTGAAAATCATCTAATACACATTTGAGTTCATTTAAACAATGTGAGAACAGAAAGAACATTTTAGCAAACAAATATTACATTGTGTGCATTAATAAGATATATGTGGTCTTAAAACAATGTGATAGTAACAAGTTTGTTTGATATAGGTAATGGGATATTCTACATTATTTAACACAGTCTCCTCGATAGTGACAATTAAAGTACCAGTGAAATGAAATCAAGTAATAGCTAGTTTGGTGCTTGGTGCCCAGAGAAAAGCCTCAGTGCTCCTAGATGTACCGCCCAGAGCATATTAAAGTATATGTATTATTCTTGCTCTTGTGAGACCCTCCTCAAACTAGAGGTGGCCCTAGGCTTGCAGATTGGCAGTAAACTCTGAAGAGGTCATTGTGCAAAAATGAAACTGTAAGGAATAAAATGCGTCCCAGGGATGAGACCCGATCTGTGTCAGTTCAGAGCTGATGCAAAAATAGTCCTTTTGCTGAGTGGAAATGGATGCATGCCCCCTGTACAGCAAGAAATGCCTCCAGAAATGCAGCCTTTCCCCCTTTCATTTCATTTAAATAATACTGCAAATTGAAATTGCCTTTTGCACTACTCCGCAATGCTAGACACACTGGTGGATCTGTAAATCTCTGCGCTTTGGCTGAAATGAAGGTGAATACAGGAGCCCAGTATAGCTGATTGTGTGCAGTGCCCTGTCCATTTTTTTTGCTTTATAAATGACCTTCACTGTTTGTTGTTGTGTAGCTACATCATTTAGTGGCAGCCTATTAAAAATGATGAATAACCTACCTGCTGTTGTATGTAGTATGGATATTAGAAGTCACCTCAGACTGTTGTTTGTGTTTATATCATTGGGGGGATAATATAAGTAGTGACATATGAAATAATACAAAATCTATGCCCGTATACAATCTAGTAGGATTTGAATTTTACATGCCTGGGTTACAGATCACACTTGAAAGTATGAAATGGCCAAGAATAGCCTGATCTCTCATTTAAGAGCAGACATTTCTTCCCAATTTTCACCTTAACCTTTTGCCAGTTGCACTGAGGCAGCTTGTCATATTTCTGTGTCTTAGGTTATTGTGTTATATACAGTATACACTAGCTAGATAACAGACAGAGATGGCACAAATTAATATCAGCACTTTAGTGCCACTTACAACAATGAAAAACCATAAACACTGCTAATGATAGACTACCCTGACCTCATCCAATCAGTTTCCAGCCCTGCACAGAGACGGCCTGGAGACTCATGGGAGCTGAGGAGTCAGAGGCAGGTCAGTATCTTCTGAACCATGGGGATTTGGTATGTGACCTGAGGCGGAACTAGCGAGCTTTGGGCCCCGGTGCAAGAAAGTGGGAGGATGGAACCGGCGCCCACAGCTCGCTAGTTCCCCGCACAGCGGGCCCCATTATCTCCATGGGTCCCTGTGCAAGGAAGCGGGGATGAGGGAAACAGGGCCCACAACTCGCTAGTTCCCCGTGAAGTGGGTACCATTATCTCCAAGGGGCCCGGTACACCGCCCCTGCTGCACCAATGGTAGTTCTGCCACAGCATGTGACCCCAGGATAGCGGTTAAGGTTATTGAGTTTTCCTTTAAGAAAGAGAAGCATTGGACATGTAATGTACACATAACCTGACAGGTTATTTTCTGGGGATTTTTTTTTTCTGCTGTAAGATATGTGCTTATATTTATAGACAATTTAATTGAAACTTGGAACAGCAGTATAGTCCAAAATAATATATAGTTAACAAGATCTTTTATTGGTATTTTGGACTATAATATACATCTGGTTAACACCTGACTTATATGCAGCACTGTACAAAACGAGTACACGTGTGATGTGTTTGCACACATGTATATAATTCTTTTCTTTCTAAAAACAACTTTATTTGACTTCAGCCGTTTATAGCCCTGGTGTAATGCAATGTATACATTAGTCACGGTTTGCCAATTTTCACAATAAAATTAATATGTCTCTGTACTAAACAAAAATTTGATTCAGTCCATATATAAACATTGTTAAAGCGTCTTCCTAAATTGGGAGCAGCTGTAAATATAATGTAAATTGGACAGTAATGCAAGAAACTTACCATGTAATGGGTTCTCTAATTCATATAATGAGAGAGCAGATATGACAGCTCACCAGTAGCCAGTTTAGCATAAGAGGAAATGATCTGAGATGGTACAGCACAATATAGTGGGCGGCATAGATTTTCCTGTCTCTAATACAAATATTAAAGTGTACCTACACATAGGCAGACATTGTGTCATTATGTCTCAGTGATGTCAATAGTCCATACTGAATAGGCCTAATTCTCGTGAATATCACTGGACACAGCAGAATTATTGCCTCCTCGTTGTGTAAACTTTCAACATTACTTTCGCAGCTTCACTTTAAACATAACTTATTTAAAAGAAAAACCATTGTGTAGTATGCTTCTTTCTATATTAAGAACTGGATGATCCCTTTGTGACATATATTACATTTTACCATGAGAATTTGACCTATCGGGGCATTATTTCTGTGGACACAGCCGGGCCCAGACATGTGGTTGGAAAGGCCACAAATGCCTGTGCCTAGGACTGCCGGATTACAGGAGTGGCACTCGGATTACTTTGCACATTACTGTTTCTATTTTTACTTTGTATTAATAACTATTTACATAATCTAAAAATGTTGCCATTGGCCTAATTTAGAACAGCATTATTTCCATTTCTTTATTTTATACAGATGATAGATGCACTAGGGGTGGAGATCATGGCAGTCCTGGTGGGGGTATAGGATATAACATAAAACACAGCCTAGGGGGGCAATTAGTGTAAATCCGGTCCTAGATACAAGGAGCTTGGTAATAGCACCACACTTCCTTCAGCTGTGACAGTGCTCATATGTACTATGGATTAAGTGATATTCTGTGTTGTGGTAAATCTGCTCTAATCTATCTAGTAATGATAGACAAGTGACGAGAAGGCAACGTTCATCCCTCTGCATGGGTGTAAAAAATCATGTGCATATGTGAGTTTATTCACCATTGGTGGTACATTGGGACCCTTACCAAATTTTGCTATGGGGCTACAAATGTCTAGTTACACCACCCCTGATGTTATATTTTGGTGCTAATTAATTAATGTTAGTTGGAGCTTGCAAGTAATCATAATATGTAAGGGATAATTTACCCCCTACTATAATTTATAAGTATATCAGAAGTCACAGAGTTCTATGACCATATGAAAATGAGACTGACAAATCTCCAAGGTCACCAGAATGCATAGTAAGAAAGATCATAGAGGTTACAACTGCACTACAGCCCAAGGCCCCTGGGAGCTCAACGACTGCATGACCACTATCTGCTACATGGTGTTCTGGCTGCTTGTTTTGTCTTTTGCTTTGTAACCACAAAAGCATCAGCAGTTAGATGTCCTTAATCGTGAGCACTCTGGGATGATGTCACCTCACAACACCCCAGTGATAAAGACCAATAGCGTGAAAAAGTACTTGTGAATGAGGTAGGTGTTGATGTGTGGCTGGTGCTACTGGGGAATTAATAGGGAGCATCAAATTTTATGGCCTAGGCTACACCACTGAAAGTCATTTCTAATTTCACATTACAATTACACATTGTATTGTAGCACACAGACCTATAGTGACAAAGAAAAAAGTATGGATCCAAAACCAAAACCAAAACACGAAAGGGTGGTTTTGTCAAAGCCAAAACCAAAATACAAAGTTAATCCAGATCCAAAACCAAAACCAGAACACGGGGGACAGTGAAATGTATCGACCAACTGGAAATACTACTTTAATAGAGCCGGGGCTCACGCAGGGGGGGTTTCTGGGTCTCCAGAAACCCCTCCCCTTCGCTAAAGAAGTGCCCTGTACTATCCAGCAGCCGCGGCGCTGTCAAAGAAGCGTCCTCGGCGGTGCTGTATATGCACCGCCGCGGATGCTTCTTTGACAGCGCCGCGGCTGCTGGATAGTACAGTGCTGGCGAAACGGACCTGTAGGGGACCTACTGCTGATATTCCAAAAGCATACATTTCTGATCAACAAAGTAGAAAAAAAACATCTGCAACTCAAAGTACAAAATACACATCAAGTTATAAGGCTAGTCCTAACTACTGTACATATAGCATGTCATGTTTATATGAACTCTGCTGAAAAACTGTCACAAAAGTCATTGCAAGTAAATACATAATGTAATATAATATAATATAATATAATAAAATTAAATCATACCACAGCTATCAATGTCCTTCTTGTATACCCCATATGATGGGAGTGCAGACTACCAATATCAATTTAAACAAACTGGGCCCCATTTAGAGATAGGAGCAAAGCAAAACAATGGAGCAAATTTACTCCTGGACAAACCATGATCCAATGCAGGGGTACCAAATACATTGATTTATTTTTTTGGGGATACAGAATAAATGCAGGCTACTCATGTAGCACACAAATACAGGAAAGCTTTATTTTTACTGTACAATATAAAGTTGAGCTAGGATATGCCTCTCTTCTAAATTCTAAATATTCCACACATTTTAAATGTGCCCTCTAACTGCGGGGCAACATGGTTTTAACAAGGTGCAAGTTTGCTGCTATTTTTGATTTGCTTAACTCTAAATTAGACTCCCTATGTGTATATGAATAAATGTTGTTTGACTACAGCACTATCTAAAGATAGGGGAACACAAGGTAGCAATTAATAGAATCCACAAATCTTAATTTTATAAAAACATACATAGACATTACCCCCCCCCCCCTCCCCCCTGCCCAAGTGTAACCTAGACTCACAATGTATTTTAAATCAGATATATTGCACCCACATGCATATGACATACCTTCACCACTCCTTACCCTTGCCTGACATGCGTCAGTCAATTTACTGACAACCAGTGACAAAATCTGTTACTAAGAAAATGATAGTGACAACATAAAAATACATTTTGTTCATGCTAATAAACTGTGCATACAATACACCAGTATGTTCTAGTTTTAAAGCCCTCTAGTGCTATAAACTCTTCTACTTCTTCTATGACATTGTCCGTAACTGCAGGTATCAGTACACTGTTTATAAAACTGTCAGTGTAAAACATTTTCAAGCACTGGCAATCCTATCCCTGCTGCGACGGATTTGACTGGATAAATACTGCAGATGATTGGCGTAGACAGACACCAGGATAAACAGTAAACAGAAAAGGAAGAACATAAATGCTGCAACTTCTACTTGTGCCCTAAGCCTATATTTTAAATACAATACACAGTACAACTACAATACAATATAGTATATAGTATAATAAGCGCCAGCTTACAACATGTACAGGAGCTAGTTAATCTTTCTTAGGGTTTTACACTCTAGAAATTGGTAATCACCATCCTTTCATGTACAAATCCTCCTTCTCCTTCAAGGGGTAAATGTATCAAGCTGAAAGTTTTCCGGCGGGTTTGAAAAAACAATCAGATTCTAGCATTTATTTAGAACATTCTACAAAATGACAGCTAGAATCTGATTGGTTGCTATAGGCAACATCTCCACTTTTCAAACCCGCCAGAAATCTCTCAGCTTGATACATTTACCCATAAATGTTTCCTGGGAAGATTGTTGTCAATCGTATTGTTTGACTGTTGATGCTGAAGTTTAATTTACTACCTCTATAAGTAAAGCATGATTAACATTGGATGTTTGACATTTCACGTGGATATTTATTGCTGTTTCTAACATCATAAGTTATATAATCGGCTTAGTAAATGGGCAGAGAAGAGACTGATGTGAGTGAGTTCTCTGTACAGCGCTGCGGAATTAGTGGCGCTATATAAATAAATGGTGATGATGATGATAATGGAAGAGGTGCTAATTCCAAATGAAAATCATTCAGATGTCATGCAGATATTGGGATCATTGATCCGGCAGCCTGCACACCTCGGCTGTACAGACAGGCCAAGTAGAAAGTAAGAGTTGTAGTAATACTCAAGGACCATGTTCCACCATTTGAGTCTGACACGCAGATTATACTGCTACATATGAGAACAGTGGAAGCATGCATGTCAGGATTATTGATCCTGATGTCTTCATGACTTCTAGAGCAGTCATGTCATACACTTGTTAGAACAAGCCATCTGACATATCTGCTTTCTGCTCTTTTATACTATTAGCCATTGGCTATTATGGCTATTATTACTATTATCCTATATTTATAAAGAGCTGACATCCATACATTGAGAGGACCAGGGAACAAATAAATAACACACAATGGTATGGCACAAAAGGTATAGATGACCCTGCTCAAGTGAGCTTACAATCTAATATAGCTGCTGGTCAGGACAAGAGGGGGCGGCAACTGTAAAACAGCAGCATAATCAGCTGCCAATTATAAAGCAACCTTTGGTGACTGGCATATCTGCGCAGCTACCAGTGGTGTAGTACGGGGAGAGACAGCGGAATGTTGAGACATGAACTACAAATCTTTAGAGTTCCTGGCAACCATGGCAACCATCACTGTCCTTCACCATTTAACTTACCCCCTTCCTCCTCTGATTCTAAAGAAGACTTTCGCTTTGTGCCACATGAGTGATCTAGTGGTCATCTGCCAGCTCAGAATAACTATGTCCCCGGTTATCTTTGGCATAATAATCGCTGATTCTGATTATTATTTTTTTACTAGCTTACACACAGACCTTCAAAGTATAACAAATAAATAATAAGTGCTCACAGTAGTAAAATGGGTTTAAAAAGGAAGTTAAGAATAATATTAATTCGGAAACAAAAAGAGATGGATTGGATTCCATTGCGTTTTTGATTTTTCCCGCGGTCCGCGCACGATTACCATTATTACGGTAATCGTGCGCGGAAAAACAGTTAATACGGTAATTTACTCGCTGGATTTCAGCTCGTAGCTCCCTGAGCCGCAAGTTGAAATCCAGCTAGATTTTACCGTATTACCTGTAGTAGTTTTAACGCCGTGGGATTTTTTAACAATTGAATATGCCCCAAAGTATGAATATGGCTCAAGATTTAAAACTGAATTTATCCAGTGGAAAATGCTGCCCTTTTTCTGAAAACAAATATAAATATAAAATGAATATATAGTAAATTGTTAAGTGACCGCTAATCCTTTATTTTAGAAGTGAAAGCTCAAGGAAAGGCTGAACATTCAGTTCCTGTGTTTTTGCCACCCAGAAAACCTTTCAACAAAGTATAGCTTATAAATTATAAACCCAAAGGTGAAATGTCAAGAAAATGAGAAAATAAGGACCTTATTAAACACAGGGACACTCCGCAGTATGCGAAGGAGACATATTACAGCCACATCAATTCTGATACCACATATATCAATCATCCAGTTATCATTGTATTACATGGTGACATCATCAGGATAAAACTAGACAGCAAGGCATAGATTTCACCCTGTAGAAATCTGAGCCCCCTGCTGCAAAAATGACATGTTTGATCATTTTATACACATACAGCACATTTCACTGTACACGTGAACAAGAAACGCTAACTGCCTTCACCAATTTAGAAATGTAACACTATCATTTAATTATTTGTGGTATATCACTAATAGTAATGCTGATAATGATTGTAAATAATGTTTCCTCCATACCTGAATGCAAATCAGCTGTAAACTAAATTAGCAACCTGCATCCCTGGTATATGATAATCTGATGCTAAAGCATATCTGAAAAGATTATAAACTAATAGCAATATTTTTGTATCCATATTGTGCATTCACATCTGCCATGCAGTTGGTTTCCTGTATAATACATGTATGGCAGAACATTGCCTACTGCTGTATACCTGGGAAGAACAAGAACAGAACATAGGGGCTTATTTGTTATTGATTTTATTTAATTAAATTCCCTTGAAAATGGGCGTTTTCGGGGGACGGACGCACATTTAAGTAATGGGCACATTTATTAACAGTGCATTACAGCACATATCATAGATATCTGCTGCTATGTTATCTGCTGCTTTGAATTTTTTTCGAAAGCCAGAGCAGTCCCCATAGATATCTATGGAGACTGTTCTTTAACGCAATTTAATAAGTTCCGAAAAGGCAATTACAAATATGGTAATGTACACCAGCTCAGACTGCTCCTACCGGGAGAGCATTGTGGTAGAGGAACCTTTGGATCCTTCACCGCAACTTACCGTTCTCCCATCCGGCCACTACCGCAAAGGTGGTCACTTTGAGATAGTGAGCACAGAGGACTTAGGAGAGGGGTCTTCGCAGGAACAGCAGGTTTTTGTGACTCCTGTTCCTGTTGAAGATTCGTTAATGAATATGCACGATATTTCAATCCTTATCTTTGCGATGGGGATTGAAATACATTGTGTATAAAATGCGGTGGGTAATAAATAGGGGCCATAATCACATAGCTATGAGTCAAGCTAAGAGGTTTCCACTTCACTAATGACTGCCTGTCTTCAACATAAACTGAACTGCCCCTGTGAGGAACTCACACTGCACATGATGGAATCGATGGAAAGTCAGAAAACTACAGAGCCACACCAAAACCGGAGAATCACAGGGCCATTCTTCCAGCTAAAGGTGTAATATATCCCTATTATACATATGTAGGTTTATTAGGAAATACCTGGAGAAGTGTCCACAAATGTGGACTCACCCGCTCCCTCATTGCAGTATAAAAAACAGTAATTAGGTATTGCAATGCAGGTCTAGTAAACTAATTGTGGTACACAAACAAGCAGTAGCCTACAGACATCAAAGCCTGGAGAGTCATGGCCTGGATGTTGGAGGCCATGGAGCTAATGTATGTAGGAAAAGGCAGGATTCCAGAGGGAGGACAAGGGGCTTTAAATTAAATAAAAAACAAATAACTGAAAATGTAATTTTTCTTTATATGTGTCTAAAGCTAATGATAAGAAAAAAACAGAGAAGTGAGAGACATTTCACACGAGCATAAAAAAGTTGATTTTGTAAACTAAATGAAGTACTCTGCATTGTCTGGGTTTAAATCTTCAAGTTAATAAGTGATCAATGAGTTGGATGTAACTGTCAACCTTTTAAAAATATTTAGCAGCTTAGTAGTTCTTCCAACACACCCATGAGGTGGCTGCCCAGTGTCATTTTTGTTTTTATATTAAATGTCATCCAAATCCATTCAATGGAAGGCCTTAAACAGGCTCCCCGGGTCAAAGTTCTGCCCAGCGTTCACCAACGGGAGTTCCGACCAGGACCATAACCCTTCCCTAAAACCTGGCCTGGATCCAACTGGACCACTTTGCGTTGGTTTTATTCTAATCATTGCAGGAGTGTCCAAATGCAGGCTCAGAACAGGCTCCCTGGGTCAATGTTCTGGTCAGCGTACACCAACGGGAGGTCAACTGGGACCCTAAGCTCCCTATAACCTGGCCAGGATCCAACTGGACCACCTCACATTGGTTTCATAGCAATCGGTGCAGGGGTGTCCGAATGCATAACCGGACAGACAAACAGACCAATGATTTATATATGTAAATATGCACATTATAAACCTTGTACGTTTGTTATAACAGGTAAACATTCCTACTTTAGATTTTATGCTCCTCTCTCAGTGCAATGTAATGTACAACACAGTTTTTTAAAAAATGCGTCCTTGGAAAAGAAGGATTTGAACTCTTACCATTTCGGATTTTAAACAATACGCATATAGCTAAATATATATGCGTTCACCCTTTCACAAATAATGCATGAGTATTTCTAAAACCTGGATTTAAGCTAAATCCAGTTTTTTATACATGCGTGAGACATGTGAAGACACAACAAGTAGTGAATCCAGTGTCTTAAATATTTCTGTATCCTGGGGAACAAATATCACACCCATGTGTGTTTGATTATCGCATATATTTCAGCATAGGTAAGATTCAGCCTACAGTATTTTACATACACACAAAATAAATATAGAAACGGTGACGTTGATCTATTGGTGTAAGTAAGTGTAAAACTAAAATAAATGTATTAGTGTCAGTTTTGCCTGGTAATTACCTTTGTATATAGTGCCCTTGGGTCTTTCCATTTATAGATACATAATAACCAGAAAAAATAGGGCAGCCTTAAATAATGTACAAGATACTGCTGGAACCTTTTGTCATCGTTCGTTTGTTAGTATTAATGAGTTGTCTATTTCAACAGTAGAAACAGATGCAAACATAAGGCACATAGGTTGATATAATCTGTTTGTATAGCAACTGTAAATCTTCAGGGTTTGTATAAATCCTAAGCATTCTATTAGGAGAAATGAGAGTAAGGATCATCAGCATTGGAACAGACAGAATGCCAGCTGTTCCTTCTTCAGTGACATCATCACCTATTATTGCACCCGCTTTTTTGGATAGGCTCATGGCTTAGTTCATCGAGATGGCAACAGCTGTAGTTGTGTAAAATGTTGCTCCTTCTGAAGAATTGGACTATTAGGACATTCCTTGCTGGATGCAGAAAACACCTATTTATGTACCCAAATAGAAAGGGATATATAGTTTTGCTGATACCTGTTTATTCTAGAACTTTAGCGATCAGAGACTGCATATGTAGGGCTGAAATGACTGTATATCCGTGTAACAAGTTTGACATATATATGACTTGATCATACTTCCCACATTTATCCAGGCAAAATCAGGACAAAATAATCCCTCCCCTTATCTGCATAACCACACCCCCAACTATATAAACTCAAATCTATAAAACCAACCAACTGGGGACGGCTCACCCTCTCCCCATGGGCCCCGAAACTTTTAAAGTTCCATGAGTGAAAGATATTTTTAGTCATGCAGCATACACCTTAACTGGAGAATGCTTTTGTGTCATGCATAACACAACATGGTACTGTCTTTATATATCTGGTCAAAGGCAGAAAAAACATATCCATGGACATCAGAAATGTGCAAATTACACCATGTTTCGCTATTGTCATGACACTTCACCATGGCAACCCACTACAGGCTCCACGGGTACATAGAGACAAGTACATACAGTCTGTATGTACCCGTGGAGTCTGTAGTGGGGTTGCCATGGTGTAGTGTCATGACAATAGCGAAACATGGTGTAATTTGCACATTTCTGATGTCCATGGATATGTTTTTTCTACCTTTGACCAGACATAGAAAGACAGTTATATCGCACACTGGAAAAGCTCAGTCCCGGCTGTGCTCTTCTCACTGTACACCTTTTCTTTTGGTGAACAAATTTACTCATTCAGCCTCCAGAACCACCTCTATGCTGCCAACACCCAAATATATCTCTCCTTCCTTGACCTCACTTCTTATTTTTGTCCCTGTGACCAACTGTCTCTTTGCAAACTCCACATGGATTTTCCAATGCTACCTGAAGCTCAACAGGCCTGATTCATTAAGGAATGTAAATGCTGATATGTGTCATATTTTGCGTAAAAGCCTGCAATTTCAGGAGTGGAGCGGAGGAGGGGACTGGGTGAATGCACATACAGTCATGGCCAAAAGTTTTGAGAATGACACAAATATTATTTTTCACAAAGTCTGCTGCCTCAGTTATTATGATGGCAATTTGCATACACTCCAGAATGTCATGAAGAGTGATCAGATGAATTGCAATTAATTTCCAAGTCCCTTTTTGCTATCACAATGAACTTTATCCCAAAAACAACATTTCCACTGCATTTCAGCCCTGCCACAAAAGGACCAGCTGGCATCAGGTCAGTGCTTCTCTCGTTAACACAGGTGAGAGTGTTGACAAGGACAAGGCTGGAGATCCCTCTGTCATGCTGATTGAGTTAAAATAACAGACTGGAAGCTTTAAAAGGAGGGTGGTGTTTGAAATCATTGTTCTTCCTCTGTTAACCATGGTTAACTCTAAGGAAACACGTGCAGTCATCATTGCTCTACACAAAAAGGGCTTCATAGGCAAGGATGTTGCTGCTAGTAAGATTGCACCTAAATCAACTATTTATCGGATCTTTAAAAACTTCAAGGAGAGAGATTCAGTAGTTGGGAAGAAGGCTTGAGGGTGCTCAAGAACGTAGAGCAAGTCCCAGGACTGTCTCCTAAAGTTGATTCAGCTTGGGATTGGGACACCACCACTAGTGCAGAACTTGCTCAAGAATGGCAGCAGGCAGGTGTGAGTGCATCTGCTTTCACAGTGAATAATTTCTGATTCACTGTTGACAGTGCCAGAGCACAGGAGAACTTAACATTGCTGCATCCCGGGACACGTGTGTCTTCTAAGCTTCTTTCCTTCTCTCTTCTTTTCTTCACCCTCGTCGAGGGCTCCTGGGAACACCTTCTCATACACTTAACAACTATCTTAGTAGTCATCACAGTAAATGGGTACCCACAACATTATTCAAAAGGGTCAAAATTGATTAGGAATGAAACTCAAATTTGTAACTTTCACCTGAATCTCAAACTCATTATTTAAGGCTTAACTTGAAACTTGAAAGCTTTCTCAGGATCCTGAATAACACTTTTTAAATACTTGGGTTCACGCAAACACTTCCAACCAGGGCCGCCATCAGGGGGGTATGGGGGGTACTGTTGTACCGGGCCCGGGCTCACCAGGGGGCCCGGTACAACAGCTTAGCACAGACTTACCTGGGGCCCGCCGCTGGTCTCCGCTACTCTGTCTTCAGCCTGGCTGTCACTGTGACAGCCAGGCACCAGGATCCGATCGCAGGGGTGGAGGATTCATTCCCCCTGCGATCATGTGCTCTGCCTGTGACAGATCACATGATCTTAGGGGGAATGATTCCTCCACCCCTGTGATCGGATCCTGGTGCCTGGCTGTCACGGTGACAGCCAGGCTGAAGACAGAGGAGTGGAGACCAGCGGCAGGCCCCAGGTAAGTATGTGTTGCTCATGGGGGGGCGCTCATGGGTGGGGGTCCCGCTTATAGGGGGGGGCCCGGGTGGCACGGGGGCCCGTACTGGGCCCGATTTTTTCTGAAGGCGGCCCTGCTTCCAACACACCCCTCAAGATGTGACACCTGTTTACATGTCACAACAGGGGGCATTACACTATTATTTTTTTTACATTTTGATACCGTTTTGATTGATGGGTCTCCCTTTTGCCAGCACAGTGTAAATGCAATAATAGAGCAACTTCTTCTAGAGCTTCATTAGTGCTAAAGTATTTCCTACACTGCCATGTGTGCTGGGTTGTGGGTAGTATTTGACATAGATGAAAATGCTCTGGACATTTTTAGAACAAATGCTGAACAATTTGAGCTTACCAATATTGCTTTGATTCGGTGTGACGTTTGTTCATTGCCATGTGACAGCCTGGTGAAATCTGTAGACACTACTATAGTGAAGTCTCCTTTTGGCGCAAAAGTAACAAAGGTATGGAAATGGAAAGATTTTGTGATGTCACAGGTTTTCCACTTTAAGTGGGGAAACAGCACAAAGTGTTCACTTTGCACCATATGTGCTATAACCGAGGTGTCAGATACAGAATGAGGTCTTTCCTACAGCAATCTCTGGATCCCCTGACCATCATTGACAGCTATTACTTATTGGTGTCAGTCCAAGCACATGAGCTGATAATTGGTACCTTTGTATTTACCTATTTTAGTTACCTGTTTAAGAAAACATTGCACTATTAACTGTATAAATACTACTGATTGACATCCTCTGTGTCGAAGTCAGTTAATTGGATATTGGCATTTCAAATTGATATCTATCAATCTGATTGTCTATGTCTGCAAATTATGTGAATAGCATGCTATGGCGTGGAGGAGCGCAATTAGCCATAACTCGTGCGAACACTTATACACACATTTACACGAACACATACACTCGTAATTACTTCATATAAAACTAGTTACAACACATAGTTATTTTTAATGAAATGTAGCAGAGTTTATAGTTAAATATTATAATGTTGTATACACTTTAGTAAGATCTAAAGTTTAGGACACAGGAAACATATCATGTCTCGTATCATTCTAATCCCCTATTTATCTGCAGACATCCGGTTCAATCACCAAAAGGATCGCACCTTGTGTATGCTAGCTATTAGAGGGAATAAATGATCATGAATGGTATTGTGTGTGTAATGTAAATAGACCAGTTTGAACTAGTTCTTGGAGGGAAGATTAGTATGCATCTTCTGGAGAGCTGACCCCCACCCTTGGATGGCATCATTTGAACTGGCCAATGACCTGCATTACACTGGACCTTCCTGAAGCCTGAACCTATGGGAATATGCCAAATCATCTGTATTGTTTTTACTGTATCACTGAGTGTATATAAGCAGGGGCTCTGGGACCAACATGCAGTCTCTTTGACCACAGACTTCAGGACTGAATGACTGTATTCAGGATCCAGGGCGCCTGCGAACATAACGACTGTACTTATTTTATTTTGAATTGTTACTCTGCTGCTTATTGCTATTAAATCACATTGTGCTTTGGAACCACATCATTGGAAGTGGACAATCGTTACTGGATAGCGACTAGACGTACATAACACCTGTAACGTTTGACAATATCTTCTCCTATGGTTCACACCGGCCACTACATAAAAGGATTGACTCTGGGTGTTTTTCTTACCTTTGGGAAAGTTTCTTCTAATTTCTCCTCATCTCAGATTGACGTAATGAGAAACTAGTTATAGTGCCCTTTACAGGATCTTTAAAAATAGTTCTACATAAATTAAAAGAGCAGACATAGCACATTGTTAGCAAGTGCTGCTGATCTCTACATATAATTATAGATTTGTATGTGTTTAACTGTCTGCTTTATTAAATATTATGAACTGTTTTATCTAAAAAAAAAAAAAAAAGTTCAATTTTGAAGTATTCTGAAACTCTTCATAATTACTTTACTGCATTAAATAAAACTGCATCACTATAATTTAGAAAGTAGATATCTAATCTCTTTGCAATTATAGACAATTTAATTATGTAGTAAACACCATACTGTGCCAGGGCAATTTCATGGCTGTTTCTCACATACATACCATCACTTTACAATCAAATTTAAAAGTTGTTGTTATAGTGCTAATTAATTAAAAGCTCTGAACAGCAATAGTAATTGTTTGTACTACATAATTACTGGTGCGTGTTGCTTTCATGTAGTCTTGGAGTGCAAGAAAAATATATATATGTAAATGAGGATTGAATTACAGGCTGAGTGGTAATTTTTACTGTCTTTTGGTAGTAGGTAAAGCTTGAAAACTCACTTTTAACATTGTTTCCGGATCATAACTAGGGTACAGCCGGAGCAGAATAAGAACAAAGACAGTAGCTTCATGGTTGTCAAAGAAAAATTCCAGTCAAGCTCTGTTTTTGATCAGTACCATGAGAGATTAAAGTGCATTTGAACAAAAATGAAAGATCAGTCCTGTTTTCCAAAAACTGGAGGCACAAGATGGAGAGTTGCTATAGAAGATTGCAATGTCAAAATGTATTATGCTGACCACTGAGCCCTCTGCCGTGATTACATTTAAATGTCTCAGCAAGGTAGCTATGGGCACTTGGACCTTCAAATGCTATTACACGAGCAGGCTCCAGTGGCATTGCACATTTGGTCCCCCATTGTAGAGACCTGGGGGTAAATGTGTTAACTTCCGATTTTTGCAAGTCGCCGCTATTCAATGAGTTTGCAGGTTAAAATTTTAAGCGGCAATGGCTTTAAAAGCATTGTTTTGCCTTTAAAGCTATTGTCGCTTTAAATTTTCACTGCAAACTCGCCAAATAGCAGCGACTTGCAAAAATTGTAAGTTAATACATTTACTCCCTGATTTCAACAAGGGTGCTTACCGGCTTAGAGAAGAAGGGTTCCACACGATGGACACCTAATATTCATGTACGGAGGTGGAAAATTAACTTTTAAAGCTTTGTTTTTAGAAAGTGGGATTGTTTTTTAAAGATTTAATTTTAGTTTAACATCTTTCTGGATATTCAGGTCACTTCACCTATAAATGTTTTTGACGTAGTATTGTAAGTCTTCTGAACGATTTCTTATTCAGATAACTGATAAAGGTATCCTCTTATTTTTTTATACCAAACCTCTATGTACAGTATGAAGTCTGTACAGTATCCATACATTATGAAGAGATATATGGTTTGCCAACTCATTTAAGGCAGACTGAGTGGGAGCTCTCATGATTAAAGTTATCTTTTAATCTACTAGTTTGTATAAACTCAGAGAGCCAGTCAGCAAGCTGGGTCCGATCTGTGTACATTGTGCAGGCCAGTCAGAGAACTGGGGATGATCTGTGTGTTTTAAAGGAACCAGTCAGAAATCTAGGGGTGGATCTGTGTAAATTGGGGGAGCCAGTCAAATTGCTAAGGATGATCTGTGAGTAGTCAGGGAGCCAGTCAGGGAGCGGAGGGCGGGCCAGTGTAAAGTGCAATATGGTGGCTTACTCTGGGTCAGTCAGTAGGATTGCTCTATAAGCATATATGTGTAAGCTGCAAATAAAACTTGTTTAAAGAGCACTTTGGTCATATACCCCTGAGAGGCTCCAGGCACCTCTCAAAATGGTCTGGACACTGCCGTCCTAGAATAGGGGGCACTGGGGATTTCTTTCCCCAGTACCTCGATGGGCCAATCCAACCTTGCTTCCCACCATTGTCCTGATTCTCATTGGAAATGTAGGCTGTGGTCTGGTTTCAACCTCCTCAGAAAATGTGTGAAAAAACAAGTCCTTTTGAAGGAGGAGAAATGTTCTGCGGCACCGCAAACCACGGGTCCACAAAACAAAATCTAATTTTTGCATGTGGGTGTAAAAGGGGCACATACATTATAAATAGCATATATCTGTCCAGCTCCTCCCATAAGCACATTTTTGCACCCTTGCAAATGTTGATATGTAATATGTAAACGTTTTTGTACTAGCTATCCCCTACTGTGACAGGATGGACCGCCTATGCCACCATTTCTGTTGTTGCTGGGATCCGGCTGGGCTTACTTTGCCACCGTTCCCTTTCTTTATCCCAATTGCACACTCGCTGTATTAGGAGGGGCATACAATGCTGCCACCACTGGACTCCTTAATGGCTTCCAGAACCACGTTTCTTTTGGGTAACTGTCGCTGCTAGTGCACCCCCTTGCTGGTGCACCTGTGCTGGTACCCCTGACCTCTTCCTATAGATCAGGGTTGCTGTGGATGGATCCCCCCTGGCCTATCACACTGGCCAGAGCTGCTGGGTGGCGGGCAGAACAGTGGTACTGCAAAGCTGGGTCCAAATCTCAGAACAGCCGGAAACGGATTAGATTTGGGTCGAATCTGTAGGTCACAGAAAATTACAGCAGGGAAGAAGTTGTCAAGTAGGTCTTGAAGCAAGTGATGTTTATATAGCTCAAGTGTCCTGACAAGGACAGTTCACACTGGTTGATGGTACCAGTGATCAGAAAATCAGATGGAACAATAATGATATATTTCAGTACAAACCAGTGCTGTTTTATACAGTTTTGGACACAGCCTAGCAGGGGGTTAGCCAGACCCCTGAACTCTTTGCTGGCCTCAAAAAGTCTGAGTTATTTTTAGTATCAGGATGCAATATTTTTCCAAAAACATGGATTTCAATGCTATTTATACTTAACAAATTGTACACTTATCTGTGATATCCTATATCACATGCTGTTTACAATGTTCAAAAGGTGGCTAGATCCATAGATGTGAACATTGGTTTGTCTATTCTGTCCAATTAGAGCTGGGGGTAAATGTATCAATATGCGGGTTCTTCAACACCCGTGTGTTCAGCCTCTTCCGCAATTAAATTTCAAGCGGCGCTACATTGTAAAGGAAAGTTAACCCTTTACAATGCAGCGCCGCTTGAAATTTAATCGCGGAAGAGGCTGAACACGCGGGTGTTGAAGAACCCGCATATTGATACATTTACCCCCTGGTTTCACAATTTAATGTATTGCAAAAGTCAGGCAGCTCTCACTTGGGGTCCAGACCCATATGTTTTATACCTCTAAGACTCATCAAAAGTAAGAAGCATTCTGGTTGCTTGTGAGATTAGTTGCTTTTGGTCAAAATATAGAAATCATACCTCATTTTTATGTACTACTGGAACAAGTGCTACAATTGTTTTCTTTCCTTTTGGTTTTCCTGTGCCGCATCCTGAACATGCATGCATATGTGTTTAATAACATTTATTCAATGCACAAATTACAATCTGTTTTTTCTTAAATGCGCTCTTTGATGTTTCCATCTCCCCTGGTCCGTGTGGACTAATGACATAAAGCACTGTTTTGAAGAAGAACATTTCCTAGATTAATAATCATTGTGGTTTGCTGCCTAGTGGGTCACTCTAAAATCAGGGCAATTTACTTTTTTGTGGTTTTCCACTTGATATTTTAATCGCTTGGAGGTTATGCTGTCGGTAACATTTTCTTGTTTGCTTATTGCCTGCTTTCTGTCATCGAGCTGCACTCAGAAGATTTTGTGGTAAAATTGATCTTTTTTTGTACGTCATAAAATAAAATTTTTATATTCTCTTTTGAAGACTGTTATGAATACAGCCTGCAGATGCAATTACTTTATGTTTCATTGTAGCTGTTCTCTTTCCATTGTGACACCACATTTAGGCATGTTTTACAGAAGTGAACATCTCTTTTGAACTGGGCATACACAACTTATTACATCGGTTCATATGTTTAACTTTTTTTAATCTAAATAATAGAGAATTAGATTACAAGGCTGTATTAAACTGCATACTGTTGATGCTCTTCTCTTCTGCACAATAAACCTCTTATAACACGTCAAACTTATCACTCTAACATTGAAAATAAAGACCAGACACTGTTATAAATTTGCAAAATAAATCAAAAGTGTACATACATCAGGCACCAATCTTTAACCACAGCAGAGATGAGGCACTTTTCCTTCAATATACCAATAAATCTGCCGGCTTGTTCGTTTAACTAGAACTCAAAAGAGCATACCATAGGGTAACATGTAAAAAAATATACACTTTCTAATCACGAAAAGTCATTCCAACACCATGTGAATAATATTTAAGGAACACCAAAAAGGGCAGCAGATCTGTGAATCTTCTGTGACACCTTGACCCCAATGGACATATGCTTACAGTGTTTCCACTTTAAAAGAGCCTTCAGAAATCCTTCACACTCTATTTCCTCCCCCTTTCCTTCTCTTGGAGGTCACAGCATTCTCCGTTATGCGTGTAAATAAAATAAAAACAAGAAGAATCTAGCGCAACATTGTTTTACTTCTTGTATAAACTTTTTAAAAAACAAATGATCATATATAAAACTAATAAAAACAATCCTTCAATGAATATGTCAGGGACTCATACCAGATGAGGACAGAACACAGGCATAGATCACACAATGCTCCAAATCTGTTCCACATCCAGGTCGGTCCCCGCTATCGTTGCCAACGCGTTTCAACTCCCTCTGAGTCTTTCTCAAGGCTGGTATCAGCCTTGTGAAAGACTCAGAGGGAGTTGAAACGCGTTGAAGGAAAAGTGCCTCATCTCTGCTGTGGTTAAAGATTGGTGCCTGATGTATGTACACTTTTGATTTATTTTGTTGTGATATATAGAAAGGAGAGAACCCTTTCAAGTGTGTACATATTGGGTGACAGATCTTAGGGAGCGCTGTCAGTACTCAATCCAAACATTTTAATAACTGTTATAAATTTGGCAATAAGGTCACAGTTTAATTATAATTATAATTTAAAACGGGTGTTAGTGAAAGCAAAATGTGAGTTCAGCTAAACTAATACTAAATCAAAACGAGTTGATGGCCAACTGGCCCGGAATCCACTAAAACCAAGGATGAAAGCCCTTAACAGTGAATGGCTTAACCCGACGTCAGAGAAACAACTCCCCCTCTGGACCCACAATGATGTGCCCACACAGACAGGTCAAGAGGTTCCCCATACAAAGAACTACGAGCCAAAGCACCTCAAAGTCACACATGCCAATGTCGTTAATATCACAGGTAGCAATGTACAGAATTGCAAAACAATAGAAGGGTATGTGGTCCAAAGAAGGAGTGAAAGCAAATGACAAACAATCAGAGTCAGGGTCAAGACAATTATACTATCTAATTTAAAACCCACATTCCAGCGGAGACAGAGCACTAAAATGTTTAACAGGTCATATACAACCTCGGAGTCATTAGTTGGTCAGAACTGCCCTATGCCATTATATTCGGATATATAGTACCACATGCTGGAACATCCTGTATGTCAGGGCTGGCAAAAGTAGCAAAAAAAAAATTTCCCTGAGGGGCATGCATATTTTTACAGATAAAAGGGGGAACCAAGACATTTGGGACACCGATGCACTACACCCAGACGTGGACAGTCTCTGAAGAAAGCACATGCCATGTAGTTATGTTTTAGGCTTCACTAGCCCATATAAGCAGGCATATATTAAATTACCTTCGCATAATTCAGAAGAATTTACCTGAGAAAACAGTCATATCTATAAGTATCATGCAGAAATCGATAATCACCAGTTAATCAGAAGCTGCAAACTTCCTATAGTAAATACACACCCACAGAAGTTGCTGAATCTTCACCCAGACCACGACTGACCCGAGAGATGTTGGAGTAATTGGACAACAACTGAAGAGCTGCAGGTCTCCTACCTATACATAAATCTCTAGTCACACCTTTATTTACAGCTGTGAGATGCTGAGAAAGAGTTTATCTCCCAGGCTACAAATCTATAGCCACATAGATGCACTGTGGGCACTGTGCTTTAACAGTGGGAGGAAATTTCCGATCTGTCGGAAGTTTCACATACCAGTCTTACTAATGAATTTGACAGCTGGGAATTCACCTTGACTTCTCATTCATATTACTTGTTTTTTTCCCGGATGTTTTCTTGTTTGATGGAAATAACAAGTTGTTTTCTGTGCAAAAAAAATCACTTTCATTCAACAAATTGTTACAGGTTCATTCTCATCATCTTTCTCATCTCTTGAAAAATGCATCCAACTGTTACAAATACTAAATATAATGAGAGAGAAAGAGAGAGGGAGAGAGAGAGAGAGAGAGCAGAGGAGAGAGAGGGAGATAGTGGAAGAGAGAGAGAAAGAGAGAGAGTGAGAGAGAGAGAGCAGAAGAGAGAGAGAGGGGGGAGAGAGAAAGAGGGAGAGATAAAGAGAGAGAGTGAGAAGGAGATAGAGCGCGGAAGAGAGAGGGATAGAGAGAGCTGAAGAGAGAGAGAGAGAAAGAGAGAGAGAAAGAGAGAGAGAGAGTGAGAGAGTGGAAGAGATAGGGAGGGATGGAGGGAGCGAGAAAGAGGGAGAGAGAGAGAGGGGGAGAGAGCAGAAGAGAGAGGGAGAGAGAGAAAAAGGGAGATAGAGAGTGGAAGAGAGAGGAAGAGGGAGAGAGAGAGAGTGAGAGAGAAAGTGGAAAAGAGGGAGAGCAAGAGAACTGAAGAGAGAGGAAGAGAGAGAGAGAGAGAAAGAGGGAGAGAGAGAGCGGAAGAGAGAGGGAGAGAGAGAAAGTGGGAGAGAAAAAGAGAGAGGGAGAGAGAGAGAGAGAGAGGGAAAGAGAGGGAGAGAGAGAGAAAGAGAGAAAGCAGAAGAGAGAGGGAGAGCAAGAGAGCTGAATAGAGAGAGAGAGGGAGAGAGAGAGCGAAAGAGAGAGGGCGAGAGAGAGAAAGTGGGAGAGAAAAAGAGAAAAAGAGAGAGGGAGAGAGAGAGAGAGAGAGGGAAAGAGAGGGAGAGAGAGAGAAAGAGAGAAAGCAGAAGAGAGAGGGAGAGCAAGAGAGCTGAATAGAGAGAGAGAGCGGAAGAGAGAGAGAGAGCGGAAGAGAGAGAGAGGGAGAGAGAAAAATAAAGAGAAAAGCAGCCATATATTACAGTTGTTTATAGCCTATCTACTTGTGAGCTTGAGAGGCCATTTAAACATTAAAAACTTGTGCCTATATAATAAAAAATAGTAATAATAAATATTTATTTATTTATTTTTTTATTCAGCACATTTCTCCCAATAGGAGTCAAAGCACTTGGTGGTGGCGTTTGGCAGAATAAGCTGAGGTTGAATACCCTCTGTGACTGGATCACTTATAAGTAACTTATGGTATAAATGTATTTAAAGGAAATAGTGCAGGGCGCTTCTTTACATAATTGCAAATGCACTTATTTTTCACATTATGTATATTTTGGTAAGGGAAATCTTTATTTCTGAGACCAGGGAAGAAACTTGTTTCTTTTAACTTTGCTAGAGGAAATGCACTCATGTCTGAGATATATGTTTGATTTCTGATAAGCATTTATTTGAGGAAGCCTGTGTGTAGTTTCTAGAGGATGTCCTCATTAAGGCTACATAAGTCTTTTCAATGTGAGTGACCAACACTTGAACACACCACAGGAGGTCGTTACTGTGAGTTCCTGAGTGGCCTTTGTTAACAGTGTTAGAACACTGAATCTGAATATTGTAAACATCACATGATGTAGGATCACAGATAAATGTAAGTTGTGTTAAGTATAAATTACATTTAAAATCTAAGAACATCCTGAGATCTGATGGAAGTCTGAGGAAATCAGTTTGATGTGGAAGCTAAATTGTGTTAGATGCAGGATTAGAGTATATCCTGATGTTAATGTTTGAACTAAATATTGCAGTCTGTGCAGCGTGTTCTCTGGGGCTGGCTTACCCCCTGCCAAGACTAGTCTCTAAAACTGTATAAAAAGAGATCCCTTGTACACTGAGATGTTCCATCTGACCTGACCACTGATACCTTTAATCAGTGGAACTGTCCTTGTCAGGACACTTGAGCTAAATAAACATCACTCTGCTTCAAGACCCTGCTTGACAACTTCTTCAATATTGCTGTATTCCTGTGACCTACAGATTAGACCCTAAATCTAATCCGTCCTCCGGATGTTCTGTAGGTTGGACCGAGATCCTAGTATCACCGCTCTGCCCACTACCCAGCAGCCCTGGCCAGGGTGATAGGCCTGGGAGGGATCCATCCACAGCACCCTGATCCATAGTAAGTGGTCAGGGGTACCAGCCCAGGTGTACCAGCATAGGAGTACACTAGCAGGGACAGTTACCCAGAAGGAACATAGTTCTGGATGCCATAAATGAGTCCAGTGGTGGCAGCAGGCTCCTCCTACTGTGACAGGAGGGGCGTATTCAGAATAACAAAAAGGGATGGTGGCAAAGTAAGCCCAGCCGATTCCCAGCAATGACAGAAAGGGTGGCATAAGCAGTCCATCCTGTCACACCACCCCCCCTTGTATGATTAGTGAGAGTTAGGGGATAATAGGCGAGCACGAGAAGACAGTGGTAAAAGCCTAGTTTTTAATGCCCCTAGGATTTCACTGTCTAGTGTGTGGAACTTACCTGGGTGTCTCAAGCCAGGTGAGTCCCTTCAATGTGTCCATGGCTCTCCAGCGATTTGGGAGCAATTCACTGCCAGATCCTTGATTGCTGGGATGGGAAGCCAATCAGGGCTTACCACCCAGCCATTTGAATTTTTGGCAGGGTGGTGTTTGTCAGTCCAACAGCACAGAGGAAGAGTGCAGGGCATTGCGGAATGTCCGTCGAGAGAAGAGTGGCTGAAGCAGCAAAGAGCAGTGTCAGGGAGCCCTCACAAGGGCTGAGCGTAACCCTGCCAAGAAGACATTGGGATCAACAGACTTCTGTGAGAGAGCCTTGAAGACAGCGGCAGTTGAGGGACCGACAGCCCAGGTAGCGGTGGACACCTGAAGAAGGGCCGTGCCAGGTAATACCCCTCCTGGGGCAGTGACCACTCCCAGGCCTGCGCCTGCATACCTCCCTACTTTTCTCAATATACATGGCACTAAGAGTGCAAGGCCCTGCATTATAGTAGAGAACAAGGCCCTGGCATCATTAGGAAGGCAAAAGGCCCTGGCCCCAATAGGGTTTATAAAAAAGGAGTACCTTGCATCAGGCCCTTGCTAAGTTGGACACTAGGCTCGTTTAGCATTAGAAGGGTACAAGGCCCTGGCCCCAATAGTTATTATAAAAGAGGAGCAACTTGCCCAACGGCATAAAATTCCTAGTCAAGCCGGCACTAGGGCGTTGTGGCAGTAGAGGTTTGCAAGGTCACGGAGCAGTAAGGGTTGAGTAGCAGTATATAGCATCAGATGGCTGGAGATAGAGTACTTCAGGCTTAAGGACTGTGGCAGCTAAGATAGGAGTAGCCTGTGGAGTCAAATAATACCTGGCTTAGCCTGAGTTGAGTTGACACTGGCTTGTGATGGTTAGGTAGTATCCCCATAGTGAGACCGCGCGCAGTCTGATTCCCCTGTATGGCACAGAAGTGGCCATATGTGTGATGGTTGCTTCAAGGTACTGTACTACTCAGTATCGCGTGTACCCCCGGTGAGTAATTGTTTTTAAGGAACCAGGAGTCAGTCCCCCATTGAAGGTAGGCTCTGATATCATAACCCTGTTTTTGGGCCCCTGTAGCTCACTACTCTTGTGAGTTCCAGTAGTGCAAGCTACTGGTTCAACTTGGGTGTCTGATTCTGAGTTCCGGAAGGTTTCCTGGCGTTCGAGTTGAGGTGCCTTGAGTGTCCAGCCTGAGTTCTGGCCGTGTCCACTGACAGTTCCAGTTGAATTGCCTCTGTAGGGTGCTGGTTCAGTGGGCCCTGAACAGGCATTAGTGCGGTTGAGCCTGGGTACTGAGTGATGCCTCGAAGTCGGTGGAAAGAGCAAGTCTCCCAGTAGTCTACAGGGAATTGTCACCTGGGTCACCAGTGGGTATGATAGAGGGGTGCTTACAGGTGTGGTCCACAAGGAGGCAGGATTGTGGCTGATTAAGCTAGTTGATTAGTGCAGTACAATACACTCAGCTATAATCCAGATTGCACGCATAGGACAGTTTGTTCCTTGAGTCTTGCACGTGCTAGTAATGCTTGCATAGTCTGGGTGGCCTATTGCAGCGGTTTAGCGACAGAGATTCGTTGTGGCTAGGGAACTGCTTTCTGTAATCACATCTACAAGTATCATTAACGTGGAGAACTGAACGGCCCTCCCCAGATGAGTAAATGTAGATTACCCTGCGACCCTCAAAAGGTAAGTAGCGACCTCCAGCAGGAGTCTTTCTGTGTGGAGGTTACGTTCCCCTTTGCCAGGTCAGAATAAACGCAGCTGTTGCCCACAGAGGTGACTGCTGTGTCTCCCTCCTGGTGGGCAGATGGATCAGCAATAACAGGACTTGTATATTCACAAGTCGCAGGGTAGGCGCTAAAGAGGAGTTCATCTCAGGAGCGTTTGGTCCTAGCCATCCCTCAGGATCAGATGAGCCTTGGGGTGTTAGAGCAGGAGAGTGTGGGTGCT
Organism: Mixophyes fleayi; assembly: GCF_038048845.1. Lineage (NCBI taxonomy): Eukaryota > Metazoa > Chordata > Amphibia > Anura > Limnodynastidae > Mixophyes > Mixophyes fleayi. Next base: position 37,539,322 of record NC_134406.1, read on the forward strand.
TCTTTCTGTATGTACCTCTACAGCTGGAACAATGATCTCATCATGCCTTATGGGAGGAATTGCCCTGGTTATTGTGCAATGAGGCAAATTTTTTTACTTGATATTGTCTATAGAGTCACAGAACTCTACAGTTTACAGGTTTCTCCAACTTCTAGGGAGTTAGACAATCGGTCAGGATGAGGAAGTGGGGAAGATTGGTGTCTCAGGAGAAGGCAGCATGTGATTGGATCAAAGCTGTAGCTAGCCAATCAAGTGTCACCTTCCTCAGAAGATGTCATGTTCCCCTTTCAGATCTCATCATTTACACTAACTGTGCAGGAAAACCCTTAAAGTGTCCCCAAATATATTCATTTGCAATATTAGAAACTTTTACGTTACACATTTCTAATGAAATTCATGAGGGCCTGATGGTTCTGAAAGTGTATGTGTCCCAGGGACGACTTGCACTTATATGTGTAAAGAGCTTTAAATCAGGTCTATGCCCTACCTTCCACATAGTCATCACCCAAAAATATAAAAAGATAATTATTTGTGAAAGCAGTGGGAAATTACATTGTAATGCCAAGGAGTGTCATCATACCTAGGACAGGGTTGTTTAGAAGATCTATTGAATGCCATCTCAGAGCCGCTGGGTCCAATGGGTTCAACTTTCATTGCCGTCAACTGTCATTGAAGTTGCCATCTTTGTTTCTGCTTTGTTGATCTTCCCTGCCTCCTTGGTGGCAACAACTGCTGTCAAACATGGGGAGCAACTGTACTGTATTGTGATTCCAGCCAGGAGCATGATACTTAAGATAAACCCCAGGTACTCAGCATAAATACAAGAGTGCCTGTGCAGCACAAAAGCAAAAGCCACCTCTAGTACCAGAAAATAATGGAGATCCAATTATGATAAATGGTGCAGGACAGTTATGGATGCCAACAGCTGACTGGTTTAAGATTAATACAATGACTGTTTAATGTATCATATCTCCACCTCACACTCATCTCCTCATTCCAACCATACCAAACCACCAGTAGCTGTACAGAAATGGCAGTTGCCAATGACCACTTTATTATTGACAGCTGATAATACTGCTACCTTACAGTAGCCGCATGCACTTTCCCCCACAACCAGCTACCATATATTTCATGTCTTCCCCACATATTTAGATTGTAAGTTCATTTGCGAAGGGCCATCTTTATCTTCTGTTTCATATCATTGTATGTCATTTGTGTTATGATCCCCTCAATGTACAACGTTGAATAATATGTCAGAGCTTTATAAATAAAAGATAATCATAATAAGGCCTGGGTGCATTGTTTGCACATAAGTTGGCCTAGTCAGCAGTATTTGCCAAGTGGAATAGTGGTCGTTTGACAGAAAGTAAGAGTTTTTGAGGTCTTCAATGTGCTGGGAAACACAGGAGATCGTGCAGGGTTGGACACATCCAAAAAGTGAGCTCTAAAATGCCGCACATAACAATATTGTATTTACTCACATATGCTGTGGAAGATGCATCCAGCTCTGCACAAGCATATGCAGCAGGTTTGTGATAGGTGTAGTTACACCCAGCCAGGGCATAAGCACAAGAAAATGAGTTTGATTCCCGACCATGGACTTATCTTTGTGGAGTTTGAATGTTCTCCCCGTGTTTGCCTGGGTTCCCTCCCAGAGCTCCGGTTTCTCCGGTTTCCTCCCACACTCGAAAAACATACTGGTAACTTAATTGGCTGCTATTAAATTGCCCTTAGTCTCTCTTGGTCTGTGTGTGTGTATGTTAGGGGATTTAGATTGTAAGCTCCAATGGGGCAGGGACTGATGTGAATGAGTTCTCTGTGGAGTGCTGCGGAATTAGTGGCGCTATAAAAATAAATAGATGATGATGATGATTGTCACGAACAGCACTCACTTGAGTCTACGTGATGCAGGTGTGACACAGGGTTAACCAAATCACAACCACCTGGGGGTATATTTACTAAACTGCGGGTTTGCAAAAGTGGAGATGTTGCCTATAGCAACCAATCAGATCCTAGCTGTCATTTTGCAGAATGCACTAAACAAATGAAAGCTAGGATCAGATTGGTTGCTATAGGCAACATCTCCACTTTTTCAAACCCGCAGTTTAGTAAATCTAGCCCCTGGTCTGTTTAAAATGATTAAATCCTTCCCTATCTATACCAGCCACTAGCTTTGCGATACTAATTATACCACCATCAAGGTTTTTTCTGACAAGAGATGACACTCTTATTTAGGAAGCCTTCAGTTCTCCCTAACATTAATCTAACACAATTTACTTTTTATCAGAGTTCACATAAAACCTCAATGTTCTCCTTGTTTCAATTTTGTAGCGTCTTGACCAAACTGTCGCGGGAATTCGTAAGAACACAGAGACTAGAACTTATTAAGTGTAATTTAATATGGAAAATACATCCACAATGCTTAAGATAAAAGGATAATAAAAGACATACAAATATAGTGCAATTGTTTCTTATAAAATAAAAAGGATAAAACACAGAATTGATACCTCACTTAGAATCAAGTTTCTGGTGCTGGGAGAAGCAGAGAAAAATGGAACCTCTTCAATCAAATGACTCCCTCAGAGTGAACCACGAGTTACATTTTCAATGCAGTTTTAAAACCAAGCTACAGGACCCACAGCCCCCCTTCCTGTGACCTTATTCAGCTTGAATCTGTCATTACCATACAACCCTGTCTCTGCAGTCGGCATGTCTGGGGCCTCCCAAACAGGTGTTAGATTTCATTGTTTTTCGAGAGATATCCTCAAAGGCTTTCACATTTGCGTCCTGCCATAAATGGTATAAGGTGCTATCCTTATCTACCAGCCCCCTCTGGGTAGTTTACCATACACAAAACCCATTGATCTAACAGCTTCTAAGAGAACCATGTCACACTATTTCTAGGAAGTAATTCACAGACATATATTTGCAGATTTATGCCTAAGAATTAGCTTGCACATGACACCTCCCAGTTCTAGAGGGTGGCATATTTTAAAACTGAATTCCTTTTGTCTATACAGTATTACATATAGGCTATATTAGCCCATGGCCTCATTGAGCCAGACCACATGCTGAGCGGTACCTAAAAGTCTATTCACGTGTCACAAATAGTCTAGATCTCACCCCGGGAGTCCTTTGAATTGCCCCCAGGTGACACTTATATCTGTTCACACTGGGGTGTGCAAAGCCATCAAACACATTTTCATCCGACTCTGCGTCTTTAACTGTTACACTAACTTATCAATGGATTCATTTGATACAACCTATTTACACTGCAGTTATGAATTATCCCTTATAAATAACTGCAAGCTCTCTATGTTCACGACAATGATGTACAAAGGTAAGTAGCAAATAAATGAATTATAAATAGTCATATAATATAGGCACAGTCAATGAAGAAAGAACCTATCTGCTTCAAAGGGATTAACCAGCCAATCAGAAGTGGCTTGTTAGTGCTGGCGACCATTATCATGCCTTAAAGCTGGTGTAATTGCACGAGTGATATAGCTACTGACAGGTGTATATACATCTCCGTGCAGGGTATGCCACTGCTTACAATTACGCGAATATTCCCTTGCCGTACTAGGACTGCTTTTGACCTCCCATTCCCTCCCCCATTCTGCCTCTCCAAGAGTAATCAAGAACATTCTGCCTACAAACTTATGTGTACGCCCTTTTCTATGGCACAGTTCAAATATGCATATTTTACACTAATACAATGGAAATATGCCCAACCCAGCATGAGCCTAATAATGTACATGCGATGAGTTCTCTTCAAAGTCTTATTAAAGATATTCAAACTTTTTTAACCCTCACCACATTGTGCCAACATAAAAGTCCATGGGGTATATTTACTAAACTGCGGGTTTGAAAAAGTGGAGATGTTGCCTATAGCAGCCAATCAGATTCTACTTATTATTTATTTAGTACATTCTACAAAATGACTGCTAGATTCTGATTGGTTGCTATAGGCAACATCTCCACTTTTTCAAACCCACAGTTTAGTAAATATACCCCCATGAATGTTATCAAGAAGCATTTCACATAAAGAAAACGTCCTACTATTTCTCAGTTTCTCTACTGAGGGCAATTATGTGCTGATTTTAGTTAAGGAAACCCAAGCTTTGACTTTTTTTCAGTCACACTGAGTGTTTTTTTTTATCAGGAAATGTTGTATTTTGCTGATAAGGGTTGTTCCCTAAGATATTATTGTTTTATGATTATGTGCAAAATTGGAACAACAAATCCTTCGTCAAGAAATTCTTATACATAATTAAGACCTTTGAAGGTTATACAAAATGTTCACGATAATGGAAACTGTATGATCCAAGTGTAAGATCGTGGATGTAAAAACAAGTGCACGATAGCATTACTTGCTGCTGACAAAATTGTTTATTTATTGATCCAATTCAGTCATATGACAGACAAGAAAGAAAATACAAATCTTCCATGTTTCCTTGCAAGATGACTCATGATATCGGCTCAATAGTTCTATTTTTGGTCAATGAATTAACAGCTATTATTATCACATATTCCAATTAAAATATGTTTTAAGTGTATCAAAGAAGTGCAAATTAGTTCAATTTGTTTTGGTTTGTTTGTTTTCACATTGTTTGTTCTAAACTGGAACTATGAAAGACAGTCTTTTCCATTTTGAACTGTTTAACCAAAACGCATAGAAACTCAATCTTTACTCAATTGTTTTTCACATCCAGGAAAATGTAAGATGAGGAAAACCACTGAAAATTTCCCAAACCCATAGAAATATAAGGAGAAAACACATACATATTTTAAATGCCAACATTGGATTATTTCATTAAACAGTCTGTACATGTGAAGTGTCTGCTCAGTGTAAATTTCATTGAATTATGCCAAAAGTATAGTAAATAGAATGTTAACGTAAGAAGAAAAAAATGAAACTTTTCTTAATCTTAGCAAACATATCCAGACCGATATACTGTATGTATGGTCTCTTCTACATTGTATATTGATAAAATTAGAATTTCTGTATTGTATTGAATACTTGAGAGAAGAAATCTGCTGTACAGCACTATGGCAGTACAAATCACTGTATATGAGTAACTTTGGTGATGTAATTACAGTCATTACAGACTCGGACTGTGTGGGATAAAAGTAATGTAAAATCAGGGACGTGGGCCAAGTTAAACACAATAGGGAATGAAAAGACCATGCAAAACAATGTAAGTTCTGGGAAAGTGAATCAGGGAATGTAAAGTGAGGGTTTGACTGAAGAAGATTATGTGAGTGGTCGGGAACAATTTACATCAATTACACAAGCACCAGAGTGTATCATTTGTCTAAAACAAACATGCTTCATTTGTATACAGGCAAACTTTAAAACAATTACTGTATGGTAAGTTACATAAGTTAAATACTGAATGTTTTTTCGTGTAGCACACAAATATCAACTTTAAATTTCAGTGTACAAATAAGCTATCACGTATTTGTGTGCTACATGAAAAAACAGCCAGTATTTAACTTATGTGCAAAACAGAATACTAATTTGCACCCCTTGCATTGTAACATGGTTTTGTCCAGGAGACTGAAATAAGAAGTTTCTCAAGTTAAGATCCTTAATGAATCAGGCCCCTAGTGTGGTTCAATTGCTACTTAACAACTTTACAGGTTTAGACCCTCTTTAATTCATAATAATAGGATTAGACATGAGGATACTACATTTTATCTATGTAAATAGACATAGTGTCCAATAGTTTTATTCTTTTTAATCTGTTTTTTTTCTATTGGTTCAATCTGTTTAACTAAAATGATTCAAATTGTAAACTTCAAGTGTTTTTTACTTCCCTTCCTGTAGATATACATGTACAGGAAGTGAGCATGTTCATGTACATGTGTACTTTGAACCATGCTTCATTAACTTCCACCAACCCTTCAAAATACAGAGTGATATAAAGTTATATCGTATTTTACAAATGCTCTTTATTATCTTATGATTTATGTAACTTTTCATCTTCAACTTTTCTCTTTAAATTTACTGCAGACATCCAGGTCACTCAAAGCAATTTCCATCTAACATATTACAAAAATAAATAAACCATTTTTTTAATCATTATAAGACTGTGCTACATTTAATTTTGTATATGTCCAGTTTTAAAGATCCAATTGTGTAGGTGGAATTACTCTGGAACTAAGTGCTTACAATCTATATTGGACTTGTTAAATTGAATGTATTATCCGGCAATACCTCTTATCTATCAGAGGTGCTGTTATTGTGCCTTGCTTCTTCTTACTATTAGGGGTTAACCTGCTGCACTAATTAATCGCCTACACCTGGTGGATCCCTATTTATATCTGCCTCTCAGAGTTACCTGTGCTTGTCATTGTTGTTTTGTTGCTGTTCCTTATTAGTGTGCTCTCCTGCTTCTCCTGTTCTCTGGGACTTCTACATGCTGCTGCTGACATCTCTGTACTGGATCTCTCTCCACTCAGTCATTCCACCTGCATCAGCTGTATTCCTTATTGCTGCCAGTTTTCAGCTTCACTCAGAAATCCTTGTTCAGTATCTGCAATACTTGGTTCATACCATTCCCTGTATTCTCTGGTTTATACCTGTTCAATAAACATCTAATGCTTTCATCATATTCTGGGCTCCATAGCTGGAATGTCCAGTTTTCTGCATTGAAGCGTGACAAGTGGTTTCTATAAGTAGATCTACATCCTGGCCTATTTAACAGGAGGTTTTAGCTCACTGAACTCTGAAATGCAATGAGAGAAAGCATGTGTTTGTAAGAGGCCTGCGGTCAGACATGACTGGCCCTTGCAATAGCGCAAGCAATCTAGGAGGTTGGAGAGGTAAGGTTAAAGTCACCAAATGAAGGCTTATCCTGCTGAGCAGAACAGCCGGGTCACATAGGGCCCCGTAAGTTCAGTTAGTTTATGGCCACATCACTAGCAGACAGATGATAGTGGTCATCTACCAAACACATTTATGGGCATGTCTGATAATAATCCAGTTTAATTTCTATTCATTCATTGTCAGGCATCACGGTTATTTTTGGGCTATGTATCCTGCAATATAAGGACAATTTGGTGATCGCACGGATGTGATCAGCTTTAGAAACTAGTCGGTTGACAGACAGATCGGCAAAGCTGAAAGCTCCGTAAAATGATTGCTATTGGTCCTGGTCTGGCCAAGTTTGTTATAATAACACTGAGGGACTACTATTTATCATTATGCTGCAATTTACTAGCCACTTGGAAACTGCACACAATTCATATCATATAATTTTACAGCATCAGCAGTAGATTATTTCCAAGCAAAACACACCCAATTGTACTGGCATGGGGTTTCCTAATAGCACATTACTTCCATTCAAAGACCTTTCCATGCTGTCTTTTTCTCATTTTATCTAATAATAACTGTATAGATCAGCAATAGCAGACGCCAAACCAAATGCCACACAGATAAATTCTAAAAAGGGCAGGACCTTCCATTACAAGAATGAAGACAGTTTTAATTCAAAGATCAATATATTGTTTCCAATCTTCAAAGCCCTGTGTAGGTTTCAGAATCAATCCTTTTTATACTAAAATGCTTACAGTTAACTACATAAAATCTTTTAATGTACATAAGTCATTAAAAGCTTCTTTAAAAAGCACTTGTGTAGGCAGGGACAGCGGTTGAAGATTTTTCTCATTATGCCTCCTTTGACATTATTTCTTTTCACCATAGTGCTTGATTAGAAGGGTTTAATACAATATGCGTCATGTCCTAAGTGTTCTAGTTTACTAAAATGTTCCGTAAAAAGCCATCAACTTTCTGCACAGGGTTCATGATGCTGTAAGTACAGTGACAGACATACAGCTATTATCCTCACAACCAGGACCTGATCAACTATTAGGCTGATCAGGCACCAGCCTGGGGCGCAGGGTCCGAGGTGGGCGCGGCGCTGCCGACATTTAATTTTTTTAAAACTTTTATGTTCTTAAAATGGAGCACTCCGTGGCTGTCTATCATTGGGGCCAACCCTGGTCCAAAGGGAACGGCCCCGACTGTCACTATGAAGACAGGCAGCCTGACAGCAAATCCCATGCTGTTAGCTGCCTGTCAGTGCAGCCACGGAGCTCCTAATCAAGTCTCGCGAGATTTCCACATCTCACGAGCCTTGACTAAGCATTCTCTGCCCCTTCACTGACAGGCAAGTGGATTTCCTGCTAGCTGTTTGTCATAGAAGGATGACTGCTGTAATGCGGTAAGTGAGTTGAGGAGGAGGGGTGGCAAAAATAGCTGCAAGGTTTGTGTGTGTGTGTGTGTGTGTGCAAAAATAGCTGCGGGGGGTGAGAAAAATAGCTCCAGGTGGGAGAATGGATGCAGGATGGGAGGTAAGTAATATTGCTGTGGGGGGGACGACAATGGCTGCAAGGGGTTTAATTAAAATGACTTAAGGGGGGTGAGGACAATAGTTGCAGTGGGGGTAATGGATGCAGGGTGGGAGGTATATTATCCTAGGGTGGCCAGAACCCTTAGTCAGGCCCTGCTCACAACTATGCTTTATTATAGATCCTATGTGATTTTGTTTATTAGTGTCTAGTCTGCACCAATTCTTTTGTTCTGTATTTTAACACTCTGCAATGGATAAAGGGGACCTGTCACCAGGGAGGCAGTTTGTTTCCAGTTTTATTTTTAAACTACATGCTGATGGAAGTACAATAGAAAAAAATACATTCCCTTACCCTCTTACATTTAGTAGGTCGGATGTCTAGTATCAAATGTGCACAACAATCTAATCACTGAGCTGAGTAGCTATATCTCTGCTCAGCTACCAACTTAATGCCAGTCATCTAGGACAATAAGGAGCACTGAAAGCAACAATTACAACAGAGAGGGTGGAGATGGAGAAATAGAGTCCTACCCAGCATACTAGTCAGACTGATTAGCATACTGGTCAGGCTGCTTAGCATACTGGTTAGACTGCTTTGAATACTGGTCATTCTGCTTGCCGGATGATCTCTTGCATGTATTGAAGGGGGCAGGGGAAAATAAACTTTTTGGTTTGCATTAATTTTTTAAAAAAATCCCCCAAGTGACAAGAAAGGTGTAGGATTTATTAAAACGGAGTGATGAAAATGCACATAGTAACATATGTACTTCAACAGTGTGCTGTCTCTAACATTTGCAAATACATGGGTCCATGCACAAAGCATTGAAAGGCTGGAAACTATTATGAGTGCTCCCGTGCTATCTCCCGTGCTGCCCCCCTTCACTGGAACTACCTCCCTCGCTCCATTCGTCTCTCACCCAATCTGTGCTCCTTCAAGCAGGCACTTAAAACTCACCTGTTCCTTACGGCCTACCAACCATCCACTTAACCTCTCACCTCTACTGGTTCTCCCCTGCCCCCTTTCTCTCTCCCCGCTGCTTCACTGGCTCCCTTATGTACCTGATTCTGTTTACCCTCCCTTAGGATGTAAGCTTGTATGAGCAGAGCCCATCTTTCCTCCTGTCTCCATACCTGTTCTTCCGCTCCGTCTCGCCTGCCTGGAGTTTCTGAAGTACTGGTACTTTGTGTTTATTGTTCTGTACTGTTTTACCCTGTATTAGTCTACTGTTTGTACCATGTACGGCGCTGCGGAAACCTTGTGGCGCCTTACAAATAAACGATAATAATAATAATAATAATAATGAGTTATTTGCTGTATGAATGGATAGTACAGCTCTACTCAGTGCACCTAATTTTTCACAGATTGTTCTACTGACATCAATTAGGTGTCAACAATATATTATACAAATGATCTACTTAGATGGTAGTCTTGTTTTCTTCCCCTTTGTATGAGGTTCAAATGTTAAAAGTCAAGTTAAACACTTCCTACACCCTCATTTGGTCCCCTAACCCAATCTTGTTCCTTTTGCAGCTGTTGATCTCTTGCCACACAAAGTCCAGCACAATGTAATAAACCCAGGGCAGATGGCTAAAAAGCATGAGCATAATATCATAAAATAGAGCTGTCCAATTGTTAGACATCCTGGATCTGAGTCATTAAGGAGAGCAAAGCAAAAAAGGCAGTAACTTTGGAACTTGGTAAAGCCATGTTGCATTGGAGGGGGAGGTAAATTTAAAATATGGGGACAGATTTATAGTTGGGGTAGGGCATGTCCTAGATCAACTTTAAATTTCAGTGTAAAAATAAAACTATCAAGTATGTGTGTGCTACGTGAAAAAACAGCCAGTATTTAACTTATGTGCAAAATAAAAAGCTTATATGCAATCGTTGCCTTGTAACATGGTTTGTCCAGGATAAAAGGGCACAAACTTAATAATGTTTCAATAACTTCCAACACCTAGCAATTTGATTTTGTAATAATAATGGTTACTTAATAGCTTTGAACCCACACAGCAGAATAATATGCTAGATCAGTGTTTCACTGTGCTCTACATTTATATCTAGTGATCGGTTTTATGTCCTGTGTCAGGACAACTAAACACATAACTTTGCCTCTTTATACACACCATGGCTGAATGACACACAATGAACCTAAAATGCTAAAGCAATGTATTCAGTTTAAGTTTCAGTAGAGCGTCTACAAGTCAGTGAATTAACGTTATCTGAAGGTGAAAAAGCCACTTTAAGACCCACTACTCCTCAGACACAGTATTTTTGTTGGGGAGAATGGATAATTTCACTCTAACAATTTTTCAAACATAGGATATCATACATTTAATGTAGACATGACACACAACATATAAAGAAATACCAACATCACTTTAGTGTACAAATTGAATTAGGATCCTAGTGCTAATCAAGATTGAAGCTGGACGATCAGAGGTGCGGAGTCTAATGAGCTCCGCGGTGTTCATCAATAACCGCCGCAAGGCAGGAAGGGCTTTGCTGCCGAGAGCTCACAGATCGAGGTTCACTGGCCTGTCTCTCTCAAGATGTAGCACTGTGGATGGAGTATAGACACTGGTAAGCAGGATATGCAGGTAAGTAATGAGCAAAGTCAGATGAGCCAGGACCGGGTACATAAGCTGGTGACTTGGTGCAGAATCAGGTTCAGGACAAGCCGGGACTGGTAACACAAGCTGGTGGCGAGGTACAGAATCAGCAGACAGAATCAGTGTCAAAACAAGCCGGGTCTGGTAACACAAGCTGGCAGGCAAACACTGAGGCAGCAGAAAGTCAAACAAGCCAGAATCAGTACACAGGCATGGGAGAGCAGGAGTGGTCAGCCAAGCAGAATCTGGTACACAGGAATCAGTCAAAGATACAGTGAGGCACAAAGGTACCACACATGAACAGGAGTCAGGACACCTACAAGTTTAAATACCAGAAGATTCGAATCCCCCACCCCGTCATGCGGTCATGTGACATCTGATACCTGGAAGCGCCGTCCAGAACAGTGAGCGGAGATGGCACTAGAGCGAGAGGAGGTAAGTTCGTGACATATAGGTTTCACCCTACATGTATATTGCCTTAACAGCTCACTAGAAGTGTTAATAAATGTATCTCATATAAGCACTAACATGGCATGGCTATTTTTATTTTGTTTTTAATCTTTACCTTCCCAAGCAATACATTTTACCGAAAGGGCATTCCAGACACTTGTAATCCTCTCTAAAACGTCTAGTGCAGGCAGTGATGGAAATCAAGGAAACGCCTAAACACCTGCTCCGTGTCACAACCTAGTAAAAATGGAACACATCCTTCATGGCGCCAATGATGTAAGACCTGTCCAGACATCCTGTGTACAGACAATATATCAATATAGAACTCTATAGATATGTAAAACACATGTGGCAGTTACAGCTGTGCATCGTCCAGTGTGGTGCGTCTAATAAGAGTTAGAAATACCTAGGTGGAGGTTTATATATAGGAACATTGCAGAAGTCTCAGGAAGAATGAAGTTCATTGCTTCAGTGAGGAGCACAAAAAAGACATCCTGATAGGATGTCTAAATATAATCTAGAATATAGATCTATCTTCAACATATAACAGACTGGGATCAGTCAGGTCTTCGTGGCAGTTTATCAGACATAAAAGCTACACTGATTGCTAGAGTTTAATATGTTAAATATCTGTGCAGACTCCTCCTATTAAGATCGGAAAACGATTTAACATTTAACATCTGCAATATAAGTTTTGGTTTTCCCAAACATGCTTTGATCTAATCACATTTGTACACATGTCTGTATTCTTCCATTTTATTTAACATATTATTCAATAAAGTGTATGCTCTATACTTTGTGCAGAAATATCACACACTATCTTAAGCTAGGTACACACTATAGAAATTTCCACCAACTTTTTTTGCAGAGCGATTTTACATGCGATCGATGGTCCGATCGCTCGGTCCATGGACTGCATACACACTAGCCTTGTTTAGGACGATAAAGGGAAGAGCGGGCGTCCCTTTAGTGACTTTTTACAGCTTTGTTATCGTGAGCAATGACTGTAATTTCGTACTCACTGTTGTGGATCGGTCGGAAGTTTATACACACTACACAACTGAAACGAGTTTGGAACGAAAAAATTTAACGGTGCGACCAACCAAATGAGGCGACAATCGTCCCTTTGGGCAGACTTTCGACTATCGTGTCACTACACACACTGACCCGACTTTTAAACGAGCGGTCGTATGTCGGCTGCTTGAGCCGATTATTGGACGAAAACCAGGTAGTGTGTACCCAGCTTAAGTTCTATTTGTAATCTGTTAGATAATAAGACCTTAATTATGCCACAGAGGGTCTGATCTTGTCATTCTGCCCAAGTGACCATATCAGTTTACACTTTGGTCACCAAAAAAAACAGCCAGTTCTTTTAAATTTACCATTCTCTGAATGCCAGTCATTTTGTGGGTACATGTGCTAATATTGGGCCAGTTTGCTGATATGGGTGCTGTTGTCTATATATGTGTGGCTAGCTTAAGTGCCTTAGAAGCTTGCAATGATTTCCTACAGAGTAAGCTATTAAAAATATTACCTTTAATTCACCTTTGTTATTTTTCTCATTTCAAAAGTACTTTACCCTCTGGTCTCCCATAATGCAGCTCTACACTAGATCTAAGCATGTATGAATTCCTCAGCAACCAGAGTGATACTAATAGGATATTTACGGACATCAGGGAATGAATGCAAAAATAGCATCATTAACTACCGTTCTTTAATTTCAATGGGAGTAATAAAGCATTGTATTGAAACACTTCATTAGCTGCTAAGGTAAGGAACAGATTAACACTACCAGCCTATTAGCCCTGAATTCAATTTAATGGTATTTCTTTTCCTTGTCTATAGGCAGAAACTAATCCAATGTGAAATTAAAAAGAGAACACTATTAATATTTTGCAACGTAAACCAATATCCATTATGATATTGAAAATCCAATATTGTACTTTGTATACTTACCAATTTACTTATAATTATGATGAGATAATATTATGTAAAGATTAATATAACTACATCCTAACAAGTTTTTAACACTGTTAAGGAGGGATTTCCAAAGGATCTGATTTCCAGACGAGTGATTCCTGATTCAGGTGTGTCTGAAACAACATAAGAACCACATATTGAGCTGGTCTAGTATGTATGTATTTAATGAATCCGCCTCTATCGCTGCAGTTGCATTTAGAAAATGTTCTGTAATGGAATTTATTGCAATGAATAAAAAAACATGTTTGTACATTTTGCTCACATCATATATTTAACATTTTGGGCCTGATTATTTAAGGTATGCAAAACGAATCTATTTTTATAATAATGTTTTTTTAAAATGCATGTCATTCGGATATATACACGTCGTATTAAACTACAAGCGGATCTGAAGAAATGTCTCTTGTTGACTATGAGTCTAGGTTCACTCTGCTCTGACAGACACGATGCACTGCAGGATATGTGGAGTATAAAGTTCCACCAGAACACACAGAAACAAAACTACAATTGTCACCTTTTATTAATATAGGGCCTGATTCATAAAGGAAGTTTAAGTAAAAAAAATGAGTAAGTAGTCTCCTGGACAAAACCATGTTACAATGCAAGGGGTGCAAATTAGTTTTCTATTTTGCATATATGTTAAATTCTGTCTCTATTTCATGTAGCACACAAATCTCAACTTTACATTTCAGTGTGCAAATAAACTATCAAGTATTTGTGTGCTACATGAAAAAACAGTCAGTATTTAACGTATGTGCTAAATAGAAAACTAATTTTCACCCCTTGCATTGTAACATGGTTTTGTCCAGGAGCAAAACTTACTCAATTGTCTTACTTAACTTTCCTTAATGAATCAGGCCCATAGTTATTAACGAAAAGTCATTAAAAGAACAAAACGACTTTTAATATACCAAAACTAAAATACTAAAATACATCTGCTGCTTGGCACGCCCTTATTGTCATTCCTGCACGAAGATGAATTGGATGTTGCTGTGTTCCCTGGCGTATATTCCGTTTCTGGGTATGCAAAGAGCGATTTTGTGCAAAAGTATGAAGTATGACGTATCAGCATTTCAGTTAATTAATGAATAAAGTCCTTTGTGTTGATTATTACAGTCTTAGCACTTATTATAAGATTTTTCAAAACAAGACATCATGTCTCTGATTTAGGGTTTTTATTTTACCTGCCACCCCCACACTGAGCACTGTCCCTCCGAATGAGTTCTATTGAACAATCGCTCTTCCTCATTAGCTGACAATGTGTTGATTATTACAGTCTTAGCACTTATTACAAGATTTTTCAAAACAAGACATCATGTCTCTGATTTAGGGTTTTTATTTTACCTGCCACCCCCACACTGAGCACTGTCCCTCCGAATGAGTTCTATTGAACAATCGCTCTTCCTCATTAGCTGACAATGATGAGTCTTTCTGCCTTGTGTCGGTGACAGGTCGGTCGTGCGGTGCTGCTGGATGACATCACAAGGTAGCACAAGTCTCCCAGCGGGTCACTGATACATAGGAGAACCACCCGCTTGCCTGCTGCCCCCCTCCTGCTCTATACAAGGTTCAAAGTGGTCGGGGTGGGTGGTAGAGGGGATGAGGTCCATCTACGGCACTCAGTTACCATCCACTGGCCTTATCAGGTACCATCAGTTACCATCCACTGGACTTATCAGGTACCATCAGTTACCATCCAGTGGACTTATCAGGTACCATCAGTTTCCATCCAGTGGCCTTATCCCTTAACCTTTAAAATGTCTACAGTAAAGATAGTAGAAATAGGATAACAAGAACCGATTCAAGATATTTAATAAAATAGTATTAAATAATGAAAAAAACAAAAACAGGACGTGACCTCACAGGTATGAAACATTAATCTTAGGGGGATTTTCCAGCTTTAGACAACTTTAATTTATTGTCTTGTACATTCCCATCCTGAAATGTTAACTAAATATCTCTTTTTTCTTCCTTCTTTTTATTTATATCAGACAAGTTATTTATTATCACTGCCCTGGAATACAACACAGAACTGCTGTGGTCACATGCATTGGACAAAATACAACACAACTTTGTGGTCCTCTGCATTGGATACAATACAACACACAATTGTGGTCCTCTATATAGGGTAAAATACAACACAACATTGTGGTCCTCTGCATTGGATACAATATAACACACAATTGTGGCCCTCTATATAGGGTAAAATACAACACAAAATTGTGGTCCTGCACATTAGGTAAAATACTATACACAATTGTGGTCTTCTGCATTGGATAAAATACAACACACAATTGTGGTCCACTCTATAGGATAAAATACAACACAAAATTGTGGTCCTCTGCATTGGGTACAATTGTATCCAGAGAACAACCTTTCTGCCTGTTGATATAAACATGTGGATAAAAAAACAGAAGAAAGCTGCAAAGATAAAATAATATATTTTGTAAAAATGTCAGTAGAGCATGTACAAGGCAATCAATTAAACTCATATGAAGGTGAAAAACTCTTCTAAAAAAGTAAATATTATGTTCTTCTAAATTGATTTTACAGATTGAAAAATAATATACAGCCACACATCCTAGAGGTCATATTCATAAAAATATACTCAGCAATTCATTGTGATGGAAAGTAGTTCGGTGGAATCTGAAGCTCAGTCTGTCACCTCAACCATGCCCCATAAAAGTCCTCTAGCTCCATTGGGGATTTTGATATTAATAAAGTTATTCATTGTTTATTCGTACACTTGCCTGTGTGGTAAATAAGTTCTCAATGGACTGATACTGGAGGCAAGTGATAGGCTGAAGCCAGCCTGGTATGATTTGGTGTGGAAGTGTTTTCCAGTTAACTTCGGGTAAATTCTTATTGGTCAGTGAGGGCAATATCATGACTCAATTAACCTACCGGTCTTTGGACTATGGGAAAAAGTGGAGAATTTAGAGGAATTCGGTTGGACCTTGACCTGATGTTTTTATTTTTTCTACTAGGCATCTTTTCAGTGTTATCCGCAAATCTGCTGATTTTACAGAGGTGTTTCCAAAGATTGTGAAGTGGGTGTACACCATGAAATATGCTACCTGCACATATGAAGAAACATTGTCCCTTTGGTTTTTTTTGCAGTTAATAATAGTATTGTACAGTAGGTAGACACAGGGGGCCTGATTGATTAAGATATGTAAATGCAGCTACTTGCCGTATCTAGTATCACTCTGTGTGCCCAGACACAAACCATACGCCAGAGAACGCAGCAACCTAAAATTCATCTTTGAGCACAAAGAACCGTTACTACAGCCTATGATTTCAGGGGCGGAAGGGGGGGGACTGGGCGCAGTCATGTAGTCAATGCACAGTAAGGAAATGCCAATAATCGAGCGCATGCCGCAGCATCCGGTTCAAGCTTTTGGCATCTCAAAGGTACGTGTTTTCATGTCACACCACTTGCACCACCTACAGGTCTGGTGAAAATACTGATTACTAGTGATAATGGCTGTGTTTACAGCTAGAACATTTTTTTAGCAATCAGAATAAACTGTAAAAATGCATTTTATGTACAGTAGACATTCATAACATCCTAATAAATGTGTTTTATTCATTAAAAAAAGATTGAAAAAACATTAATTATAATATTTTTCTGTAAGTTTTTTGGGACTATAAATTCAGCATATGCATTAGACGTATCCTGCAGTGTATTATCTGTTAGAGCAGAGCCAACCTAGACCTGTATTCATCAACAGACATATCTTCAGATCTGGGGCCTGATTCATTAAGGATCTTAACTTAAGAAACGTCTTATTTCAGTCTCCTGGACAAAACCATGTTACAATGCAAGGGGTGCAAATTAGTATTCTGTTTTGCACATAAGTTAAATACTGTGTGTTTTTAATGTAACACACAAATATCAACTTTAAATTTCAGTGTACAAATAAGCTATCAAGTATTTGTGTGCTACATGAAAAAAACAGTCAGTATTTCACTTATGTGCAAAACAGAATACTAATTTGCACCCCTTGCATTGTAACATGGTTTTGTCCAGGAGACTGAAATAAGAAGTTTCTTAAGTTAAGATCCTTAATGAATCAGGCCCCTGCTTCTTAATGAATACAGACGTACATATGCCTGATTTACGTGCGATTTTAAAAACGCACAATATATTCGTTTCACGTGCCTTAATGAATGACCTCCAGGAAACATACATTGTTAGCAACACTGGTAAACAAATCTAGAAACACATACATTTTTGCTTATTTTAATATTAGTTTTATGTATGGATATGTTCTCCTGTCTTATCATTCTAGAAACAGAAAAAATATATTATGTTTATTAATAGACTGTTATTTTCAAACAACATAAATAGAATATAATTGTTGAGTATCCTACAAATTATACATAGAAATACTTTTTAAAGAACAAATCAGTACACCGGACACAATAGACAATGTAAAAGGTAAATATTCTGTCATGATTTAACTGCAGTATGCTGCATTCACTATACAGGACAATAGCCACTAAATTAAGTTAACATAATATTAACCAGCCTAATGGAGCAGTATGTAAATAGACATTGACTCCAAGATTATATAAAAAATGAATATAAATGATGACTAATAATATATTCTTTTGTTTAAATAAGTGCATCCGGCAGGCATGGAACTTTACTGTGTATAAAAGAGTGTGATCTATACGCTGGAGGAACTCATAGATTAACTTCCACAATAAAATATTTTAATATATTTTCCTAAATGAAGCATTAATGCTTGATGAAAATGAAACCACTAAGCTATGCAAATGTTTTTACTTCTTACAAAAAGGGGTAAATGGATTTAATTTGATTGTTGCTTATGTTTACTAAGTAACTAACTAAACAATATAATTACACTGAATGTTTAAGGATCGTTGCCAAAAGAAATATTGCTTAAATAAAATAACAATTTTAAAATCACAAAAACATTTTTTTCTATTTACAAGTACATTTAGACATGAATTAATGAATTACTTTGCACATTAGCAGCAGACTCTTCCATTCTCACAGACCAATATAATACAGTGTCATGAAAGTAAACTCTCAGCCATATCGCTTATTCTCCGGTCTATTTAAAATGTCAAAGCAGTGACAGGGCAGATTCAGTCATTTGGTTTGTACTTAGAAGCAGTATATCCTACCAATTTGGCCACAAGACTGGATCATGTCATAACAGGGCCGGATCCAGACTTTTGCTATACCCGGGGCGATTTTAGGGGGGGCGATTTAGGCCCCGCCCCCTTTCTTATTTCTAAGGCTGCCGGCGGCTGCACAGTATGTGCAGGTCCGCTCGGCAGTGACAGTGTGCTAGCCTGCTGCAGCAGCCGGGCAGCACAGTGTGCAGCCGCCGGCAGCAAGCCCCTGCTAGGGGGGGCGATCGCCCCCCCTGGATCCGCCACTGTGTCATAATAACATAATAGCCATGTGTGTGGTCATCTTTAGTATTAATATTTTTCAAGCATAAAATTAAATTTCGATAGATAGATAGATAGATTACTTATTTCATTTGTAAGTAGTAAGGATAGATAGTTAGTTAGTTAGATAGATAGATATAAAATATATGATATAGATAGGTAGATAGATAATTGATATAAATATATGAGATAGATAGATAGATAGATAGATAATACATAGATACATAGATAGACATATATGAGACAGATAGATAGATAGATAAATAGACATATATGAGACAGATAGATAGATATATAGATAATACATAGATAGATAGATAGATAGATAGATAGGATAGATAGGATAGATATATAATACATAGATAGATAAATAGACATATATGAGACATAGATAGATAGATATATAGATAATACATAGATAGATAGATAGATAGATAGATAATACATAGATAGATAAATAGACATATATGAGACATAGATAGATAGATATATAGATAATACATAGATAGATGGATAGATAGATAGATAGATAGGATAGATAGATAATACATAGATAGATAAATAGACATATATGAGACAGATAGATAGATAGATATATAGATAATACATAGATAGATAGATAGATAGATAGATAGATAGATAGATAGATAGATAATACATAGATAGATGGATAGATAGATAGATAGATAGATAGATAGATAATACATAGATAGATAGATAGATAGATAGATAGGTTACTTATTTCATATGTAAGGAGTAAGGATTTTCCTGGTATATTTGTGTTGCAGTATAAATTTCCTTATACAGCAGAACCCTCATGTTACATAGTGTACAGCTTTTGCTCCATTGAGAGGTGACATTTGTATCCTTTTGGACTTGTCTGGCCAGTCTGTAGCTGACTAAGCATTGTTAATGTGAAAATTCCTGCTGTGAACCACAAGCAACACATTCATATTAGCTGAAGTAACAAAAACAATGAACAGAATAAAAAATACAGCAATTATAAAACAAAGCCTCGAACACACTAAATTTAACCGGCCAACATGTCATATTTTCTAGTAATTACATTGTTTATTTTAAAAGTTTATATGGATGTAAATATTCAGAACACCAGTTTTCCAGACGAGCGGTTTCAGCTATCTCGCCTGTCACATCCACATCTTTTTATTTCACTATTCAGCGGCAGTTTAACATGTTATCTGCCAAACTTCTGCTTGATAAATGACACTGTTTGTATCCTAGCAAGGTCTCCAAATGCGTTTTACCCCATGTGGTTTTGTTTCATGCTACTTGATGCGCAGTTTTGCTTTTAATAAATCGCACGGTTTACAAACCACACATCAAATAATATGAAAACCTGTGGCTTGGTGAAACTGCATTTTAGTAAATCTCCCTTGTATAATTGCATCTTTGTCAAACAATTAGAATATGTGTAAATATGGTTTGTATGTATACATACATATACATGCATTTTTATTGCATATATGTCTATAGCTGAAAGCATTAATCCATCCATTCCATTGTGCACCTTTCCTCATCTTCATTACCCTCTTCCACCATCACCATCACTATCACCTTTCCCACTCAGATTAGTTATTTCTTCCTATCATCATCCCCTACAACCTGAAAGCTCTTTCCATCTTCTCTTATAACCCGACTTCCGTCTTTTAGCCCCATCATCATCGCCTTCCATCTTTTAACACCTTTGTTCACCCCCTTTATCATTATCCCCTTTCATCTTTCTCCCCAATTTCATAAACCCCCTCCATTCTTCATAATTCTCCCACCCAGTAGCAATCTCCCCATTCAGGGCAGCACAGTGGCCTAGTGGTTAGCACCTCTGCCTCACAGCACTGGGGTCATGAGTTTAATTCCCGACCATGACCTTATCTGTGTGGAGTTTGTATGTTCTCCCTGCATTTGCGTGGGTTTTCTCTGGGTGTTCCGGATTCTTCCCACACTTCAAAAACACACTGGTAAGTTAATTGGCTGCTGACAAAATTAACCATAGTTTGTGTGTGTGTGTATGTGTGCGCATGAGTTCTCGACCATGGCCTTATCTGTGTGGAGTTTGTATGTTCTCCCCGTTTTTGCGTGGGTTTCCTCCGGGTGCACCAGTTTCCTCCCACACTCCAAAAACATACTAGTAGGTTAATTGGCTGCTATCAAAATTCTCCTTAGTCTCTGTCTGCATGTGTGTGTGTGTACGTTAGGGAATTTAGACTGTAAGCTCCAATGGGGCAGGGATGAATGTGAATAAGTTTTCTGTACAGCGCTGCGGAATTAGTGGCGCTATATAAATAACTGATGATGACGATGATTCAGTCCCCACTCAGCAGGATGTACTCAATGCAGAATGGGGCTGAGCTCTGAACTCACAGGGGGCTGATGACCACATATCAGTCCACTCTGAGTGCAGAGTGCAATGGATCAAGACCGTCAACATTGAACTCCGAGGGGAACTTCTGAGCACTTGTATTTGGCGCTCCAAAATGCGATGTCGACAGTGGAAACACCAGGACATCACAATACTTATTATTATTATCATAGATTTGTAAGACGCCACAGTGCTCCGCTGTGCTGTACTGTAGGGAAAACAGGAAATACATAAAACAAGGACATATAAGGTAGACAAATAAATGTATACGTGACAACAAAGGGTATAGAGGACCCTGCTCATTAGAGAGCTTACATTCTAAGTGAAAGAGGGCACAGCTGATACAAGAGGAGCGAGTGTGGAGATTTGGACAGTTTTGAGGACTTGAGTAGTATCATCCGGGATAAGGTCATCTCTAAAGAAAAGATGGTTTTTCAGAAAGCGTCTGATTTGAAGGCAGAGGGAAAGTCTGATTGAGCGTGGTAGGAATTTCCATAAGTGGGGAGCAGCACGGGAGAAGTCTTGTAGGCGGGAGTGGGAGGTGGTTACCAGAGATGAGATAAGGCGCAGGTCAGAGGTAGATCTAAAGGGGTTTAGAGTATTTTAATAGGAGGTTTGAGATGTTTGAAGGGGTGGTGCTGTTGAGGGATTTGTAGGTAAGGGAAGGTAATTTGTATTCGATTCTGGAAGACACAGGGAGCCAGTATAGGGATGTCTCAGATGTGGAGCGGTGAGAAAGATCTGTCTTTCAGCAGCATTTAAAATGGATTGAAGGGGATACATGGGTGAATTGGGGGATACATGGGTGTTGTGAATGCTAGATAGCTGGAGGTTGCAGTAGTCAAGACGGGAGATACTGAGAGACTGATTAAGAGTTTTGGTAGCTTGCTGGGTAAAAATAGGGTGAATTCTATCAATGTTTTTAAGGTGGAGTTGACAGGACTGGGTGAGAGTTTGGATGTGAGGAATAAAGCGGAGGGCGTAGTCAAGTGTGACACCAAGACAGCTAGCTTGGGAGACTGAGGAAATTGTGGTGTTATTGAAAGAGAGGGAGAATTGAAGGGAAGTGGTGACTCTAGGAGGAAGGCCGATAATAAGTTCTATTTTGGACATGCTGAGCTTTAGGTAGCGTTGGGACATTTATGTGGACATAGCAGATAGTCAGTTGGTTACATGAGATAGTACAGAAGGGAAGAGGACAGGGGAAGAAATATAGCTTTGAGTGTCATCAGCATAGAGGAGGTACTGGAAGCTGAATGATGCAAATTTGTTTCCCAAGAGAAGAGATGTACAGTGAAAAAAGTAAAGGGTCAGAACCTTGTGGAACCCCAACAGAGAGTGGGAGTAGAGGAGAGGATGTGCCTAAGGTAGAAACATTAAAGGAGTGGTTCAATAAGTAGGAAGTGAACCAGGAGAAAAACTGTGTCACAAAGGCTAATGGATTGAAAGGTGTGTAGGAGAAGAGGGTGATCAACAGTGTCAAAGCAGCAGAGAGGTCCAGGAAAATGAGTATGGAGAATTGACTCTTAGTCTGTGCAATAAGTAGATCATTGATCACTTTTGTGAGAGTAAATTCAGTGGAATGTTAGGGGTGAAATCCTGATTGCAGAGAGTCAAGAATGGAGTGAGAAGAGAGAAAGTGAGAAAGGAGGTTCTATGGTAGGGGAGAAATAAGGTAATAGTTGGAGAGAGGCTGGATTGAGAGAAGGTTTCTTTAGAATTGGTGAGATGAGCGCATTTTTAAAGGAGGATGAAAATGTGTGAGTGGGGAGAGATGGGTTGAAGAGGTGAGCTTGAGGTGGGCCTGCAGTGTGGGAGAGAGCGGAGAAGTTGGGAGGGAAAAAGTTCAAGGGGACAGGTTGTAGGGTGAGATGAGGAGATGAGTGCAGAGACTTCGGGCCTGATTCATTAAGGATCTTAAATGAAGAGGTATCTTATTTCAGTCTCCTGGACAAAACCATGTTACAATGCAAGGGGTGCAAACTAGTTTTCTGTTTTGCACATAAGTTAAATACGGACTGTTTTTTTATGTAGCACACAAATACTTGATAGCTTATTTGTACACTGAAATTTAAAGTTGATATTTGTGTGCCACATTCAGCCAATCTCCCTAGTTGTATAGTTCAGATAAGTATGTTGGCAAATTATAAAAAAAGGGAATAACAATAAAAAGAGAACACATTAATAACACTGGCATAATGCTTAATAATACCGCTTTCATACTGCCGCCCCAGCGATTTCCCGGGTATTTCAAGACGAGTTTTTGCAGAGGCACAGAGCGTTTAAGCTCTCAGCACCTCCGTTCACACTGCACCGTGAACCCGGGAATTTCCGGGTCGACCCCATTCATACTGAACATGGGTCTGACCTGGCAATAAGTGTGAGTCATCACAAGAGGAGCTTTCATTGGCTGAAAAACACTGAGGTCATTTAAAGGGGAATAGTTTTTTTCCCACACAAAGATGAGGTCAAAGTGGGTGTAACAGATACTGGATTACTATTACTAATCTTGATTAGCGCTGGCTTACCTGAGGTGTGGAGTCTAACGATCTCCCCGGTGTTCACCAAGAACCGCCGCAAGGCGTGGTGGGCTTCCCTGCCAGGAGTCGCAGGTCGCGGTCCTCAGGTTCGCCCCAACATGTAGTGCAGCGGAGTGGAGCGGAAGATGCGGAGTCAATCAAGCCGGGTCGGTACACAGGAATGGAGGCAGGCAGAATCAGGAGGGAACTCGGAGTCAATCAAGCCGGGGTCGGTACACGGGTCACAAGAGTAGAGGGATAGTCAGCAAGCCGGGTCGGTACACAGGGGTTGGAGAGCCAGGATAGTCTAACAAGCAGAGATCAGAACACAGGAAGACACAGGAGACTGGAAGACTCAGCAATCCACAAAGCACAGGAGGCAGGAACAGGTAAGTGGTAACTTGTTGCTCTGACAAGGTTGCAGTGTCCAGGTGAGCTTAATATAGTCTGTGGATAGTGAAAGCCGCCTCCCAGCCACGATAACGTGACCACCCAAACCAGGAAGTGCTGCTGTACACAGAGACAGGAAAATCAGCAGCATGAAAGCAAGTAAGTTTGTGACAGTGGGTGGTGACTGTTCACAGCAATACTTTAATCATGGCCGACGAGTCACTATTGGGTAGCCCAGAGTTCCTGTTTTATTGCGTTTATTTGCTGCATTTTCAGACCTGGGAATTTCCACTAACAACATTCATACTGCGTCTAAACCTGGGACGTCTGGGCTTGCCCCGGCAAAAACCTGGGTTTTTCAAACAGTATGAATGGGGTATAAGGAGTGCATAGAAAATGAAAAATTCTTCCCATCAGTTCTTAATAGTATTTAAGGATAGTAAGAGCTATTGCAGAACAATGGGACTTTTATCTCTGCACTTGTAAATGTTATAAATATTTCTTTTGTATAGTTTTGTTCTGTATATATTTATATTTTAGCCTTGATTTTCCATGAATACCCAAGAGAGACCGAGTAAGCTGTTTTATAAATCTAGAACACATTCTGACCTATTTCTTGATACATTTAAATACACTCATTTTAAAACTTAATTGACTAACATTTTATATTTTATGTTATTAAAGCGGCTTTCTAATGAAAAAAATACTTGTTCTAAAAACCATACATGTTTGTTTTTGGTACTTTCAACATATAACTGTTAAAGTTCTTTGTTACCATCTCTTTAGTAATTACCTGTTGCCAACTTTTTGCTAAGTAAAAAACTGCCAGACCTAAATTGACTTTTGATTATTTGCATGTTAAGATTAAACATGTAATTAAAATTACTTACATGATGATTTGGCCACAGTGGTTATTTCTTTGACATTTTCTTTGCCAAGCAGTATAAACAATCTGTTTATCCACAAAGACACATATGGAGAAATAGAGGGTTCTTGCCATAGAAAAAACTATGTTTATGTATGTTATTGAGCAATTACAGAAAAAAAAGAGGTGAAAAGACTGTCTAATTGCAGACATATCAAAGTCTCTCTCACCCAGCAAAAATACTTTATTTATAACCTGGGGGCATATTTACTAAACTACGGGTTTGAAAAAGGTGGAGATGTTGCCTATAGCAACCAATCAGATTCTAGCTTTCATTTTGTAGAATGTATTGAATAAATGATAACTAGAATCTGATTGGTTGCTAGAGGCAACATCTCCACTTTTCAAACCTGCAGTTTAGTAAATTTAGCCCCTGGAGTTATTACAATAATAAG
Organism: Mixophyes fleayi; assembly: GCF_038048845.1. Taxonomy (NCBI): domain Eukaryota; kingdom Metazoa; phylum Chordata; class Amphibia; order Anura; family Limnodynastidae; genus Mixophyes; species Mixophyes fleayi. Next base: position 37,564,764 of record NC_134406.1, read on the forward strand.
AGGCGGTTTCTTAGATGCATACATTTGCAAATATATAATCCATCTGCCAGTGTCATGTGTTTCTGCCAATCGAATGGTTATATCTCTGATCAATGAGAGTACTTACATTGGGTTATATATGCATTTAGAAAAATAGGAATTGACCAGGAGGGTTTTCCAGCCACCCAGACAGGAAACATAATCCATGGGAAGCCCAAAGCAAATCTAATGCAGTCCCATTACTTCCCATAGCCGCCTTACCAAACAAATCTGCAAAAAGAAAAAATTAAACGTAATACACATATTTGCTTTATTTATTCAACTAAGACATTTTACAAACTGCAGATTTTACACTAAAGCTTTTTATGTTGTCTGTTAGATGAACGCAGAGGTAACTTATTATTTGTGCTCTTGTACTTGATTTGCTCCTCCCCTTATTTACGCTTTTATACATTTATTTAGCAACTTATTTTAATATTTGTGTAACATTTAAGTCTACAGTACTTTATTGTCGCTAGCTATTAGCAGAGCCCAATTATGGTTTGTGGGGGCCTAAGGGCAAGTGGCTTTTGGGGGCCACTGACAGCTTCTCCAGGCCTGTAGCCGTTGTTGTTCATGCAGCCTAGTGATTGTGAATCAGACCAATAGGCTTAATAGTTATCACTTCTGCCTCATAGCACTGGGGCTATGAGTTCAATTCCTGACCATGGCTTTATCTGTGATCTGGATCTGCCATTGATGGTGGGGAGAAGGCCAGTGCTCACATTAGATGTATAGGGTATGGGCAGCACGGTGGCTTAGTGGCTAGTACTTCTTCCTCACAGCACTGTGGTCATGGTTCGATTCCCGACCATGACCTTATCTGTGTGGAGTTTGTATGTTCTTCCCGCGTTTGTGTGGGTTTCCTCCGGGTGCTTCGGTTTCCTCCCATACTCCAGAAACATACTAGTAGGTTAATTACTGCAATCAAATTGCCCCTAGTCTGTGTGTGTGTATGTTAGGGAATTTAGACTGTAAGCTCCAATAGGGCAGGAACTGATGTGAGCTCTCTGTACAGCGCTGCGGAATTAGTGGCGCTATATAAATAGCTGCTGCTGATGATGTTAGAAATCTGTAAACTCTCTGCTTGTGCCTTGCTATTGGTGTGCAAAGTCACGCCGCCTTTCTTTGCTTTGCGGCTAAGTAATGTTGCTGATTGTGGTGGCATGAACCTAGAACTAGTTTGTAGGGGTCTGTATTGTGTGACTAGGTCATTGGTTGCTCCAACTATAATCCAGCTTTTGGCAATTACCAAAGTCTTATTCAGCATCATTTATTTGCTTCACTGATTATAATTTGTGAGCCAGTAATACAGAAAACTAGACGAAGCATAAGGCCAGATTTGAACACACTGTTTGCCTTAGATGACTGCATTCAATTTTTGCTGTGTAATTGGAGATAGTGTTACTCATGTTGCCTCTATTGAGATTCCAAGATTAACAAACTGCAGTGCTAGCATAAATCTCTCCATATCTTTTTGTATTTAAAGTGCAGTTCTGTCTATTTACCTCCAGGCCAATGACACTTTCTACTGCTCCACTTCCTATGAGAGATAAAAACTTTTCTTGTATCTCGGTAGAATATTGCAAGCTCTGTCTAATTTCACACACTGTGTGAAAGGCCTGTTGGCTTTCAAATTTGTAAGGAAGCCAGTGGGATAACACAGAACTGGTGTTTTCATTGGAGGGATGGCACAAAGAGTACATTTCTCAATATCACATGTTTTTGTAACAAAACTCAAATTGGCCAATTAAATTGGTTGCCGTTATTTAAAAAGAACATATTTCTTTTCCAGTGTAAGGTAAACAAGCGTTGCTCCTGTGTGTTATCTTTACAAGTCATTTATACAGTAATCAGATTTGTGTACATTAACAACAAAACATTCAGAGATAAAGACAGAGGAGGAACAGGAAACAGGAGTCAGGAGCGATAAGAATGTAGGGGAGTGAAGCCAAGATTTGGAAACTGTGCACTAAACTGTTCACTATGCGTTTATCCACATAAAAAACACTAAATTAGGTGCTGTGGGTAAAAAGTACAGTTATACCAAAGCTCAAAAATATCAAAGCAGCTGTCCAAAAAAACACACTCACGAAAATACAAGACAGTGCGGGCCTTAATGAATTTTCGTGAGGGTATACCTAAAAAAAAAGTTCTTAAAGTTTTTCTTTATTTTTACAGAAGTATAGTTGTTTTTGTTTTATAGTTCATTTATGTTTGTTGCAAGCATTTTGATATGTTTGATTTGTTCATCTTTTTTACATGTATAAGAATTGTGGCTTCTGCCAGATGCTCCCTCAGCTGCTGTTAGCTGTGACCACCTCTGCTGATACCACCAGCAGCAGAACTATTGCACCAACTGATGTTACGCTACCTGATTCTGCTTTTCACTGCAGAACAATGTTGGCTTCGGTACCTGGGGTCCATTTATTAAAACAGTGCGGTGACAAACATTGTGCATCGCTGCAAATTGCTCTGCTCCAGCATTAACTATTTTCATTATTTACCGGCAGCCTATCGCTTCTGGTGAATGGAGGAAGTGCTATGCGCACATAACTTCCATGGGTGAAGGATCCAGCGAAGCCGGAGAGGTTTCAGCTGGATCCCGTAGAAAATCACAGGTAATGCTATCCTGAGATGGCGTTACCTTGCTGTGAAAAAGAAGAGCTTTTCAAAGCTTAATGAAATGCAGAACTTCATTAAGAAACGTTAAATAGGTTATGGCAGAAGAAATGTTTGAGTTCCCCTGCCATAAACCCTTCATAAATTGTGCGATGGCCATATTACAGAGAAAACTGATTTTTTTTCTATTTTAATGGCTGATCGCACTTTAATAAATAGACCCCTTGGTGGGTAGTCCCAGTTATGAGAAGTGTTGTGTCTTAGCCTCCTTTTAAATGTGGGACTTTCACACTGCTCTTGCCAATTCACGTCATGTTGAAAGCATTACCTGTGACAGGAATAGATATAGTGGTGTTCAACAAAGTCAGCGCTGGAATGCCAGCCTGACAGGGGATACCCCTGTGGATTTGTCATATCCCTTTGCTATTTCCATTGAAGCCTTTGTGTCCAGGTACAGACAGAGGATACTGCAGCAGGTGTCGTATACACTTTAAATCCTTCATCCAGTACTGGAGTGTCCCTGGAGAACATGGATGTTCAGGCAACAATGCTTGTGGCATCTCTACAGCTTTGGGTAGTCCAGAGATCTGTCCATGGATGTCTCTAGCTTGACAGCATTTCACAGTTACATGTATTCTATGCAGCCCCATTGTGCAGAGGGCTGAACACTTGCGTGGACAAGCTGAGACAAAGACTAGATACACCTATCCTGGTGGTAGAATTCAGACACTTATGTCCTCTCACCTCATGGCTGTATCTGTTAAACTGATGTTACCAAGTATTACTACCTCTACGAGGTGGACATTTTTTTTTACGCTGTAATCTGTTAACAGATAGACCAGTAAAGTGATGCGCCCTCCAGGAACAAGATGTGTACCAGGCAGGGCCGGTGCAAGGTTTCTCGGCGCCCTAGGCAAAATGTCAAACTCCCCCCTGCTTGACCATGTCCTCTCCTCCCTGCAGCACAATGTCCCCCCCCCTGCAGCACCATGTCCTCCCCCGCAGCACCATGTTCTCTCCCCCCCTGCAGCACTGTTGCCCCCTTGCATCACACTACTGACCCCCCTCCCTCACTATTCCCCTTCCTGCTTCACACTGCCCCCCTTGCTTCATACTAACCCCCCCTTGTATGACTCTGCCCCCCTCCCCCTGCATCACACTGTCCCCTCTCCTTCACTCTGCCCCCAACCACTTTATACTGTCCCCTCCCCCTAGCATTATTTACTTACCTGACATCTCTTCTTCAGCAGCTGCTCCTCTATGCCATAGTTGCCAACATTTTCATCTCGTGTCCCATGAAGTCTGGGGTCAGGTGAGTGTGTGGGGGCGGGGCTCTAAGAATTGCGCTGTTAGCCCGGCCACAATGATGCATCCATGATGCCAAAAGGCCCCGCCCCCTCCATTTACTTCTCCACAGCCTGTCGTAAATCGGGAGAATTGCCCTCTCTCCCGGGAGTCCGGGAGACTGACCCAGATTTTGGGAGTCTCCCGGATATTCCGGGAGAGTTGGCAAGTATGCTCTATGCTGCGCTTCTCACTGACACTGTCAGGGCGTGATGACGTCACGCCCGACAGGCAGTGATGGGGGAGGAGAGTGAATGGAGCTGAGAAATGAGACAGTGCGTCCCATCGGTAGTGTGCGGGGGGTTGGCGCGATCACTCGCTCCACCCCCAATAGATCTGAAGCTGTGCAGTGCAGAGGCTGTAGCAGTTAAGCTCAACTGCCACCGCACAGCATTAGTGCCAGACACTAGTGGCGCCCTCCAGAGCCCAGCGCCCTAGGCAGCTGGTACCAGGCCCTTGGTCATACTAATGTACAGTATTATAAAACACATATGTTTTTCTTTATTAAATCCCATTTTCTCATTGATGAAGGTTAAGACACCTCACAGGGCGAGAAGGAAACCATATTTGTCTACATTGACAACTTATGTCCTTTTAGAAAAAAACTAACCTAAACAAATGTGCTAGAAGTTTGCAGACTTGCAGAAAAAATGTGAACACTTTTGGAGCTAATCACACTTCCCTGACCAGAACAGACTCCTATGTCTGGTTTACAGCCGGACAGTATTTGTAAGTATAATGACAGCATAAAAATAAAGATAAAAATGTGTTTGCACAAAGTGTTTTGCAAGTGGCAGCCGCTATGCTTTCCACTTATTGTGCACTTCCATTTCACAGCCCAGGCTTTCTCAGAACTGCTCAATTCTCAGGGTATACAGAAAGTGGATTGCACCACATTTGGCTCCCAGCCCTGTGATAACAGCTTTTAAGGACAGGTCATCTATGAGAGTAGTTCAGACAGTTTCTGCTTGTCTGCTCACTTAATACACTGTATCAACAGAGGTTTTAGTTTAAGCCTTAAGTTCATTCTGATAGACTACTTCACTGCAAAGGGGGAGAACTAAGATGATTAAATTAAAATAAAGGGTCATTTTGTTTCTCAGAAACAAGTTTACTGTGGAATAAGCATCGGGTGACAATTAAAGGTGTTTGGAGGTGATAGATTGTATTAAAATAATTATATAGGATAGGATATATGTTGCGTTATGACAGTACTTTAGAACAGGTCTTGTGTATTTTATCAATACAATATTATCACCGTTGTTGAAGGAATTTAATACTTGTCCGACAACTTTGTGCAAGATTGTTTACTGTAGTTCAGAACAAATCCCAAGGACACTCATTAATAACTCATTTAATAGCTATTTAAATTCTGTATATACTCTGACCAAGTTGCACACAGATCTGAGAGATCAGAGGCAGGGCGGAGATGACATTTGTCTGCAGGATGCAGCATACAATCCCCTGGAACAAGACAACAGATAAGGTAACACACTTAAAAAAAATGACTATATCTGTTAAGACCTGGTATCTTCCTTTCAGCTTTGTTTTCTTACTTCATTAACTCAGATATCCCTTCTCTCTGAAGCACTGCCATCCCCTCTGGGTCTGTAATTAATTCTGGAACCGCACACAGTACACACAGTCTCTCACTGGCTACGGCTCACCTCAAACATAAGACAAGACAAGGGCAATGTCACAGTAGGGTTCTAGCTCCCACACTGTGATGCAGATGACCTTGTACAGGTAAAATAATCAAGTGAGCCGCATGCTAGGGACATATATCGGTTTATTCAAATGGCAACTTTGAAACAGTGACAGTAGGAGTAGTAAAGGAAGCACTTTACTATGTATATATACCAGCTAGAAAGTGAACTGAGCAGCAAGATCAGAATATCAGAGGTGGCTCTGCTCTTGTACATACGATTGTGCATATACTGACTCTGCTCTAGTACATACGATTGTGCATATACTGACACTGCTCTAGTACATATACTTGTGCATAGAGCTCTGCTGCTCTTGTACATATGATTGTGCATATAGTGGCTCTGCTCTAGTACACACGCTTGTGCATATAGTGGCTCTGCTCTTGTACATACGTTTGTGCATATGGTGACTCTGCTTTTGGTCATATGGTTGTACATATAATGGCTCTGCTCTTGTACACACGCTTGTGCATATAGTGGCTCTGCTCTAGTACACACGCTTGTGCATATAGTGGCTCTGCTCTTGTACATACGTTTGTGCATATGGTGACTCTGCTTTTGTGCATATGGTTGTACATATAATGGCTTTGCTCTTGTACACACGCTTGTGCATATAGCGGCTCTGCTCTTGTACATACGTTTGCGCATATGGTGACTCTGCTTTTGTACACACGTTTGTGCATATAGTGGCTCTGCTCTTGTACACACGCTTGTGCATATAGCGGCTCTGCTCTTGTACATACGTTTGTGCATATGGTGACTCTGCTTTTGTACACACGCTTGTGCATATACTTGCTCTGCTCTTGTACATATGCTTGTTCATATACTGGGTCTGCTCTTGTACACACGCTTGTGCATATAGTAGCTATGCTCTTGTACATACGCTTGTGCATATACTTTGCTATGGTGAGCATCAGTAGTGCACTAAGGGCCAACTGATGTCTGCAAAAATGTGCATTTTCACTCTGCGCATGTGTTGAAAAATGTGGATGTATTTAAAGTTTGTCTGCCCATTCCCCTACTCCAGGCATAAGTATACACAAATGTCTACATATGGATGTGTGCATATGCGCAATGCAAAAATGACTACACCAGTAAGAAGCTGCCAGCTGCTGCCCCTTCATGACAGTGACCAATACACTTGATGTGTCACTCATTTAGTGTTTTAGGAACCCCTAAACCTTGGTTTGCCTAGTAGTTTGCTTAGTGGTTCAGGGGCAAAAGCAGGATTTGTAGAGGTTGATTCCATGCCATGCCTCTAGTGGGCATGACCAGCATGCATGGAGGCATGGCTGTCATTTTAGACAGTGTTTGGCTGCTCTTCAATTCTTCCAATCCGCCACAAAAACACAGGCAATGCTGTGTGCACTACTGTTAGGTGCATGCAGCTCCCCATTCATGAACAGAGCAATGTGAAGCAGGACATACCTCCCAACTGTCCCTGTAGTCGGGCCAAAGTCCTGAGTGGGTCAGTCCCCAAATTCAGTACTGACCCACCAGAACCAGGACAGTTGGCAGACTTCCTACTCTCTCCTACCCGTTCTTGCTGCTCGTGTCTTAAGCTCAGTTATCCTTGTCTGGATCCTGGAATGTTGGGTCCCTGTTTGGAAAAAGGATCAGTATATGAGATAAAGAAAGGCTAGCAATGAGTGAACACTGTAGGGCTCCCTCCCTCTGAGCAGTCCGACATTAAATCAAAAGCACCCATGTTTTATTATTACTCCTTCCTACTTGCAACCAGCTGGACTGTAAATTAATGGCATCCACCTCTAATAAAAATCTCTATTTCACCCCAAACAACCCAAACATTAAATTAATAATATTCACTATTTCCTCCCAAACATTAAATAATTAGCATTCACTTTTAAGAAATAGCAGCATTC